>NW_020884928.1:447929-803108 GCF_003945725.1 Corapipo altera
TAGGAACAGGACAAAACATTTTTGAGGTGGTGGTGTCATAAACAAGAAGGTAGCGGAGAAAAAGAACATGAGTACACTAAATGCCCTAGTGTAGACAGTATTATTCCCACTGAAAAAAAATTTCTCTTTATTTTGGAAAAACTTCTTTTACCTTAAATGTTTGTCAGGTTTGAGTAAAGTGTTGATGCGATTGACTATCCAGCTAAAGAGACGTCCGTACAGTGCTTTGGCCATGGCATCTCTGACATCAGTGGCTTTTTCCACAGTGTTGGGACGAATAATTGTCTCTCCTCGAGTCACTACACAGTGAGAGGTGAGGGCCTCTTGCAGTTCATCTGCCTGAATACACAGCAAGGATGCACCTAGGAAGGAAGGTCACCAGCGTAGCTCAGAGGCAGATTTTGGAAGGTGAAATAGGCATTTTTGCAACCAAAGCTGCAAGTGCAATGTATTATGAATAGGGGCCAAGTCAGTCTTGAACTATGACTAATGAGAAATTTCACACCAAACAACTGTCAGTATCTAATTTAGTAACCAGCCTTCCTAGCTTCTACTGCAGTCAATGAATAGATTCTAAATTCCTTTATCAAGGAGGTTGTTTTTCCAAACAGTCTATGGAGAAATGCTAGGGAATCTAGGTGACTATATCAGAAGTATTGAAATTGTGAGGTGCGAATTCCCCTCTCAGTTATAATCCACTCATAAAAGCCACTGCTGTCCTCCTTTTGCTCCAAATAAGGGGAGCTTCTTTCCCAGTTCCACAATATTTTTCTATCTATGGCAGGAAAACATGTAAGAAGATAGCGTGAATACTTCATTATCTCTCCAACTGTAATTACTGAGAAAGTGTAGCAAATTTCTTGAGAATCTTTGTCCCTTTGCCTCCTCCACCTCCCAGCAGCCCTTCCAAAGAGGCATCCCTTCCAAAGAATTAGTGAGCTGTATTTCAACAGGCACATGTGGAGAACAAGTAATGAGCAGCTGAGAAAGAAACTGGGAAAAATCCATTCAATGTGTTAATGAGGTTCTCCCTCAAATGTTCAAATAACCTTGGAAAAATTCCAAAGATTTTCTTTTCAGGCATCTGCAGTATTAGTCATGTTTCCTGTATACCAGTGAACTGGTTAGTCAAATAAGATGCATAACATGGAAATCTTTTTCTTTTTCTGCATTTGAATTTAGGTGGGCTTAGAATTAATTGACCTTCAGCTTTTAATTATGTCTGCAAAATTTCCACATGAATACAGGTTCATTGATAACTCTCTTGCAATAAAATAAATTCCCTAACTAAACAGTAAGAAAAACAATCTTAAATCAAGAAAAATATCACTCACAATTCTCAAGGGCTACTGGGTTGGAAATGTTGCTCTTGTCAATCATATGTTCAGATACTACTGCTGAAAATTCAATGTTACCCACATTTAAAATGGCAGCCAGGACACTGTACACACTTCCAAGTTCCTGAAAAATATATTAAAAAAGACACAATACTTAATAGCCAGGTAGATTTGTCTCTGTGGTTTATGCGATGGGTATGTCTATGTGTGCTGTTTCTTGTTGTCTGCCACGTGCCCACTACTTTTAGGAATACTTTTCTCAGCAATTATTCCTGTTCTGTACTCAGTAAAGTCTTTCAAGAGTAAGACAGCCAAAGAGGGCAAGACAAACTATAGCCTAATCTCTTTTCCATACTTGTTGACAGGACAGGATTGACATGGAGTAGGGACAGCACAAAACACTGTGTACATATCCTCTTACACAGAAAGAATTCAGAGGTTATTTATATCTATCCTTCACTGTGTCTGCAGGCACAACTGTGTCTAAAAATTTAATACCTATATCAACAAAGATACAAAAAAAATCTGCATCTATGTTTCTTGGATCATGGAAACAAAGGTACTCCAAATAATAGGCCTGTATCATCCCCACCAATGTCATCAGAAGAAGTTTCACTGAGAGAAGAGTGAGATCTCACATCTCTGATTCAGTAAAGCGCTACACCCTTCAAAACATCAGTTGGAAACTCACTAAAGCACCTTAATATGGACACATATCTAAATTTCAAATTATTCAGTAGGTTTTGAAGAGGGACTCTGCCTTGAAAATGGCTGTTATTACTCTGGACAGTGAAGTCATATGCACAGTAAATTATTTTAAGAACTTATATATGACAAAATTATATTTAGAATTAGTAAAATAATGCTTTCATTGCAGGTTTGACTTAGATTTGAACTGCAAATTTTCATCTGAACTGTGAATGTTTATCGGTATACCTGATGATCTGAGCATTTTTTATTCAGAAATGCTGAGGTGTTCCTGCAAAGCAGACTAGGAATCTTTGACACTGTATATTTTGAGGGATACAGTAATAGCGTGTTTTATAAATAGCAGGTTGGAAACTTTTATAGTAGTTTTATAAGAAGCAGTTTTGCAAATGTGATTGGTATTTTATAACAATGAACTTTTCACAATTGTAAAACATTTTATCTATAATATTCAATAGCTTGCTAGTACCATGTCAGGCATCATTTAGTCAGATAAAATCCCTAATTGCTCTAGAGTACTTGATCTTGTTTTTAACACTTTCAGAAGTTAATCTAGCAGTTAATAAACTAATGATTCCAGTGACAGCAAGACAAACTAGATAAGCTCACTCTAAAAAATTACGCTGAGGATAATTGGCACACAGTTTACCTAGGATTAAGCAATCATTTTCATTTTAATCTTAGGGACACAGTTAAAATGCAAAGAAATGAATAGCTTAACTTCTGCCATTATGCTGTACAGTATGTATAGCTGCTGACATTTTTCTGCCCTTTTCCAGTGTGCTTGAAATCTGTCTCGATCTGTCACATGCAGCGTGATTATTGTTCCCCTAGGCATATTCCTTTTTCCTATTAATTTTGCTATGCAGCCTGAAATAAAACAGTTTGATTTTAAGACAGGGAGTACTGACAGTACTTACTATTAAAGCCTGCCAATAAGTTAAAATCAAATTTCAAAGAAAAAGAAGTCTTGTTTAGGTCTCAGTTTTAACTGGAATGGATAATTTTTTCTGTTCATGGCTTTCTGCTAATAAAACATTGAACATGCTTATATGAAAGTTCTCTGTGCACTGGGATGAATGCCCTTAGCAAAGGAATTCACTGTCTTGTAGGATCTTTTTCTCACTGAAAAAAATTTGTCTTTGCACATGTATCTGATATCAGAACCTCAGTGGGGGAAGACGACTGTTCCTTCACTCTTGCAACCACAGCTTCAGACAGGCTAATTCACCCTGTGGAGGATGTGAGTCAGGCTAACATGGATGGGGCTCACATGTAACCACAAGCAGGTTGCCTCCAGCACTCAACCTGCTTCTGAAACTGCGGGGATTCTACTGGTAAATAATTCCTTTACAGCTTCAGCTCATGGTGGTTTGCTGAGTTAATCAAGCGAAGATCCATCCTAGAACTGCACAATGCAGCCAGTGACATACTTCTAACTGGATCTTCAATATGTATGGAAGATTTCTTTTGGATGATCAAGATTATTGTTTCCATCCATCCAAGTGAACAAAAGAACTGGTAACAAAAACAGACTTGCTGCTTTTCATGGTTTAAATTAGGACTTATCAAGGTCTCTGATGCTGTGATAAAACTGCTATTGGTGCTGAACCATGCATGTCCTTTTAGGTTGCTTCTGGAAAGGTGAAAGCATAGGTGAAAGGATGTGGTAGTACAGGTGTGATATTACTAAGTGCAGTTGTGAATAACATGTAGAGGAGAAAGAGACTGTGAATGCCACTGCTACTATGACTTAATGCAAAATGATTATGGAGGACTAGAATAGGTGAATAAATCTGTTTTGTTATCTATTTCTAATATTTACATTGAGTAAAGCCAGAAATAGTCCACTTCAGTGAGTGAAGTGGACCTTTTCTGTGAAAAGGTCCTTACCACATGCACTTTTGTCAGATAAATTAAAACATACATCCATTCTGCAGCACTAGTGCTGTATGTCACAGATACTATATTGATCATCCCCCTACTATTGTTTATGATAAACTAAGTCAGCAGTAAATGACAGTTGTGATGTACCACTTCTAAGACAGAACTAAGGCACAGGATGGGATTTCCTTCTCTTGCATGCTAATTTATAAATTCAGAGTCCTTTTCTATTTTATTCTACCAAAGACAGACTTAGAAGAGGGGTTTAATGGCCAGCAAAACGATACAACATGATAAAAAAAGAATGGGTTCAGTTAATGTTTAGTGATGAGATTCAATCCAAAGGGATGTAAGAGCTTTAACTTTATTTCTGAAGCTGTGAAAACGTACTGAATTCATCAATACTCACATCAATTCAATGAATTTTTAGAACTCCCACCACGGACTTCCTCTTAAAACAGAGATGAGTCTCACATTCACAGGCCTAGAATTATTGGCTGATAAACAGTTATAACATCATTTTCTATGCATTTAATTTGCAAAAATCTTTTTTTCCCCCAATTACTCGGCTGTGCTGTGTTCACTGATTTCAAAGTCTTGTTGACTAATACCATTTTATTGGTTTATCAATGCCTCGAAACCTTAAAAAATTAAATTTTATAATATAAAAGTAAGTTGACTTTGCAACATCCTAAAACATAAACACAGTACTGCTTAAGGAAGAAAATAACAAGGTAGATTATTTGAATGCTTTATGTAAGTTTTTCCTGATTAAGGTAGCTGGTAAAGTTCACAAAAGAAAAGGGTTAGCAGCACTCACCTCCAGTGTAAAACCTATGACTTTGAAGCACTGTTCAATTAATTCAAACTGAGACTTATAAAAGCTATTGTTCATGAAATCTTGCACTATTCTGAAATGATCATTTTGCAGATATCTGAAAGAGTTGATGGATACCGAGTTAGAATACAAATGAATTCAACACTGCACTTCTTAGTAATCAATTTATGTAAAAATAAACTGCATTACCTGGGAGGTCTATATTCTGGCAGTTTATAATGTGCCAGTTTTTTCTTTTCTGCGAGACCAGCATAAATATAATAAAAAATATGGAAATTTTTCTCTCCTCTGAAACAACAGAAACAACAAACTGGTTTAGTAATATAAGGATGCTACATTTACTGATGACATACATATGATTATTAAATGTTATTTTAATAACAGGCAAGACTCACGCAAACTGACAAAAGAGTCTGAAAGAAGCTATTACAGAAGTCCCTGTGAACATCCTTTCTGTGCCACTGTGTGTTTGTCCTGACTGCCAGGGTGGCTGCTTGGTGCTACAAGCAGCTAAATGCTGCTTTGCCTTTGATGCAATTGGTAGATGCTGTGTAAGACCTTGCAGATTTCTCACCCTCCTGCATTAAATGGGCTGCTTAACTCCAGTTACTGTAAAACATCTTCTGACCATGGGAAAGCTGTACACTCCTTGTTCAGTGATTCCAGTATGTGTGCTGTGTCCTTTAGTCTGAACTAAGAAAGCACATAAGCAGACAATCAGCAAAGGGCCTTATGACTTGGCCCTCGGTGCCCAAACCCAGGTCAGAGGTTTATTGCACATTCAAGCTTCCTGTGCACCTTATGAGGAAGAATGGGATGCTTAGGTGAAAATTTGCAGCCATCACTGAGCCCTGAGATGCCCAAGTCAGTCACTACTGAATTGTGTTCAAACCCCTGCTTTCTGCAGGAGCTGAGGTATGTGTCTCAGGAGCATCCTTAAATCATGAAATCATAGAGTGGCTTGGAAAAGGACGTTAAGGATGATTTAGTTCCAAGCCCCCTGGCATGGGCAGAGACACTTTCCACTAAGACCAGGAGCTCAAAGCCCCATCCAATCTGGCCTTCAGCACTTCAGGGATGGGGCACCCACAGCTTCTCTGGACAACCTGTTCCAGTGCCTCACCACCCTCACAGTAAAGAACTCCTTTCTAATATCTAATCTAAACCTACTCTCAGTTTAAAGCCATTGCTCCCACTATATGTCCTTGCAAAAAAGTCTCTCCATCTTTCTTGCAGACTCTCTTTAGGTACTGGAAGGCTGCAATTAGGTCACCTGAAGCCTTCTCCTTTCCAGGCTGAACAAACGCTATTCTCTCAGCCTTTCCTTATAGGAGAGGTGCTCCATCCCTCTAACCATCTTGGTGGCCCTCTTGTCTTTTTCCAATAGGTCTGTGTCCTCCCTGTGCTGGGGACCCTAGAGCTGGATGCAGCACTGCAGATGGGGTCTCACCAGAGTGGAGTAGAGAGGCAGAATCAACCTCCCTCGATCTGCTGGCCACACTGCTTTTGATGGAGCCCAGGATATGATTGGTTTTTTGGGCTGCATGTGCATATTGCTGGCTCATGTTCTGTTCATCCACCGGCACTCCCAAGTCATTCTCAGCAAGGCTGCTCTTGATCAGTTCATCCCCAGCCTGTATTGGTACCTGGGTGCAGCACCTTGTACTTGGTCTTGTTAAACCTCATGAGATTCCCATGGGCCCAATTCTCAAGCTTCTGTGAAACAGAATCAGAGCCCAGTGCACTCCTCTCTGCATAGAGGGTACCTAGGTCAGAGTCCAGTGCCAACTCAGTTTGCATATTTTACTGTGGACAGTCAGTAATAGAAAACAAGATCCATTTAAGGAGTAGGAGCAGATTAGAACTCTTATCTTTCCCCTCAGTGTCTTAACCTTTAGATTGCATAGCACTGCTTTGCACACTCAGTGAAACCTCACTGTGTCCTGAAGGTTTGTGTATTTTCTTGGAAAGGTAGGGGAAACTGTATTTTCAAAATCTTTTGGCTTGAAGTGGGTCTGGAACATGGGTCTCCCATTTTCCAGGTAATGAATGACTGGTTTTCTGTGAAAAGTCACTCCTAGCTCTTCATGTGAATTTGGGAGTCATGGTCTCCCAGAAGAGCAAGACTTCCTCACAGTGCAGGTCCCTAAATGCCAGTTCTCTGCCCTGACAAGCTGTATGGACCAGCCACACAGAGACCTGAGCGAAGACGACACACTCAACACAAAGAGCTTCAGTTGCCCTTGGAAGTTCATTCCTCAAAATTTAACTTCCTACAGTGGCTCTCATTCTAAACACTTTGGTCGCATTTTCTTGTGAATGCAGACACCTAAACACCTACCTAAATAACACTTAAGGCACATAAATGCATTGTCAACTGCCTGTCTCAGTATGTGACTAAATATAAATATAAATTGACAGCCTCAGAACAAACCCATTAAAAGTTATGAAAAAATTGGTATTTTAAGGAAAAAGCTGATTTTATTCTGAAAAAGCAGTTTCTGTGCTTATGTTCAACTAAGGAAATAAACAACATTTAATAAAATTGCCTCTAACTTTAAATTGTTTATTGAAACAATTCAAGTGGTACTTTCATGTTCTACATTTCACAAACCTACAACAGACAACAAGGTCATGCAGAAATACAAAAAGAGTGAAAAATGAATTAGACATCACCAAGGGGAAAAATTTAAATCAGTGACAACACTCCTTGTCTAAAACTCTGTTGTTCCAATTGTTATTATGGCAGAAATAGAGTTGCCAAAATATTTGTTATTTGGACATGCTATATATTAGGACATAAAATGCATATCAATAAATTTAATTGGAAAATCAATTAAATTTTTCTATCATTTTATATTATGAGATACACACATGACGGAGATGGATCTGTTCTACTTTTGACCCATAACCCTTTATAAACAAGCCCCACTAGATATTCCAAAATGGAAAACAAGCAAACAAACAAAGAAATAAGCTACAGTACTAGAGGAAATGTAGTGGAATTAAATCCAAGTGATATATTTAACACAATATTTCAAAATTCCACAAAGGAATGTATAACTGAACTATTAGAAAGTTTTTAATTCTTTGCACATTCTGATATATTTTATATATCGTGTGCATTTTTATGAGATTTGATTAAACAACCCAGGAAATAAAAAAAATGAAAAAAAAGAACAAAAAATGAGATCAGGAGTAGTTTTCAGCTAGCTTACAGATTTAGAAGTTATTCATACATAATTTATAAGAAAAAAAAAATCCAGGTACCTTATTCATCTCTGTGTTTTGAACCAAGATGATTTCTTCCATTGTAGGCCTACTCTGTAACCCCCAAATAAGGTCAAATACAATTTTTGTACTTACACTGCCTGGTGGACAACTCTGGATTTTTCAAGGAGATACTCTGAAATCTGAGCTCCTACTACAGTGCCACCACAAGTGAATTTCATTTCCAAATATTTTCCAAATCTGCTTGAGTTATCATTGATGATAGTGCCTGCATTCCCAAATGCTTCTACGAGGTTGTTCACCTGGAGAATCTTCTCCTGTAGAGTCCTGTTATTAGCCTGGATACGAAAAAGATATCGCTTCAAATTATCAGTAATTATTCAAATACATTCATTTTCAGGTGTTTCTATACTCTTCTTGTTGGTATTGTGAAGTTTGACATTTTAGGGGCAGCCATTCCCATGGGAATTATATGGAAAGAAAGGTACATATATATATATATATATATATACAGTGAAACCCGTCAGAATATAGCAATCTTCAGAAGTAATGGCTGGTTGGAAGAGATAACACACATAATGACAACACCACCACCAGAACTGATAAATTTCTGTGGTTCATCACTCTGAGGTGGCTGATCTGCTTTTAGGATCCTTTTTAGCATCTCCTTACTGCTCCAGTGCACTATACTGATCCATCTGCTTGCTTGCATCTCACCTGGGACATGCAAAAAATGGCATTTTATTTAGACAATTATGGTGGCCACTTCCCAGAATGACTGTGTCCCACTGACAGTGATCTGGTTGTAGAAGGAGGTAGAAAGCTAGAAGAGGAATTTACTTAGTACAGTTTGGGTGACTTGAAGACACTCAAAAAGGGAACTAAGTCACAGCCTGCACTGCAGTGGGTACTTCCTTGTGGAAACCCCAACATATTCTCAAGTGACCCTAGTTCAGAAGGGAGGGGGGAGTAGATGGATCACCATCATGTTCCAGTTTTCTTCTGAAAAAGTGTAGCAGTCTTGCCCAAAAACAATGCCCTGTCCATAGGTTCAGTCGTTTAGGTGCAAAACAGCAAAGCCTTACAGAGGCATCCCCTCTGACATACCTTGCCCAGGACGGTGAGCTGCTGAACCAGCAGATGGGCACTTTGTGTTTTGCCAGCTCCACTTTCTCCAGAAATAACGATACACTGCAGAGAACAAGAGCAAGACTCTGAGCTCATTACACATCTCTCGGCCTAGCAAAGGATATAATTAAGACACCTCATCTATACCTGATCGGAGTTGTATGTCACCATGGACTGATAGCCTATGTCAGCAACAGCAAAAATGTGAGGAGGGTTGGCAGTCCGTTTGGCTCCAATATACAGTTTGGAATGCTAAGTGTAAGAAAAATGAAAACATTACTGGTGTCCCTTAACAACTTTTTTTTTTTAATCAGAGTTTAATTTTATTTTTAGATTAGTGTACAGCATGCTGAGGTTACCAAAAGTGATGTTTTCTGAGTGAGCTGCTACTGCACTCACTATACCATGAATTTGTATGTACTTAGTACTATAAGAACTGCTAAACAGAATGAAGTGCAATTTTTTATAATTTGAGCCCTGATTATGCTCTAATTATTAGAGCTTCATAATTATGAAACTAATTATTTAGGAGAAAATTTAATACTGCCAGACATCAAGGACTAACTGATAATTTCATTTTATTTGTGATTCACTTCCTCCTAGTATTTATGCATGATATTGATGTCAAAACTTTAGATTTTTTCTGTACCTGAAATTAATAGTACCTGTAGTACCTGATAATTAATAATGCCAAATTATTGTATGACCAGACTTTCATACCTGTCCCCTTTTGTATAATGGGAAGACAAATTCACAGAACTTAACATTGTATAGGGTTGTTTTGTGCATGATCTACACTATTTATTTCTCATATCTGTACTGAAATTCAGCATGTTAAGGGTGTGTGTCAATATGCACTTGAAGGAGGAACTCTATTGCTAATTCTGTTTTTCAGAGTGAACTGAAGTAAGTATCAAGAATGATCTTACTTTATACTTAACACAAATATTTATATTTTAGTGGAAATCGGTGGTAGTTTAAAATAACCAAACCTAGATTGTCACACCTGTGAAGAATAAATATCTATGTTCCGAAATGGATTGACAGCGATGAGAATGTCCCCAACATATGTGTAGATCTGATCCTTGGCATAACCCTTCTGCAACTGTTCTGTTACTGTATTCTGGTGGAGAAAGAACAGAACATTGAATTATATGGGGGAAAAAAAGAATATTAGGAAAACTTATAAAATATTCAAATTGTTACAATGAGTGAGAATAGGGAGGGAAAAAAAATTAATAGTCAGGAATACAAGTAATTGTGATCAAAAGTAATACTTTCAAAAGCACTGGCATTTCTAATTTCTTGTGTCCAAGCTCACTTTGAACAGTATATACTTACAGATCCCTTGAAGAAAAGTACCAAGATCAATGTTTACAAAGCCATTGTGCTGTCTACTCTTTTATATGGTTCCGAACCATGGGTCGTCTACAGCCACCACCTGCATCTCTTAGAACGCTTCCATCAACACTGTCTCTGCACAATCCTAAACATCCACTGGTCAGATTATGTGACCAATACATCTGTTCTAGAATGAGCAGCAGTCACAAGTATTGAGGCCAGGTTGCTGAGAACACAGTTGCGTTGGGCAGGGCACGTCTCCAGGATGAAGGACCACCGCCTCCCCAAGATCTTGCTTTATGGTGAATTTGTCACTGGTTGCTGCAAGAGAGGAGCCCCGAAGAAAAGATACAAGGACTCCCTGAAACAACATCTCAGCCTCAGCCATATTGATCAACATAACTGGTCTACTCCGGCCTCCAATCGAAGGTCTGGAGACACACCATCTATAATGCAGCTGTCTCCTTTGAGAACACACGCAGGATCACTCTCGAGGAGAAAAGAAAGCGCAGAAAGAACCCTGTCTTGCAGAATACACCACCTAAGGAGTCCTTCTGCTGTGCTTTTTGCAATCGGATATGTCTGTCTCGTATTGGCCTTATTAGTCACCAGCGTGCTTGTAACAAACGTGGATAGAGCCTTCCCAAATCTTTGTTCGTGAAGCCTAGCCATGATGACTTACAGATTCCCAAGTGCGAAAAATGAGTTAATTGGAAGTTTCCATGAGACAGTCCTGCCTACATTTCTAACACTACAGTTTAATGTAACTTATCAAGTAAGAGCCATATGATTGAATTCATAACTTCCATTACACCTTCTCTAACAGTACTCTCAGTTATGATATGACACAACTGTTTGGATCCTATTAATGTAAATAATCAGGCATCTTTCTGTATTAACAACCAGTCTCTGTTGTGATGGTTCTTTCTGTTGCAGAGCCAGTTCTCCCTGAACCAAGAAAAAAGGACCCATCAGTGGCATTCAAATTCCTTGATGTAATTTCCCTCAGCTTCTTCTGCATACAGAGCCAGGTATGTAAAGTGCCTGGTTAGGTTTCCAATCAAAACAGGCCATAGAGCTGGATGAAGAAATTCAAACCAGCCTTGAGACTATTCTGTGCACAGCCTGGCAGAGGAATAATGACAATTTGTTTACAACACTGATGGCCTTCAAGACCTACAGATAATGTGCTGTGGCCTGATTCTTCTCTCTGGTTTTGACGCTGAAAGCATAAACACAGCAGACTTCCCCCCTCCCTTATGCATGTTCCCCTGCTTCTAGTAGATTAATTTTTGAACTTTGACAAAGCAGTGAGATTCGTATCAGTAATTTTGTCAAAATTTCACCAGCAGGCATTGACAGGTCACAGGCTCAGCTGACATAAATTGATCCCAATGCATCTCCACACCAAAATAAGACAGGGAGAACCCAGCCTGGGAGCAGAATGGTAAGGTAGTTTAAGACAACTCAAGGTGTTTAAGCAACAGGGAAGAAGGTGCTGGTTCTTGGACATGAATCAATTTCAGGTTAACACACCACTGCAAACTGCATATTTAGCTCTAAGAAAATCCAGTGATATAAATTCTGTTAAGCCAATGGTGTTACAATACTGTTCAGCCTATGACTGTAAATGCAGAGACTGTTTTAGCTTCGAGTTGGAACCATTCTGACACAGTAAATCTTATCTAAAATATTTGGTATAAAAAGGTAAAATGTCATTGTACATTTACACAGTGTGACAATACAGTTGAATTTGAAAATCAACAGCACACCATTGTGTTTTAATATGTGATTAGTCCTCTTCAGGAAAACATGAAAAAGGAGGTTCTTACCTCATCCAGTACCTCCAAGGTTGCTAAATCATCTACTTCTTCTTGGCTTGAAACTAGTGACTTACTGTAATTCCCTTTCTTTGTATGAATACGTTCAAATCTAGAAAAGAAAGACATACAATTTCCTGATGTAAGGAAACACAGAGAAGATCTTGCATCTGTAACTGTCTTGAAGGCAATTCAGCTGAAACATTCCAGCTTTCCACTGTTCTGAATTTAACCACATAAATGTCTGAATAACAGGACAGGAGTTTACTTCCTAGTGCTGCACACTTGTACTTGACAATTCAAAATCTATTATTTGACCCCACAACTGCTGCCACAAAGAACTTTGTCACTTTGTCCCTGCTTGATTACATCCCCACATCAGCTGTAACACCGGAGCGATGCAATACAGGTTAAAAAAAAGGAACATATTTATAAAGCATGTAACAGCCAAACTTTGGCACCAACTTGCAGAAAGAAAAATGATCCAGATAACAATTATGGATAGGACAAAGCCAGGGGTGTGTGATGAAATAGTATGGCAGTGATGATGGAGACAAAGCACTCAGGATAGAAACTTTCCTAGCTTAGTAATGACAATGCTCTAAAGCCTGGCTGAGATGACCACACTGTAGAGCGACGTGCTACAGAAACACTGGGATAAGTGAAATACATCCTGACCAAGAATAATTTTCTTGAGCTCTACAGGAAAGATACATACAAGAGAAGGAAACAAAACCTCAAATATTTTTCTTATCTGTGTTAAACTTCAATTAAGTTTATCTTGAAGTTAGATTTCTTTTGTCTTTTAATCAAACCAAAGAAAATTTTATGCAGTCTTATTTTAATTAGCAAGAAAATTCCCAGAGACTAGGGTCATTTTTTATCCAAGAGTAAAGGCATTGCTAAACAGAGCAAAGGCAGCAGACAATGGAAGGTTTACAATTCGCATTAGTTATACTTGCTTTATGAGATGAGGGAAAATCAGGGAAAGGGAAACTGCATAAGTAACAGCAGAGTTCACAAACTAAATCAAACTCAGATGTGCAGTAATGCACAAGCACAGAAAAACTATCAAGTAAATCTGATCTCCTGATATGACCTCACTCCGTTTGATGCTATTGGTAGGAAGGCACCTCTCAAACACCAGGAACACATACGTTGGTAATCTCAGACAGCCAGGTACCTGTGTTATGTGAAGCATTCACTCTTTACCTTAATTCCAGACAAGATCAGGGAAACTTCTTATTTAATTTTGATATTTGAATGTATGGCATGAGTAAAAGCAGACAGGTGTTTTCTGCCTGGGCAAGAACTTTAGTATACAGTGAAGAGAGGACAGGAGAAAGAGGGTAGTTGCACCAAGATGGAAAGCTAGAATGAGTGAACACTGATGGGGAAAGCTAAGAGACTTCTGAACACCCAAATTAAGATTTACTGCAGAGTTAAATGGGCTGTACCCGTTCTGTGAATATCACCTACTTCATAAGTGCTACTTCAGGTTGTGCTGGCTGTGCACTGATGAGGGATGTGGGTGCAGAAAGTCAAGCAGGCCCTGACTTGGCATCAGTAACTGACTGCCAGGACTGAAGAGGGACGGGAAGAAATGGACAAAATGGGCCCTGCTAAACTGTAAGTGCAATCAAGATCCAGATGATGGGAATGCTGACAGGAGTGCGCTTCATCTAGCACTTCTTTCAGTTTTTCTTGTCTCTAACAGTCATTCCCTGAGGATGACAGATTGGCCTGCCCTCACCCTGGTACCAGTAATGGCAGTTTCTTACTCCTTTACATAGGTGCCAGCTGCCACTGGAATCTTTCAATTGTCCACAGAGCAAAGGCAGGATTTTCACTCCCATAGATGACTAATTCTGCAACCTTAATATCAAGACACAAACATGCAAGTCTTTGTTGTAAGTGCTAACAGAGTTCCACAGTCTCTGTGGCAATATTGCAGCACCATACCCAGCGTGGAGGCTAAGTGAGCAGGAAGCATAATGAACCATATGGGTCAAGAGGATCTACATTACCCTGACAGAGGAGAGGGACCAAGTCTTGCCTGTTTTACACCCAACTTTGAAAACTACTTTCAAACTGTTAGAACCTTGGAGCTGCACGGGAAAGCAACCTGCTTCCAAAAGTTTCATTTCAGTATTTACTACCTCCAAAAAAGACTGTCATAAATACCACTTTAAGGATGATGGTGAGGCTGAACTATGGAGGTGAAAAGCAATGGGAATGCTACACAGCACAGTACCAGAGCCATGCCATGTATCACCATGTTGCACAGAATATGCAACACATGGGCCTATGCCAACAATAGCAGTGTAAATAGATAAAAAGACATGCAGAAGAAGTGTATGTCTTTGTGCAAGAAGAAAGGCAGCTTTTGCTGCAATAAATCCATAACTGGGCTGTAATTTGGTATGTATTTAAATATGCTGAAGCAGAAAACACACATGGGAACAGAAGCAGGCAGCATCAAAAGGGATGGGTCTCATGTAAAGCAACTGCAGCTCTCCTAGGTTTGACCTCTTCTCCCTTTCCTTTGGAACCCATTTGTACCACAAAAGCTGTTCTGATAGTACTGTCCTTGCAATAACACGACAATTTTTGGTACTATGTACCCCAGGTTGTATTAAAGAGGATGTGGTAACATTAAGATTTAAATTAACTCTTCAGCCTTGCATGATCTGCTGCTTTTTGATTTGCATTTTCCAAGCTAAAAGCCATTACTGCATTCAAAGTCAGAGGTGCAGATAATATCCTACCCCCTCAATAGAAACCTATCCCCTCCATAAACAACACTCCTATTTAAACCTCTTTTTAAGAGTTTAATTTGAAAATTTCAATTTGGAGAGTTGAAACAATTTCTCCTTTATTCCTCTATGAAGGTCATTTTGTGTCCAGAGGATGCACCTAATATCAGTATGTCTTTGAGAAAGACCTATCAATATGTACATGAGGGAAAGATGCAGGACTGCAGGACTGTGCCAAGCTGTGCTATTCTATTTTTTCCATTGCCACAGGAAGACCCAAAACAAGGCATCTGTCAAGCTTTGCTTTCCATTTCTGGTGGAATTGTTACACACTGAACACATTTTTTTTAAAATGTTAAATTCTTATATGTTACTGCATATCAGTGAGAGAGTGATATTTCCCAACATTAGTTTCAATTACCTTTTTTTAATTTAATGTAGGAAGCTAGTAACTGCCTTGCAGGAAGGGGGGAGAATGCTCCAGTCATGGACACTTCTCTTTTTCTATTTTTTTTTCCTTTTAATGAAACAATCTCTATTTATGCCAGGGAAGTTTAATTACATAAAATCAATTCTCCTGTAATCCTCTTCAGCTGACATTATGAGAACACTAGTGCTTGTTGGACCAGATTATATTCTCTGTTTTCCAGAGTACAGAAGAGTGGCAGATTTGCAGAACACAATATTTTTCCACTTTGCTCTCGAAGGGCACAGACGCCTCAAGGGCAGTTATACTGCTTCACTTGCTAAAACTCCAACCACTTAAAACCCCCACATCGGCGCTGTTGACATCAGTGCTGAAATTTCATTAAGATCATTCACATAGACATTGTGAACTGAAATAACCATGTTTCTCTGTTCTGCTCAGAAATTTGTTGGAGGCATTAGATTCTTAGAGCCATGCTCGACAAGCAATTCAGGCAGCTAAAGGCCAGAAACATCAACACAGTATGGACAAGAAAATGAGTCAAGGCAGCATTGTTTCTGTGCATTCTCCTTCACACCAACATCCCCCCCGCTTATCTTTCAAGATTCAGTTAAATCAAAATGAGGCAACTGCAGCTTTTTCTTCTTCAGTTTGTCAGAACGTATTTAAAAGATTTCTGATAGTTCCAAAAATACCATGAAGAGGAAAGTGTGACTCATAACGCCCTGTTGAACTCTCTGCCTAAACCAGTTGGAGAATCATCTATAGACTAAAAGGTGACAGGAAAAGGGCTGGGTGTAAAGAAGAAAGTAAAAATAATGAAGTTTTTGTAAGGTGAAGGTGGGAACAACTGTATACCTCCCAGCAGTTACAAAGAGCAGTAAAAGTGACGAAGAAGCGCCACATAGAAACCTGTAAAAGATCTGTCATAGCTGGTGATTCTGTTTCTCTGGAGGCTATAGAGAGCAATATTAATTCACACTTAAAATCAAAATTTTATCTTCAACAGATAAATCTTGTGAAATATGCTTAAATAAAACTACTGTCTGATTTCTATGTAAAATCTGTACCTGAATTTAGAAATTTTAAGACTCCATTGAAAAAACTCCAGCTGCATCTGCATAATGCTTTGCAGACAACCTCCGTATTTAAATGATTCATGGTACCAGCTGCAGTCTCAGGGAGCTGTGCTGCAGCTTATGCAGTGTTGCTGAGAGCACAGTGCTGCCCTGAAGAGCTATGGGGGTTTTGACTCAGAGGTGCCCTGTGTCCAGTCACTTGGACTGCTCTGCACAATCTGTTTGACAAAGTTTGTGCTGCTTTACCATGACCTGCAAAAAAATGGAGGTGAGTGGTCCTTCACAATAGCCTCAAGGTGATGTATCCCTGACAAATATCAGGGGAAAAATGTGTTCTTAACTGAGCAAATAGGAGATCTCTAAAAGGACTCTTTGAGATTAGTTCCTTATTACTCTCATGAGTCAGGCCCACGCATTATGGTCAGAACCGTACTGAGAAGATAAAGGAGAAGCTCCAAAAGTAAGCAGTGCCTGCTGAGGTATCCCACCTTCAGGAGAAATGAGTTGCTGAGCAAGTGATCTGACACAACAGTGAAGTACCACTTCCAGAGCATTACTCCCAGGGAGTTCTGAATGCAGGAGGAAATTCTTCCTCCTGTTTTCTTCAGAAGATAAACTGTTCTTCATCCAGGTAGTGCTGCTGTCCACTGTATTGTACAGAAGAATATTATTCTGACACAGAGATGTGTATTAGCTAGAAGTACATGGACTGGAGATCTACTTGTTCTAAGGCCTTTGTTGCCAGAAACTCTTTATTGCTTCTACAGCCTGAGAGAAGTTTGCAGCATAGCCATCCTACACAGGAGTGTCCTTGGTGCAGGAGTACACACTTCTCCTTGGTACAACAAAGCCCGCACTGAGTTCCAGTACAGGAAGAAGTGGTTTGAAGGACTCAGAGATTAGACCGGAACTCCAGCACCTCTTATTTAAGCCACTACTCCAATCCAGATGTCATCTGCAGACCTTGACCAAGACAGCACTAGACTATCTTATTCTGTGCTATCTTATTCTGTTCCTTATACTATCTTTGTCAAGCCAGCATGGTGACCTACCCTCTGCTAAAGCCTGCCCTGCAAAGCTGAGCTTCAAGGATTGCTGTCAGCTGCTTTCCACTGGCAAGATGAGTCAGAGAGACTGGGAGAGAGTGAACACCCAGAAAATAAGTGACACAAGTCTGTGCAATCAGGGAAAGTCATGAAAGGAAACTATATGGTACTCCCTGCTTTTAATAGGGGTCAGTAAATTGACATCAACATTTGTGCATGTTGTACATGAATTTCTATGAAATTACTTCCCTGACATTTCCAAGTAGTTAAGCAGAGCAATTGTTTAGCATCCTGTTACTGATCCAAGTGCTATCCCTATGTGGCCAATACAGAAGGACAAACTCTTGAAAAAATAATTCAGCTCACGCAAAACTTTGCATCACTTTGCAGTAGAATGGGTCTTTTTCCCTATAATTATTAAGAGAGGATATAAAAATGATGCTCTTAATTTGGGGACCAGAGTCATTCCCTGAAATCTAGGTGCAGTGAATATCCCTTGCATATACAGCTCATTCTGGAATGAGTCACAAATCCCAGGAAATACACTTTGTACTAATCATTGCATATTTCTGAAGAGATTATTGTAAAAGCAGTCAAGAATAAGACAGCCAAACAACTCAAGATAAAAGTCTTACAAGCCTGACTGTCAGGTGTAGATGCGACAGTTCTGAAGGTCATTTCAAAGACAGTTATTTTTGTTGCAAAGTAAAACTCTCTACAATGCAGGGCTTTTTCCCCTCTTTTGGCCTAGCAAGAAGTGTATTTTTAGAATGGTTTTGGGGCATACGCTGCAGTGCTCATTTTTAATAATTATTTTCATCAGTAATTATACATTTTAATAGCTATAACGTGAAGACCCTTGTCAAGCTCAAGGACCCTGTCCTGTAAGTGACTCTCCTCACAAACCACTCCCCCCAAATTAATTGCACTTACTCTGCAACTTTGCCTGCTTCACCTCTTCTCTAACATGAATTTATCTCATATAGCTTACTTCATCATTCCAAGCAGCAGATTTTGGAGACTTTTCAGTGAAGATGATATGGGAAAGCGTTAATGTATCAAGGGGTATTTTCTCATGCTATTCTCATTGTAATTTCAGCCTGAGTTTTGAGCTAGGAAAGGTTAAGTTGCAAACAGGTATTTTTAGCACTAAGAAGTGACGATTTTAGAGCAAAATGTACTGCATTTGCTCAAAGTAAAAAAGTGGAATTTCTAATGAAACTCAATGCTAGCATTCATGCTTTTTTGAGCCTCGAGTAGCACAAGCAGTTCTGTTTAATATCTTTACAGTTCTGTTTAATACCTTTACAGTTCTGTTTAATATCTTTATCGATGATTTAGATGAGGGGTTTGAGTCTACCATCAGCAAATTTGCAGATGACACTAAGTTGGGGGGGGAGTGTTGATCAGCTGGAAGGAAGGAGGGCTCTGCAGAGGGACCTGGACAGGCTGGAGAGTTGGGCTGATTCCAATGGAATGAGGTTCAACAAGGCCAAGTGCCGGGTCCTGCACTTTGGCCACAACAACCCCCTGCAGCGCTACAGGCTGGGGACAGATTGGCTGGAGAGCAGCCAGGCAGAAAGGGACCTGGGAGTTTGGATTGACAGGAAGCTAAACATGAGCCAGCAGTGTGCCCAAGTGGCCAAGAAGGCCAATGGCATCCTGGCCTGTATCAGGAACAGTGTGGCCAACAGGTCCAAGGAAGTGATTCTTCCCCGGTACTCGGTGCTGATGAGGCCACACCTTGAGTACTGTGTCCAGTTCTGGGCCCCTCAGTTCAGGAAGGACATTGAGGTGCTGGAGCAGGTCCAGAGAAGAGCAACAAGGCTGGTGAAAGGACTTGAACACAAGTCCTATGAAGAAAGGCTGAGGGAGCTAGGGTTGTTCAGCATGGAGAAGAGGAGGCTCAGGGGAGACCTCATCACTCTCTACAACTCCCTGAAAGGAGGTTGTAGCCACGTGGGGGTTGGTCTCTTCTCTCAGGCAACTATCAGTAAGACAAGAGGGCATGGTCTTAAGCTGTGCCAGGGGAGGTTTAGGTTAGATATTAGGAAGAAATTCTTTACAGAGAGGGCAATCAGGCATTGGAATGGGCTGCCCAGGGAAGTGGTGGATTCTCTGTCCCTGGAGGTTTTTAAGATGAGACTGGATGTGGCACTTAGTGCCATAGTCTAGTAACCACGGTGGTAGTGGACCAAGGGCTGGACTTGATGATCTCGGAGGTCCCTTTCAACCCAGCTGATTCTATGATTCTATGAAGATATGCTAGTGCTATAACACTGCTCAAAGGCTACTAAAAAATCAGTACTATCTTCCATCATCTTCCCTGGAGCAGGACTATGGCATATTACCATTTAAAGTTTTATCAGTGTAAATCGAGATTTGTTCAGTTACTCAGGAGGTTGGTGGGCTCTCTTCCTCTTGTTGTTTCTCTTATTCCCATCTCTTGAAAGCATGGAGTACAATGCAGAACCTAAATCTAGGTTCCTCTTCAGTAGAATAACAATACTGGGAAGGTTCTGAGGGTGAAGTCGACTGGGCCCCAACGAATCAGTGACTCCTCAGTGTTAGAAAATACCTCAGGAACAATGGTGCTAATAGAAGTGACTGTAAGGTGACTCCACTCTGCGCCTTTCTGAGCACAAAGATTGGACCAGAGGATTTGGCCTTCTGCAAAAAAAACCCCAACCCTGAGAATGTGACATAATGTAATATAAGCTCTTCTTTTTGAACTGTATCAACTGCTTCAGTAAACAACAAGATAAGATCACAAGCACATCAACAGACTACCACTGCAGAAGGCAGTCAGAGCCAAATTACACCTCAGCACAATGTGCAAAGAAGGTGACTTGATTTTAAGTGAAAACAGGACTAGTGCACACAGGAAGACCCAGTGGCTGGACCTCAGCTATTAATTTCCAAGTATTTTTCTTTTTTCTTTTGAAATACAAAACTTTTATTAATAAAGTCAAATTTGATGAGGAGAGTAAACACATACTGAGAAAATAACTGGATTCTTTACTTTCAGCTTTAATTCAACATTACCAAATTTACTGACTTTATATGCCATGCCCATTTATATACCACAACATAGGTAGCAGGATTTCTTCCCTTGGTGGAGGGGAGAGATCTTTAATCCCTTAAACTACCTGCCTCCCAGTGCCAAGAAAGAGGAGAGTTATGCCTTCAAATTATGGACTTAGAGAGCGTGACCTGGAGATCAGGAGGAAGGTTTACAAGGAACATTGCCAGCAACTGGTGAAAGTTCAGAAATTCCACAGTAGGGCCCTCACATGCCAGTGTAAAAACAGTCCCAGAACACCATAAGCAAGAAAAGAAAGCAAAGAGATTTTAAGATGCAGCCCTTCCAGGTGACTTGTCACTACATAGCCCATGTCTAAATCTAAATCAGATTTACATGGTACTTCTGTGCAGATGCTGCTTTTAACACCTTTTTTGCTCTGTGCAGATTGAAGGTCAGAAGATACATATGATTAGTATTTAAAGTCTTTTTTAAAAGTATGGCTACTGAATTCATAGATCTTTGTATAATCTTTCATCTTTCACAGCAGAAAACCCCCCAAATGCTATTCTATAGTGAGTCTTACAGCATATTTCACAAAATTACAGAATCACAGAATCATTTAGGTTGGAAATACTATTTTTTAGAATTTTAAACTGCTAAACTGAAATATGGACTAATCTATCAGTTTAACCATGTCATCTGAATTACACACTTAGCTAAATAAGTAATTTTTGGCATGGTTTCAGATAAGAAATTATTATTATTATGAAAGTGAAAATTCTGTTTTACTTTGGGAAAATTTATGTAGAAGTTACACTTGAACAACTGTAAAAGCATAGGTAACTTCATCACATATTAATACATTCCCTTAAACTCTAGTTTGCATGAAGAGCCATAAGTTTATAAAACACAGTCTAAACAGAACAGAGAAAGCACCAGTAGATCATCCTGTTCTTGTGCCACTTGACTTCTTTATGCACATGCAAATTGGGCCATTTTATGTTTGTATTGTACAGGAAAAAAAAGTTCGTGTAGTTTGCTTTATGCAGCATTCACATGAAAAAAAAGGATTAAAAAAAATGATGCTATAAAACAAACATGAGCTCTATAAAATGGGTAAAAAAGGTCACAGTATCTAATTGACTTTGAAGCTTGACTTTTAAAAGTTATTTAGGTTTTAAAATGACCAAAATCACAAGTGTTATCAGGATTTTAATTCATATAATTTAGTGGTTTGGACTTATTTTACCACATATCATTTCCCTGTGTTTTACAAATAACTACTTTTTAAAGTTTGGATTATGTTGCTGGTTTAGTGCTCAGCACTGACATCTGATAAGTTTATTTCAATTTGAGAATCTTTCTGGATTAAGCAAATGTCAAGTCTGCAATACAGAGAGCATACAAACCCAGCCTGAGGCTCAAATTTAAGCCAACTGCGTATTTTTTACTGCAATGCCAGAAAAGAGAAAGTACTACTCATCCCACATTCATTTAAAGTTGAAAAAAATTTGAATATAATAAATTATTTAGAAATAGATTCTTATTATTATCCTCAAAGCATAGAGAATAGAAATATTATAATATATATATAAAAGAAAATTCTCCAGAATTAGAACTGAAGACTGCTGTATATGTTATTACTATAAATGTGTGAAAAGAAGTGTGGTAGATTTTAATAAGCTTTTTCCATACAGATGATAATGACAAAATGTCTTTTAAAACTCACGTTCTATTTAAAAAAAAAGAAAAATCATCATGCTTTACCTTGAAGCATAGGAGCAGTCACACCAGGAGTACATCAATACTAATCTACTACATTTCACATCTGATACATCAGTGCACTGGGTGGAGTTTTTTCAATTGTAAAATTGAGCCAAGCCATTTT
Source organism: Corapipo altera (assembly GCF_003945725.1). Classification (NCBI taxonomy): domain Eukaryota; kingdom Metazoa; phylum Chordata; class Aves; order Passeriformes; family Pipridae; genus Corapipo; species Corapipo altera. The sequence goes on from NW_020884928.1 coordinate 470,438, forward strand.
CAAGTATTTTAAATAAAAGCCATCAGGTGCTAAGTGATTTATTCAGAACTGATATTTACTAAATACTAGTGTAAGAAAGAAAGTATCTATTCAATAAGACATAAGATTTGAAGTTTGCAAAACAAGGTCTGCTACCACTATAATTTCTTTCAGTCAGGAAAATACAATTACTGCAGGAACCTGACTAGCTATTTTTTAGCGTACTTGCTTGAACTAAACATTAGCTGACCATGCAAATGTAAGAAAATGCCAAACATTAATTTCACCTTACCTTAGTTTTCTAAAAGCTGTGATACTAAGGCTGCATTTTGAGTCACAGATGAAAGGGGAGGTACTTGCAAAGATTGTTTCATTCCACATGTAAATCATGTAAATCATGATGCTGCTGTCTTTCCATTGGCTGTACTGGGACCCCAAATATTAAGCTTTCTATCTTTTGGCCAGCTAAAGCCATAAAAGTTGAATATTTCTCTGGGCATTCTGAAACAGTGAAAGTATCAACACTTTTTAGCTACTTTTACCTTGCCTTTTCAGTGACTCCCATTTGTTGATGAACATCAATAAATTCCATGAGTTGCCTTTGTAGTACGTTTTCTTTTCCTTCAATTTGCTTAATAAAATCATGCTGCAAAAGAGTAGATACTGTTGGACGCTTCTCATAATCTTTAGTCAAGCACCTGTGCTGGCAGAAAAACACATATGATCACGGAGGGTTCAAAGTTAAGTTTTGAAATTCTTGTCTGGAGTTCTTTCGTGCCTCCATAATAATAATAAATACATCCATCTTAATCAAAACAGTTCTGCACTGAAAATTGATACGATTTCACAAAATTGATGAGTCCAAGAAGGTAAGTTGTTGCATTTTAAAACTAAATATTCTTTACATTAAGAAACGTCAAGTGTGTTCAAAATGTTATTTCATGTTTTAAATCTAGAGCCTCACTTGGGAGTCAAATTGGATTTACAAATTAGGCTTTCAAGGAAGAGTATTTGTTGCAACAGATTTCCACAAAGAACACAGAGATATTTTACACATGACATTTACACATGTTTCATATTAAATCAGAGTGGTCAGTTGTTACTCACTTGTTAATGAAGTCATTGAATTCAGGTGACCACAGTTCAGGCTGTTGTAGTGTTGGAGGAGGATTCCTGCAAAGATCAGTATGATGATAAGTTAATAAACTACTCAATTCACAAAAATAGTGTGAGAAGGCAGGCTGAATAATGGGTTTTAGAAGGCCACCGAAAAAAGATATTGATTTCCACTGGTAAAAGGAGCATGGGTAGATGATGCAATGCCTCACTGGTTCTCCTACTTTATGTAACTAATAAGGAGAAATAGCACTGAGATGATCTACCAAGTGTAGCTAAAAACCACTATAATTTTTTCAATCAAATCAATAAACGGAAATTAAACTAACAACCCATTAATCACTATTCACTTATAATGGCAAGTTTTTTTTTTCAAGCCTGAAACAATATACTTTCTTAAGAGAATTTTTAAAAAGAAATTCTATTTTAAGTTTCCCCGGAAAGATTGAGTTAATCAACTTGCTGAATGAAGTGTCTGAAGGAACTGACTTGTTATTAATTATTTCTCATTCATCAGAAGACAATCAGAAATGAAGGTCTAAACACAGACCTATTGTAAATAGATATCACTTCTTTCTTTTCTATTGTTGGAGGGGTTTATTCTAGGTGTAATTTCGTTGAAATGGTCTTGACAGTCTTCTTCCATTCAGAGGTGGCATTTTAAGAGTATGGTCATAAAGACAAATGAACGACCAATAGACGAAGCGACTTGCTGTCTCTTTTCAATCCATTGAGGTTACTTGCTGTCTCTTTTCAATCAATTGTCATAACTGCTTTTCTTTAAGTGCTGCTTAACGTTCAGTCTATCACTTTCAGGTTTTACCTAATGTGATGAAAGGATATTGATCTTGTATTTGCTCCAGAGCAGAAAGGTGCCCAGTACCTGTAAGGGTATAAGCCAGAAGTATTTTTGAAGACCTAGCTGCAATGACTGACCACAGTGGTTTGCTTTTCCCATAGGAAGCAAGGGTTAGAAGAGCATTCATACTCTTCTTCAGTGCCAAGTCAGCCAAGATTTCTTAAACCTAAAGTTAATTTAAACTAATTTGGGTGTCTTGGCTGAAAAGGACTCAAAGCACTTATGAATACTATGTGGTCTCAGCAGTTGTTGTGGTACTGCTCCAGCTGTTAGAGTGAAATCCACAAACTACAGTATGATCATTCCGTACAGACTTGGAGATTGATGTTCTTTGAAATGCTGTTAAGTGGCACTTTGGGTACTTTTATCTCCAGCTTCAAAGAAATCACAAAAGAATTTGTTATTTGCACTGCCCAAGGACAGCAATGGTGGAACTGCCAGAAACAGCACAAGCTAATGAAAAGCTGAAGCCTAAATGTATGTAAGTGGCGGAACGACCTTTGCTTCAAAGGACAGAAGATAACTCCTAAAAACAGGTTTGGGACCTGTTCAGCAGAGCAGCATATTAAGACTATTTCTATCATAAGTCATTCTTTGTAAAAGAATATACTGTACTCAGCTAAGTCCTGGACTCATGTGGCCTCAGGAGAAGGCCTCACGGCTTTTTCTCAAATGTAGTTACACTCAGCTCTGAACTTCTCAACGTGCACAAACAGCTGAAGCAGAGCCTGCAGAAAATGCAGCCAGACAAAGTATTTCTAACCTCCTCCTAGTATAAATAATTCGAAGAAAGTCCACAAACTTATACAGTTTAAGTTTGAAGAAAAGTAGCACTTAAGAAAAAAGTTCAGTCTAACCTGCCAACAAATAAACAGATGAAGATGTTACCTTGGTATTTTGAAGAGTGCCCTCATGGGGTGCAAATCGGCAAGGGGTGGATCTCCATCTCCCAACTCTATTGCAGTAATACCCAGTGACCATGCATCACATCTGGCATCATAGGAGCTATCTAGCTGCTGCTCACAGGCAATCACCTGTTAGAGTAAAAGATTGGGACAGTTGTTGGATGGTCAAATGTCCGAATGTAAGAGCACTCCCAGAGTTGGGGGAATCTCTTACAGGATGGAGATATTCAGTGAAATAAACAGACATGCACACATTTAGAAAGCTGAAAGAAAGCAATGTTTAAACTAGAGAAAGCAAGTGTCCGTGAACACCGGAATCTCTGGCCAGATGTTCCTTGATTGGACAAAAGGCTGCAAATTCTTGACTTTTTCAGGTGAAGGTGTTAAACTGCATCTCATGGCTGAGGAAGTAGAAGGAAACTAGGCAACCTTACAACTCTGTTAAATGGATTATTCCTGCAAAGTAATTAATGGAGCTATACTGCTCTCTCTAAGAAGTGAAACAAGCTGGAAAGCAGAAGCTGAATTCACTATCTCTTATTGGGTCCTTATTCAGCCAAATCAGCCAATTTCCAGATCAAGTACGTCTGGACAAAGCGTTTGCCATCAGATCACAGTAAAGGTATTTCATAGAATCATAGAATCAACCAGGTTGGAAAAGACCTCCGAGATCATCAAGTCCAATCCTTGATCCAACACTGCCATGGTTACTAGACCATAGCACTTCATATACATTTCAGCTCATCCACAATGCTCGATGAATCTACATTTTTTCATCCCATTAGCTGCAGATCTAAGTCAACATGTATGCCATTAGTTACATGGCTAGACCAATGCATATAAACAGAGTGTGTTGATAAAAACAAATGTGTATAAACAGAGTGTGTTGATAAAAACACATGTGTATAAACAGAGTAGTTTCATGTGCTATAAACAGATGTACTTGCATGTGCTTGTGTGGACACAAATAGTTTAAGTAGATAAGTTCATTTATAAGGAAATATTTTCACCGCATCAGCTTAAAATATATCTTTATATGCTTCAATTTCAGGCTGGGAAAATCTCCACAGAGTCATAGTAAACTTCATTCATAATAACCTCTTCCATTTCTTGCTGTCAGCTATGGATATACAGTATTAAAAACTTTCCAGGTGTAGAAGTCAAAAAATAGAAGCTGTAATGCATCATAGTACCACCGTGGGCTCGCTCCTTCCATCCAGGGGGAAACGAGACACCCATAGTTTCAGAGCTTAGAAGGCTGGAAAGTATCAATAGTAGTACTCTATACTCTTTAACATTTTAGTAAGCAATTCGGTGTCTTGCTCCCTGGCTCTAAGCTTGTAATTTCAAAACTAAACCCCATTTTAACTTGCAAACATGTAAGAAAAACATTTTTAAACACTTCTTAAAAAAAAATTGCACTGCTGTTTCATTTGGTGAAAAGACCAGTGGTCAGGAAGAAAGACAAAGAAAGAGCAGAAATGCAGAATACAGCAGCTCGGATAGCAGTGACAAAATGTTCTGAAACATGAATCTAACCTCTGGAGCCATCCAGAACGGGGTGCCCACGGAGGTGTTCCGACGGAGACGAGTGCTGGTCAGCTGAGCAGACACACCTGGAAGAACGAAGGGAAGCTATAATCAGAGCAATGGCTATTTCCATCCAAGACAGCCCTTCTGAATGGTGATGTCCTCGTCTTGCCATGCTACAATTTTCTCTACAGGCAAATTTCAAATACATCTTTTCCAGTTTTCTGGAAAGAGAGGCCCACTCCTCAGAGGTACACAGAACTTCTTCAGCTGATGTTCTCCACATAGGTTGTTTCCAGTGACTTCAGTAGGACCAGGACTTGGTCCTAAATGAGTGTTTGATTAGTAATCTGACTCCATATATTTTGACTGGTTAATTAGAGTTTTTCCTGTATTAGGAGAGCAGTAAAGCACTTTAGTGAGGGTGGAAAAGTACGGTACCTTCCACAGCTTTTAATGCTCAGTACTGACACTAAACTCCTGTTTCATTTTATATGTGTATCTATATCTACATTTCAGGTTAACACTACAAAAGACACTTATCCTCATCTCTTAACTACTCTGCTATAAAGAAGAAACAACAAAACAGTGAAATCTCAAAAATTCTTACAAAAGCAGGAGTCTCTCCATGCTCAAAGCACATTCTCAAAGCAACAAGCCTGCAAATCAGCTTTGCAACATGAGCTGTAGTTTAACAGATTAACTATTTCAGGCCAAGAGCTGGAAAGTGAACTCAGAAGTGTAAAGATTCCTTGCAGTTTTAAATTAAAAAACACTGAAATACTAGGAATTCACGTGGGCTGCAGCACACTTCTGACTAGCCTGCCACCAATTTCCTTCCTTACAAAACCAGGGTATATCCTTACAAAACCAGGGTATATCAGTTGGAAATCACTCTACTGCATGCAAAGGGAAGAGTACAACACATGGAGAAAAACAGCCCCTCAGCAAGCATGTCCTGAACTATTACGGATTTATGAGTCACAAATAACTGTGAGGTCCACACATGGAGAGAAACAGCCCCCCAGCTAGCAAGTCCTAAACTATTATGGATTTGAGTAATAGCCAACACCGAGGTCCACCAGAGGCATATTCTAATGTGCTGATATCGTGGATGGCCAGAAAGGTCTACATGTACATGCTCCAACCTCCATCTGCTTGACACTGCAGCTCACTTATTTTGTCTTCATACATACATCTGCTTTCTCTTTAAAAGGGACAACTCCGTTTCACTCCGTGAATGCCATTTCATTATTCTGAAACACATGAAGCTTCAGTGAGCACCACCAGCAGCCAGTTTCAACTCTGTCTGGTTCGAACATGCTTGACCTTATCTTCCTGAAAACCCTGCAATGGTTCATAACAGGAGCAATTCACATTAACTGCCCAGTGGAAATATTAAGAAAACCTCTGTCTAGGTAGAATTTGATTGGTTTGGGTTTTTTCAGTGTAGTCAGGAAACCATGGAGAGCTTAATCTGTTTTTTCACTCTAAAGCTATGTGTTCAGATCTGATTCATAAAATATCTGCATTTGTCCATCACAGAAATGAATGTAACATCTGAAAATAAGGGCAGTAAGAAAGACCCGGCCTGTTCCTTTGAGACAAGTGCAACCACTGCTTCTGTGGCTGCCTCCCTCTAGTCTACACCAGTCTTGAGGAAGTTGGATCTTTCTCTCTACAGAAAGTCCAATACACAGTGTTATGCACCATGGAAAGCAGGACAATGTGAGTCTTAGCACAAAGTCCATCAATCCTGCTTCAGCTCAGCTAAGCCGGGGCTTTGTTTTTGCCACCTCAAGGAGTTGTCTGAAGTCCAGCTTCCGGCTCACAGAGTCTGTGGCTGTTCTAAGCCCTCAGAAAAACGTGTCCTTTAGTAAGCACACATCACCACAGGTCTGAAACCACTGCAGTGATGCCAGCAGACATCATTACAGGAGATCCTCAGGTTTGGAGGGAGCTGAGGTTACTCTCCCCTCTCCCTTCCTATGTGTTGTGGGAGTCCCCTGTGCAAAGCTCTTTTTTGCAGTCTTGGACAAGGAAATGGGATTCAGATCTGTGGGCAAAGAAAGGCACTAACTGAATTTTTATGATTCCAGTGTCAGATTTTATAAATAATCATAACTTTCTGTAGAGATAAGGAACATTCACGTATTCAATCTTGTCTGTCTATGCACTGTTGTTTTTTTCTCTTTGAACTATAATTATTAAATAAACAGAAGAATTTTTTCCTCCTCACCCTTCTTTTATTTCTGTAAAAAACTGATTTGACTTGAATTGCTCACCACTACTTTCTGTAGGCTCTTGGGGTTTTGTGTGCTTTTTGTTTGGTTGGGTTTTTTAATCCTTCCGCTCTTAGCATTGAAGTGGCATTTCAGATTATGCAGTGTAGGTCTTATGACAAATGATATTTCCTTGGGCTTTTTCTGTGTATAGAGGAAAGATGATGTAATTCCATACTTAGTAACATTTCTTCCAGCATTTCAGTAACCAGTCAACCATATAGCTCGCCAGCTTTTTTAAACTTATATATTTTTATATTTTCAAACAAAAACATCTTGCTCCTCCCCTTCCCGATTACTACTGCTTTTTTGCAAAAAATTATTGTCCTAAGAAAACCTGAAATATGTCATAAAATGGTGTTTTATTACAAGCAAATTATAAATCTTATGGAAGTTAAGAGCTTTATAAATGCATTAATAGTACCAATGCACACCGAAAAGAAAATATTGTGGATATATAGCTGTTTTTTCTTTTTTCTTTTTTTTCAGACATAATTTTACTAATAAAAACTGGAAAGCAGGACACTTATACTGTAAGTATTATTCAAGCTTTTCATTGCAAAAACTGGCACATTGGAATAACATTGCAAATAAAGCCACATACTTCTGACCTTAGCACTCAATAAAAGAAAAACAGTGCAGAAATTAGCTCCTTATTATTGGGAAAGATTTGTCTCATAGTGCCCAGTCTGAGCAGACACTAAATTGGGAGGCTGTACAACATCACTTTATGATTATGTCCTGTGACAGAGGTATTCACATTTAAGTGGTTGATTCTAGTGAGGGAAGGGCAAGCCTTAATAAATTGTACTAAATTCACATTCCACACATGGTAGGGAGACACATTCGCAACATGTTAGCCACTGTATTTATACATAATGACCTTACCCCAAAGGGTAAGGTCCTTACACTCCTTAGGCTAGCTCTTCCTTATCCCTTCTTTATTTGTGCCCTCAGTGTAAACTTCACTACCAAAGCACCCTCTTTGTGACCTTCTTTAGATTAAGAACATGTAACTCCATCACTCCTCAAGCTAGTCTCTGGACCAAAAACTCTCACGCTGATAACCTTGCAGATCTGAACAGGCTGAAATGCTTTCAATTATTCCCCAACCTTTCTTTAATCTCCTAGAGAAATAGATGTAAAACAGCAACAGATTTTTACACTACATTCCTCTTAAGCCTGTTGGCAGGTATATTTTGCCATTCCTGTTTTATGTTGTTCAGTGCAAAAAGTGGCCTCTCCTTCCTTGCCTCTTTGCCCAAAGGTGTGAAGGCAGTGCCTAATAAATCACTCAACTCCACCTTTTTACTAGATCTGGAGGCAACAGGTCCTAATGGTTTCAGGTTTTCCTTTAGCACCTGAAGCTTCGCTATGAGAAGAAGCCACCATCCTTGTCAGGATGCAGACAGGAAAGTAGCTACTTTCCCCCACAACAGTGGTGGAGTTATAAATCAATTCCTCTGTAAATGCTGCTATCTTTGACACTCATTTCTTTGTTTTGTTCTTCCGGGTTGTATTGGAGTAATGGTACATATCCAGACAAAATATTTCAGATAGATCAGCTGAAATGCAGAAAAAATGCTAAAAAAACCCTCAACCAATGCAATACTTTCATATTCCATATGACAAAAGACAATAGGGAAAGAACAAGATTAAAACAAAGCAGTTCTGATAGTCCAAATGGCAAACATCACAACACACCAGGTGTGTAACCATATTTAACTGTATTGCAAATAGTGGCATCCCCACTAAGACTGTAAAAGAAGATCAGAGAGCTTCTCCCAGGTTTCATTACTTAGCATGGATAGAAAGCATAGAGATATTTAATAGAAAATGTTACTAATGGACTGCAAGGACAAGAGGGGTTGGTTTGATGACTTTACAAGAGATGCTTCAGAGGCTTTATGAAACAACATCAATACTCAGAATTCCTTATAGACTACTATCTGACCTCAAAAGTAAACTTTTAAGTGAAAAGAGCACAGAGGCAATACTGTTTCCTTGGGTGAGCTGTGGCGAGAAAAGCATGCTTGAGAACTTCTGTTCAGTAATAAGTGCTCAAATTAAATCTTGAACTAAAACCAGGTTCTGACCAATAATATGGAAATAAAGAAACAGGAAATAAAGTTGAAATGATGAGTCAAAAAAAAAAGTCGGTCAAATCAGTCAAAAAGCATGACTTGTTTTTCATAACTCCACACTGCCTACTCCCAGTCACCTTCTTGTTCTTCATATGTTTAGAAATGATTTCCAGGATTATTGGCTCCATTATCTTCCCAGGGATCAAAGTGGGCTGACCAGCCTGTAGTTCTCTGAATTCTCCTTCTTGCCCTTCTTGAAGATAGGAGTGACAATAGCTTTCTTCCAGGCTTCAGGAACCTCCTCCAATCTCCAAGACCTTTCAAAGACTATCAGCAGTGGTCTTCCAAAGACATCAGCCAACTCCCTCAGCACTCTTGGGTGCATCCCATGGACTTGTGTAGGTCCAGACCTTTTAAATGATCTCTAGCCTGATCCTCCTTTACTGAGCATAAGTTTGCCTTGCTCCAGACTTTCCCACTGGTTATAGGGATTTGGGATTCCTGAAGGCCAATCTTGCAAGTAAAGACTGTGGCAAAGGAGACATTGAGTGCCTCAGTCTTTCCTATGTCCTTTGTCACAACATTCTCTGTCTTTATGTCTTATTTTAATGCACATAGTGTTTTAATGGTGAAAACTAGAGTTTCCCAAACCCTCTGGAAAACACACACTGCAGATGCAATTTTTTAACTGAAATAGGCATATCCAAAAGATAACCAAATGGCCCTTTACAACTCTAGAAAGATCAAAAGCTTAGTATCCAAGAAGATCATGTATATGAACTGCCTGAGAGATGAAAAATCCATGGTGTTTACTACAAAACCAAGAGGTGTGGAGTAAAAGGGAGATAAAAAAGTTAATCTGTACTACCAAATACAGGGTGATATAAATGGAAGCTAAAGAAATCAAAGTCCAGTATCTTTCACACTAAACTCATCACAAAGATTAAAGACAAAGAAAAAACATTTTTAAACATACAGGGAAAAAAATTAAAATCCTAAATCAGACACAGAATCATTACAAGGTACATACCGATAATAAAATGGCAAACGATGACCTAAAAAAAGGCAGGATGTTCACTACATTTCTGAGATATTTAATCTTTTTAAAACTAAAGGGTTTAATACAGTTTCTTTCTCTAAGAAATCCAGACTGTATTACAGACTGGGTGGGATGGTGTGGCAGCATACTCCAGCTTCCCTTAGTCTGTGATTCTGATTGAGCCCTCTCTCCATGGCCTCCAGGAGAACAGGTGACCACAGACTCCCCTCCACATGCTCCTGACAGTTCAGTGCGTCACAACACCAATGATTCTAATCAAATCTCATGCTTCGGGGCTTCAGCTGGTTTCCAGAAAGGGATGCACATGAACATTTGTTCTCCTGATGCACAATTGGCCAGATGCACTTAGATAGGAGAACTAGTCTTCCCTAGAGCCTCAGGGATTTGTACAACTACATGCAGTCTAGTGCAGTATGACAGTGAGGAAAGTCCTCCTCCTCAGATGCTGCCTTCCTTATAAATTAGATTTCAAACTGACTGCCATTTTGAGACCTCAAAAGGATTTTTTTTCCCTGTATGACTGGGAAAGCCCTGGAGATTTTTCTCATCATTCTATTACATGGTTTTCCTGTTATGATAATAAGGGATAATGGCAACACCTATGCTAATAGAATAGAACATTTAAAAACCTCAGGACTGGAATACTCCAGTACAAATGAGTCATTGGGATCAACTTTCAGGTAAAAAATGAATGGGCTTTAGTATACACAGATGAGACCAGAGGGTTTCTAATAACCTCAAGAGATTACTATTTTGTGACCCATGAGAAAATCAAGAGGAAGCCTTTGGTGGCCAGAAAGGGTTATTTTCTTGCTTCATGTGTCTCTGGCATATGATACCACCTTTCAGCATCAAGCTTCTTTAATGCTTAAGCCATCAGTGACATCTTTATGTGAATTAATAGAAGAAAATATTTGAAAGACCAAACAAACAGCTTATCCTGGATATAGCATTTGGCCACATGATTTCTGTTTTTTGGTACTGAACAGCACAAAGGTTTTCATTCAAACGTGGCCCACAAAATAAGTTTTTAAGGACTAAGCCCTCAACAAAGAATTAAACATTCAACAATGAAAAGGCTCCACAGCTCAAGTCAATGCAATCCATCTTATCCCCGCTAACCTTGGGTTGAAAAATTTGGAATTATTATTTTGATTGGGTTCAAAGCAGTTTGACAAGCTGCTCATGAGGAAAGCTTTCTTCAAAGTCTTTTACTTTTATTGGCTTCTGCCATACTCTCCTAGTAAAAGCTTTTTAGCAGCAACATGTGAATGCCATGCTATATGGTATGCAGAAATGACAACACAATAACAGTCTGGTTCTGATCTGAATCAGTGAAGCAGACAGCTTTATTATGGATGCATGCTAGAATGACTAAGGCAAATATAAGCCTTGCTATGACTCATTGCTTAAAGTAAGCTAAGGGCAGAAAGAAAATTATTTTATTTTTGAATACTTTCAAATTAAATTATTTTAATTAATTGTTTCATTTTTGCAGAATGATTCTGACAGCATTTATAGCTAATGCAGGGCAAGCAGAAAAGGATGAAATGGGATATTCTGACTACTCCAGAATAAGTAATCTACAAAAGTTTGGAAAAACACTACTCAAGGTCATGCTAAGCTCCTCTTCAATCTCAGCTGGACGTGATGTATATTAAAAGGGACAGAGATTAAAATGCCCCAGCGCTGAAACTTGAATCACAACTGACTTCTCAGCCTACTCACTGAGCACAAGGTGGCTCTAGACTCCCTGTCCATTGCAGCCCAACCTGTACCACGTGCATTCTCTGCACAGTCCTGGGAGCCCTCCCTCCCTCTGCAATGCCACATGCCACAGACTCTTGCCAGGCTGATCCGTGATCAGCCAACAAACCGCATCTATCAAGGCTATTCGTGGTAGGGAGAGGCCTCAGCACTGTGTCACAGCAAGAGAACATGAGGGCTGGTGAGGTGTCACAGGGAAAGGATGAAGCTCAGTGCTGTGGTTCCCCACCAATCTCTGACCCAAGATTCCAGATACTTTTTTCCCCACAAGATCATCAGAAAGCTCCCTCATGCATCACAAAACCAGGAAAGGTGAACAACTAAGCAGATGGAACTATTAAGAAGGAGTCTTACCACAGACTCATTAATTACACTGAGATTGACCCCATTGTTTGGGACATGCTGTACAGTGTAACTGATTTTACTTCTCTTGTGTTATCATTATAGAAGCTGCTGGCTCATCTACGGTTCAAAAACTCAACAAGTTTAGTACAGTCACAGAATTTTAAATTTCGGCCTGTATTTCTGTATCAGAATAGGCATAAATATCAGGCAACAAAACAAAAAACACCTGTGTATTCTAACTTATGTTGATCAGTTGCTACTGATAACTAGTAGTGGTAAGGCACTAGTAACAGTCCATAATTTGTAAAGAAGAAGTAGTGCACCACTGCAGAGAAACAATAGAATGCTGGCAGAGTTACTCTTTCTGGGGGAAAAAATTTATTTTAATAACTCAATTGAATTATGAAATTATTACTTTCATTTAGTATTGCACAAATGAAATTATGTATGCATTTTAAACATAGAGATAATATAAAAATACACTACCAAAGAAGTGTCTTACCATTGACCATTGACTGGTTTCATCAAATTGCAACTTTGAATAAAGATAAGGCCATCTGAAGAAGGCCAATATTAAGATTTCCATGGCTCTTTACTTTGGAAGACTTCAAATAGCTTCAAAAAAAAGAATAATCATTCTCTCCATAGCAAAATAATAATTGAATTACACTCCAAACACAAAAGCTGACCTCTGTCTACTTGCAGTTTCCAAGTTAGACGAAAGAAATAGTTAAAGTATTAAACAAAGTAATGTCAGTTTTCAGAGTCTAAATAAAGCAATATCGTGTTCTCTCCCAATCCATTTTTTCCCCAATGAGTAATACTCAGGTTAAATCTCTAACTGACTCAGGCTACTATCCATGATAAAACTGTGCTAGTTGCATGCAAACTGGTATACCTGAAACTGCATTTGGAATGGCAAGACAATATTCAAACAAAACTTTTAAATCCAACACTGAAACAAAAGCAGAAAAATGGAAACTAAGCATGCTTGAAGTACAAAAATCACCTTACTTTCACTATATATTTCATTAATATTACAATACATGTTTAATTATGCAATCTATTTATCCACAGTACTAAAGGAACCCTTGAAGTCAGTATTCTATTAACTGCATGCAGCACAGCTTGTAATTTTCCACCATCTGCCAGCAGCAGTGAGATTGCGTTACCTTTTTTCCATGTCTTTCACTGGAATCTGCTTTACCTATTAAAAGCTAAGATGTTTCTTATGCACTGCTTATCCAGAGCCTCTAATGATGGAGAGTTTTAGGTACCACTAAGAAAATGCCTGAGAAACAACTGAGAATGGACAGTGCCAATCCTTTTCAATATTGCCTTTCCCACAGTTACAGTACTGAGCAAACTATGGGGAATCATGGGATCTCACATAGTTAGAAATAGGCTTGAATTCTAAAGATTTAATGAGTCCTCTTACATTTTCCTTGTGGGAACTTGAATATTTCTAAAATCCATCTAACTGTCTTACTTCTTCTTTTTCCCAATGATCTTTCATAGTAATAACATCAGAAGTCTAACTACATGTTTTTATTTGACGCATAGAAAGGCATGGCCTTCAGCAAGAAAGTGCTTCTGGAAAACTATGCATTTCCAAAGTAGTGGAATTTAATTTACACTTACATTTTTTCTGGACATTTCCAAGGCAACAGCTGCTCATCCTGAGATATTTCTAGTCTCTGACAGCAGGCTTCAGTAGGCCCAAAAAAGTATGAGCTACCTGTGCTCTTGGTCAAGATGATCAGCCCACAAGGTCAACCCTCAAAAACATAGCTGAAAACAAATTTTCCATCAGTGTTACAGTCTCCTCATTGTAGTTAAAAGAATCACTTGCCATGTGACTGTAGGGTTTCAAAACTTTTAGTGGAAAAATGTTTCCTTCTTCCATGACTCCTGACACATCAGCTTCTTGGTCCAGTTTGCTGATAGCAAGTTGTGTCCTCTAGGATTCTCTTCATTCAATAACATATAAGCACGAAAAGCTCTGACTTTCAAACTCTCAGACTCGCTGTAATGGCAGGGGATTTCAGAAATAACTTCAAATCTTTCAAAACGAAATGTCACTTGGACTTTCTCAGACCAAAGTTAAAATAATAACAATAATAATACAGCTAAGTTTCTTTTCTCCCATTTTGGAACAGCACATTATAGAACTGTCTTACACGAACATTAATACATGAAAGGCCCTGTGCAGCATCCTGATTTTAAGAAAAGAAACTGAATTGAGAGGGACTATTCAAAGAAGCAAGTATCTGTCAGTAGAAGCAGATGTTAAACCCTCAGCTTCCTATGAAATTGGTTACACACTATAAGATGCAGATGAATATATGAATTTTTATTACAGATGAGGTGTGCAAGTGACTTCAGGCCAGCTTTTTAACTGATGAAAAAGATCAGACACTGACAGATATTTAGGTAGCAATTATAGCAATTATTTCGATTTACATGCCAAAAGTTTTTTAAAATTTCATAAGGTGCTTTTCTGCACCTTTAGAGGCTAAAATTTCATTTGAAACCTGTGTCTTTAACATCAACCCACTGCATACAACCAGAGTTCTGTGAAATGGATGTAAAAGAGTTCCTTCCCAGAACACTAATAAGCGACTGTGAATATAATTAAGAATATTTATCAAAAAGGAATTTAATTCACACCTTGCTTGCCTCCAGTTCTTTTTATACAATAGATTATATAGCAGTCACTCTTGAAAGTGCTGCAGGGAATTTAATTTAAATGTATATTTTTCTATCAAATCCCTATCTTGTACTGAAAACACAGCAGCTACACTTGAATATAATGCTACTATATGATATGATAGAGGATGCTCCTTGCTTGGAGCATAATTGCTGTGATTTGTAGGCATAAGATTCTACCTCAAAGGTTTTCTATCAGAACAGTTTAACAGCTAATTCCCACGAATGTTCAGGTAGTGAGACTGCTTTCAGTCAGCCTTCTTCTCTTACAAAGAAAATATGGACTATTAATGCATTTAGAAGTTTAATGAATTTAGGGACCGAATCTGTGATCAGGGGATGTACTTACAGCAGATCCCTTTGGCTGCTACTCATTATCTGTAGAAAATAAAACTTATTTTGTTTCTCTCTGCTGGATGGATGTGAGGAGAGAGAATGCATCACTGGTAACAGTATTTCAAAATTCTTGTGGCTTGAACAGTTTAAACTAAAACTTTATCTGGCAGCTCCTTGATAAGCAATTAAGCTGCAGAAGCTTTGATGTGGAGATGTTATAGAATCATAGAATGGCCTGGTTTGGAAGGGACCTTAAAGGTCATCTAGTTCCAAACCCTCTGCCATGGGCAGGGACACCTTTCACTAGAGCAGGTTGCTCAGAGCTCCATCCAACCTGGCCTTGGACACTTCCAGGGATGGGGCACCCACAGCTCTCTGGGCAACCTGCTCCTGCCTCACCACCATTCCCTCTTATCCTGTTACTATATGCTATTGTAAATAGTCTCTCTCTGACTTTCTTGTGGGCTCCCTCCAGGTATTGGACTTGATTTCATCATTAATCTATACTGGTATTGGGTGTTTCTTAGACATGAGAATATTACTGGGGTGATTAAGTAATGATACAGCAGAATTCTAAGGAAAGCAAAAATTTCACTTTTCAAAACAATGTGGGTGAGGCACAGCCATGGTATTCTTTCAAAGTCTTTCTCATTTCTTTAACTATCAGTACCTCTAGAAAAGTGAACAGTTCAGACTGTTAGCCTGGACTTTGGGAGAGCTTTTCCACACACCTGATGTGTCACCTCAAGCAACTCAGTCTCTCAAAGTTTCAGATCCCCAGCTGTTAACTGGGAATCAAAGTAATTCAGTTCTCCATAAAGGTGTTGTGAAGGTTATCCATTACGGACTCTTTAGTGTTCAAAAAATATGGTCCTGGCACACATAAATACTTATGGTACAATGACTGTAAGGCAATGCGTATAAACTGTGACAAAATAAAGCTTCTGAAAATTTGGTACTGCTGTGCAAGGAAGATCTCACAATGGCAGTACACCACACACCAAATTGAAAGAGCACAAAAACAATGAAGGAAAGAAAAGCCATTTTCAGAAGTGATTTAATTAATGTGGGTTTTTTTTCAATTATGACTCTTAAAAATTTCCTAAATATAGTTAAAGAAAAGACAAAGGCACAAGTTCAAGTTAAATGATTGCACAACACACACAGACTGAGAACAGGTCCTTTCCTAGTTTCGTGTTCCATAAGACACTTCACAGGCCCATCTTTCAGATACAGGTTTTATGTCCCTATTCAGAAGAAAACCACCATAAAAAGAATCAGGGGAGAACAGCAAAGGCTTCTTCAGGAACATCTCAGCAGCATCCAGCATGCAGGAGAATGGTACAGACAAAATTATCTTGGGAAGGGCTCACTTCCTTGGTCATGTGTGTTTAGTGGTTGAAGGAATCTTTGGTTCACTGCCTCTGCTCCCCTCTCCACAACAGAAAACCTGTGTGCACACTAGAAAGGATGATGTGATTATTTGGGTTGGTTTTGTTTGTTTGGCCCCATGTAATAATTTGTTCACTCTAAACTAAAAATTTTTCTTCCTCTGAGTATTTACTGGGTAAAAAGGAGACTGTGCCTGTGCATCTATCTTATTCTGAAGCCAATTCACAGGCTTGTACAATAAAAGATGGCTATGAGTTTCAATCCCCGATCCAATAAATGTTTATGTACAACAGTCTGTAGCGGTGCCAACATGAGAGATTTTGATCAACTCACATTCCTGGCTAAAAAATTATCTCGGAATCTGATTAATGTGGGTTTAAATCCTCTTAAGTAGAAGACACAAATCCCCCAAATCCCAGCTGAATACCTTAAACAGCAGCTTGAAGGGTGACTGGTATAGCTTCCATGGTGATTTTGTGAAGACTGTATAAATTTTTTCCACTTGAAACTACTAATTATTGGCTTAAGATTGGGGTGTGTTTTTTTTGAGAAATTAAAAAAAAAAAACCAGGGAAAATGTCAATCCATTCCTAAGTTAAGGTGCCATTTTCATATTCCTTTGAGAGAAAGGACTGCTGCAGGTATTGCAGGCCCCTTTTGAACCCACATAAATGTGTGTGTAAGTATATTTGTTTCTTGTACACAGTCTAATCTGTGTTTTGGTATGGCAATTTTCCCACAAGAATTTAAGATTATTTTTCAATTACAGCCTTATCAGCAGATTGCAGTACCTGGGGAATAAAGAATTCAGGTCCTCATCCCTACAGCTTGTATGTTTTGACATCTGCATAAGTGAATTAGTTTTCAGAAGCATTGATCCTATGCAGCTCTAATTGCCTTCAACACCTTAAAAAATTAGTATCCACAACACATTAAAAGCCTGTGGGCAAAAATATTGATTTTTGCCTCACATTAAACTTCCAGACTTTCCAATGAAAGATTTTATCTGAGAAATATAACAGAAATACGTGACATTTCAGAAGAATTACTAATCCTAACAGCTGTGGGGATTCTGTGTGTGAAGTAATGAGAGTTGCATAAATCCTATCTACTGTCAGGAAGATACTATACTAAAGGTAGTTAAAATTATTAGTTTGATTCAATTGATACATAACAATT
The DNA here is from genome assembly GCF_003945725.1 of Corapipo altera. Lineage (NCBI taxonomy): Eukaryota > Metazoa > Chordata > Aves > Passeriformes > Pipridae > Corapipo > Corapipo altera. Next base: position 487,981 of record NW_020884928.1, read on the forward strand.
GTTTAATCTCATTAAAAAATAGGAGAGTAAAGGAAAAATAAAGATTTTCCATCTGCTGAATGGAATATTATATTTACTGTGTCTGCTGTGCTGTAAAATAGTGACCAATAAAATAAATTTAAACATAAGAAGACAGTGTGCTATCAGAAGATAATAGTTCATAACAATAGGCATTGCAATTTTTATACCCCTCACATAAAACGGAAGTCAATACACTTTTAAGGCAAATCACTGTAGCATGGCTGATAACAGGTTCCATCCACTTACCTGTGTCTCCTTTTCCCTTTTAGTGGTGACACCAGGTGACAGCATTCAAGAATCACTTTAGGCCTAAGAGACTTGAACAGACCCTTTTAATGCCAATTTGTAGATTAAGATTTGCCAAAATCTGTTAGTCTTTCCAGACTTTGGAAAGTGGGGATTACCTATATAATATTCCTCCCTCTACTGCCTTCAACTATCTCTTGTTTTGTTTGAAATCAAACTAATGAAATACATGCATCTGAGTATATGTACTTAAATAAGTTCTAAGTGTTCTCTTATACAACATGAAGCTTTTTCCTATCAGCTCCTAATTTCAATGAGTCCCAGTGCATGGTCCTGGAGGAACTAAACATCAACCTCATTTGGAATCCTATTAACTCATTTTGCCACCTCACTTACAGTGTGCCCCAAAGCACTGGGCACTTACCACTACTATATTATAATTTCTATTTGTCAGCCATACAACTGAAACAGCATTACTAAAATTATTAACATGTGTATCAGGTTAAAAAAAGAAACTTTGGTTATCCAAGTGATTTTTAATGAAGAACTCAAAACCTCAACAAAAAATTAATATAGTTAATCTTTTCTAGTTTGTTTACTCTATTTTACTTTCCATACTTCAGATGTAAAACATTGTTTGTATATATAAGTAAACATAACATACCAAAATCTACAAGCTTGACTCCTCCTTCAGTGGTCAAAAGGATATTATTTCCCTTAATATCACGGTGGATAGTTTTGTTTTCATGCAAATGCTGAAGTCCCTGGATGGTGAGATGTAAACATGAACTTTTTAATAACAGCTCTGTCCTCAGTAATACATTTGCAGAAACAATAAAGTGGTAGAAAAGTATGAAAAAAATTAAAACATTTTTTAATGCAAAACCACAGAGATGTCATTCTTACTGGAAAACTATTTGGCACACCACAGGGAACAGATATTTTTTAATTGCTCCACTTTATGTCAAACAGAAATTTTAAGATAAAAACAAAAAACAGCACTATAAACCTACATTATACCTTTAGAACATAAAGAAAGCTGCTAAGGCCTAAATTTCATTGGAGAAAGTAAAGTTTCAGTTACAAGAAAATGATAAATAAAGACACTTGATCCTGATGAGCAAAAAAATTCTTGCAGTGGTGTTTGAATTCACTAGATTTGTGGATATTTTACTATAAAATAGTTTGGATCCAGACACAAGAAGTTGGACAGTATTTTAATTATGTTTCTGCTACTTCTCAAAAGAGAAGCAATTTTGATGTTTAACTGTATTTACTAAGAAAACTGATCAACAGTCAGAAATGGTTCATTCTCTTAATAATGAAAAAAACAGATTAGCTGTTCTTTACCTTGCCTGCTCAAAAAGAACCATTTGAACTACACATCACCTTGATTTCAATAAACACTGCTATAATAGAAGATAGTGACCTGTATTAGGGGGGACATGATCTTCATTCATTTAAGGAAAAAAATATGAGCTGAATGTTGACTTTCACTGAAAGTTTATCTTACCATCAGAGCTTCACGTAAAATGTAAGCAATTATAAGTTCATTCATCCTTTCGCCTCTCTTCAGAAATCCCTTCACAAGATCAGTCACGGATCCCCCATTGCACAGCTACAAAACATCAAGGAAACACAGAAAGGAATTAGAGAGTATTGAAGTAGCCACCTGGTTTTCAGTAGTTTTTGTATCTGCAGCCAAATGATCTCCTAGTAAACTGGCAATCCACAAATTTGTCCTTATGTCTACCATTTATACAAACAACATACACAGCAACTTTTGCCAATTCTTGTTTGCTACTTTCTACATTTAATTCTTCTTGTCCAAACACAAGTACAGCAGTCTATCTCTTTTTTTTCTTGCATACACGATTGCTTTTCACTGAGACAGAAACAGTTTACAGTGCAATAAATTTTTTGTGAAGGCTTGTTTTGTAGGGCACACTAATTGCTTCTGATATTCATCATGTGCATCTCACCAGCAATGCAGATTATTACAGCATCAATTCTCAGGTACAAAAGCTACATACAACATAAAATGGATTTAAGCCATCAGAATGCAGGCAGCAGAGAAATGTCCCTGCCAAGGGGAAAGATGCCCTTTTTGCCCAGCAGCACTTAACTCCTGGTGTAGAAAGATGTGATACACAAGGGATGGGCATCACAGAAGATGATGAAGCACTGTGGAAAGAAAGGTCTCATCTCCCACTGAAACAAAGTGTGCCATTGGTGTAAGACTATAGCTCTTGTAGCATCAACCCTATCAGCTTCTTGTTCCAGATGCAGAGCTACAAACTACTCGGGACAATCCTCTCTCCTGTCTAAGGTCCAGCTAGACTCCTGCAAACCCTCATCCTGTCCTGTACATGCAGGAAGAACAGGTCTGGCCTTGCTCTCTGAAAAGGATAGTGCACGTTGCCAGTTGATTAGTTTAGACCTGCAGTACTTGGTATGTTCATTTTTATAATTTAAAATTTTTCCACAGAAAGAAGCAACAATGAAACTTTAGTGACTACCTCTATAGCTGTTACATACCTGCAAAGATGGTACTTAAGCCCTTAAACTATCCATAATGCACCTGACAATACTCATTGATTGAAGAGCCATTGCCTCTGTAAAGGCATAGCTGTTTCTGATAAAACAGTAAAACAAATTGTAACTTTTATATTGTATCATCCAGTAGATTTTCACATGAAACTAAATACCCATGTAAGACACTTTAAAAATGCAGCACAAAACAGTAATTCCTTTTCACTACTTTTGAAGTATATTTAAATTGGGGCATAATTTATCCATAAAACCTTTCAACTGCAGAATTCCAGACATCAGAATCTTTTGTATATTTTTAATATGTTCTTCTATACCTCTACATTTTTTTTCCTGTGCTGCAATTACAAAAAGACTTGCACCTTACAGTATAAAGGATTTTATATCCCTTTGTAACCAAACATAACAATAATTCTCTGATTACCTTTGGAACCCCTGGGTTGCACTGAACTTGCACCACATGAATGCCTACACAAATACCATTCAATACATAACTCTTGCTGCAAGATGGGTTCCCTCATCAGGTCAGCCAGGGCTCAGGTCTGACAGATGCTGAGCTCTATGGCAACAATCTTGGAACTCACTTAACCTCACCCTTACCTAAGTGGGACAATGTGCATGCTTAGAGAGAGAAGAACTCGTATGTTTAAATGAGAGATTAAGGGCTTTGCTGGATAAGGATCAGATTCCCAAGCAGGATTCCATTTACTGTCATTAGCCATGCTGGTCTGCCTTCTCCACTGACTTTATCAAGTTAGTTATTTTTTTACAATGACATTATCTTTTCAGGGTCTCTATTGTTTTAATTTTGCCACATCGCCAAAATATTTAATCAAACTAAAAGGATTATAACAATTCTGGTTAATTTAATGCCCTTTAATTCAGGGCACTGAAACTGTCAGACTAGTAACAAATCAACTCTGAATTAAATTACACATACGATATTCTTCAAATAATTTTTCTTCATTATCTGATATTTAAATGTTGCTTCTTACAGATGGATTCTCTTTTTTCTTTACAGAACTGGATACCTATTAGCCTTTCTGTTCAAGGTAAAAAAACCAACACAGAAAGAAATATATTCTTTTTGTAGGCAGATGAAGGGAGAAACTGTATCTCAGAAACCATCTTCTTTAATGTTTAGGCAGTAAAGCCAATACTGAATTTATTTGCCTCAGTCAGCAATGTTAATTTTTACGTTCTTAAACATGTTGCTTTAACTAATTTTTCTACTACTCTCATAATATATAAATCCCTATTATGAGATAAATATCTACATTATGAGATAACAGTTATCTAAAATATCAGGTAATGTAAGATACTAAAACTCTGATTATTTTAAACTGAACCAAAACTGAAGCTGGTATGTAAAAGGTCAGCTAAACAGGTCTTGAAATAAAGAACACAGAAGTCAGCCATATCATCGTGGAAATCCTCCTCCAATTCCCAAGGCAGAGTGGCTACTTAGATAGAGTTCAGCTGAGAATGTCACAGACATACATTCTTGCATACACACAGGGCAACTTTTCCTATTTCTGTGCTAAAGAGTTGTACTTCTACTTATATCAGACAATTAGTACTTTTCTGAGACCACCAGTATAAGAGGAAGAGAGAAAAAAAGGCTAGGTATTAGAATGCAAGCAGCTATAAGGAGGAAAAGGGATTATTGGAATACAACCACAATTAGAAAAGGAGATTATGGCAGACACTGTATGTGCGTGCTCTATGCTGTGTGGGTGAGAGGGGGGAACGATGACGACAAGGATGACACAGGCTAGTATTAACCTTGTTCTATTTTTATCTTCATGGGTAAAATGTTGTATCTGGTCCAATTTCCTACTTCTACCATCTATTTTTTGCAGGTGAAGCTGCCACATGTCCCTATAACCATGCACATAATTGAAGCTGAAACGGTGATTTTTTCTCCTGACTCAGGGTATCAAATTGCATGTCTATTCAATGGAAATGTATCACAAACACCTCAAAAAGTCCCTCTCAGAATGAGTCAGGCTCTTCTCTTCCCTCTCAAAAGAAGAAGCTACAGAAAGTTACAATACTGCAGTGCTGGACCACGCTTGCTTGGGAATCTGAATAGAGGGGGAGATAAATTACTATTGGGGATGTTGACTAGGATCTAGCCCATGACGTAGAAACTTAAAGGAGTAAAAAAACCTAAATCATTAAAAAAATCACATTACTTTAACTTATACAATCCTTTAATGAGAGATTATGGGATAAACATTATTAAGCAGTACTGTCAAACTGAAAGTTTCCTGGGGTATTGTTAAATATTGCAGTTTATAATTATGATCTCTGCTGCTTCTTAGTAGTATGCTGCCCACATTAAAAAAACTGTGTAGCCTCTTACCATAATCACTGTGTTTGAGTTAAGCTACCTGTAATGCTTGGATCCCAAGAAATCATGAAGGTAGAGACAACTTTTAAAAAAGATCTTCCTAGTTTTCAATGAGTATCTAGAGAAGGGAGATGCTGATAGCTATTATTTTGTTGCAAGGACTGTGAACTCACATGACCAAATAGCTAATCAGTCTGTGTCATTACTCTGCATCATTTGGTAAAGTCTCCTCAGAATACCTTGATAAAGGGCACTATAAGCAGAGACCAACAAATGAACAGAGAACTCAGGACACAGACATACAGCAGAAGCTACATTTCTATCTGAGCTCTGCTACAGGACTGCTTCCTACTCTAAAGATCAAAGTAACTCACCAAATCAAATGACCTTTCACCTCTCATGAGACAGGGGCTCTTCTGGAAGGAGAGAGTAATAATTCTATTTCTCTCTCCCACACTAAAAAAACCCCACACATTCACACACATTCTCTATTGCATACGCAGATGTATTTCTTGTGGCTTGTATCAGATAGAAACCCTCTTTTAAGCTTTGAATATACTTGATTTAAAAGGACAGATTCTTATGATGTCCAGACTATCAGACACAGGAAGGGAAGATAACAGTGATCCTCCCACAAGGCAGCTATTTAGAAATGTCATCTTGATTAACTTTGTACATGAGCAATTTTCATCAATGTAATGTTAGTCACTTCTTCTATTGTTCTCTTGCGATTTACAGGTATTTTCTTTACCAGCAGTATTTTCCGTGCCTGCACTAATAGAACGCAAAGATTACCTGCAACAACAAGCAACTAAAAGGAGGGTAAACTGAACCCTTGAGGCTACCTAAGAAGGGGTGGAGAAGACAGAGACATCTTCCCCGTGGAAGACAGCAAAGGATGAGAGGCAACAATTCCCAGCTGCAAGATAGTAGATTCCTATTGGACATACAGGAAAAAAATTCCCACTGAGTTAAGCACTGGAATAGATCACACAGTAAGTCTGTGTAATGTCCATCCTTGGAGATACTCAAACTTGAATTGAAAAGGCAAATCTGTAACATTGCAATTAATAATCTTTGAGCAGGGGGCTGGACCAAATAACTTCCAAAGGTCCCTTCCATGATGTACTTCTATATGATTCAGAATACTTGAATTTTAAAATATTCAGTTCCTAGTTTGGATATTCAGACAGAAGAAAGAGTGGTAAAGAACTAAGGAAATACTGCATGCCTAAACCAATGGAAAGAGTAATTTTGCAGAAGGCTTGAACCATGTGAAAAGATAGCTGTAGCCCTGATGGCCATACATAGCTGCATCAAAAGAGGTGATTATGACTCTTCTACAGTAGTAGCAAAGGGCTCCTCCCTTATGATTTTCTGGTACTCAAAAAGGCAAAGATTCATACTGGGATGACATGCAGTCCTCCACCCACCCATCTGCCACAACCCCGTGCTACTTTAACTGAGCTATTAGTATGCTAAGCTAACTTCAGAAAAAAAAAAAATTATCCTAACACATGAAATGTCAGTTAAAATTGCTATCACATCACAATCATGCTGGTGTTCTTTTTAGGTCTTAGTCACTCTTCATCTGACCCAGTTGATATATTTTTCCTCTTCAGCTCTTCTGATGCCCATTGGATAAGGATTCAGTATGAGCTTCCCTTTCAAGAAAACTCTCAATTGCGCTTTTGTTGGGGCCATTACAGCCTTTAATCATCCAGCTGCTCTGGACTTATACACCTGTACTAAGCTGTCAGGTAATGTTTGCTTGCATCCTGCAGTTGTTAAGGTGCTTTCATCTTACTTCAGTAGCTTGAATGCAAAGAGTGGCTCAATTACAATTATTTCCTTCCCTATCTTTACAGGCTGCACAGACATAAATGACTGGGCAGCACATCACATAGGCACAACTTATGGCATGCGTGAATCATACTTATGAAAAAGTTCAACACTGCTTTAATGTTATCACACATAAGAATGCTAAAACCATGTCAGGCACTAATCTCTAATTTTTTTCCTGTTCTTAGAATAGATCAATAATCTGACCTGTTCCCCTAAGCATGCAGTGCAGCAGCACTGCCAGTCTCTGAGCTGACTGTACCTTCCTTGTAGTACTGACTGCTGTAAGAACAGAAGATTCTTATTTGTTGCTGTTTCATCATCATAAAACTACAGAAGCAGAGGAGTAAAAGGGACCTCAAGAAATTACTTAGTCCACTGCATATGTAATGTATAGAGACCTGGTACTTTCAGATATGTTAGATATTTGTCTAACTCGCTCCTAAAAGTCTCCCACTGAGGGAGATTCCAATCTTTCTAAGTAGCCTGTTTCTGTGTTTCATTAGCCTGATAGAGCATTTTTCCTACTATCTAACCTAAATATTTTTGCTTCCAACAAAATTGCATTACTTTTGCCCTTCCCTCCAGTAGTATTTGATAATAAATTACCATAATTTTCTCTTTAACATCATCTCTGTCAGACTATTGTCATGATAAATCATTTTTCCTCCTTTTTTTTAGGCTGTACAAACTCAGTTGTTGTAATATTTTGAAATTAGCCACGTTTTCTCAATTTAGATTGCCTCCAATTTGCTACTGACGTTTGTGACACGTTTTGCCCCCAGATTCCAGAGAGAATTCCTTTGGAAGTCTTGTCTTCACTGGGAAAAGCTGAACAGAACAATCTCCACTTCGCAGAGAATCTCTTTCTGTATAACCACAGCATGGTCAGGTATGTCCCATTTATTCTTCCTATGGATAGCAGTACTTTGTATGAATCACCTTTCTGTGATTCAAAAAAATTCCTCTGGTATTCACAACTGTGAATCTGATGCTATTCTCTAATGTGCCTGTAATTAAACTAGGTGTCCACTTCAACATTTTTGTGGACTTTTTTCATTACTCAAATTACTACTAAGGAAACAGACCAAAAGCAGATGCCCACACTGAGGTTCTCCCAGCCCAAAAGTAAACTAAGTCCAGTTTTATGAGAAAGAGGTTATTCGCTTTATTGTTTATGTGAAATTTCTGTATTTCCACATTTTCCTCACAAGAATGTCACATGGGACTATATAAAATCCTTACAAAAGACACATCTCATCTATTGCTTTCTCCTTGTTACAGCAGTTATCCTGTTAAACAAAGAGATTTTATTAATACCATTTGTTCTGACCCAGTCCAAACCAACCATTTATCATGTTACTGGGTTCTGGGTATTTCTACAGTGGTTTCTATTAAATTGTTGTGGGTATCAAAGTTAAGCAGATTGGTCTGTATTTCCCTAGGTCATTATTTTTCCTCACTTTGTAAAGGCATACACTAAATATTCTTGTATCTCATTTCTCTAGTAACCTTTTCTTTACCACTCTCCACATTAGCCCCTAAGAGGTTATCCTTAAATGCCTTAGCTGAGCATTTTTGTTTCTCCTCTTTGAAGGCATTCTGAAATATTAAAAGAAGCAGACTCTGATGCATTCTCACTTGCCTCTTACTGCGCTTCTATTTTTTTCTCTGCATCAGCTAATTTGATATTGTGTTTTTAATGTCTTTCAATAACTGCCAGCTATCCTGGCACTTTTCCTTCATTTTTACATTATTTCTCCTAAATACAGGTACCTACCAGAACCCCAAGCCAGGTAAAGCATACTCTCCTAAGCCCATTATCCTTACCCTGCTGCTCCATCATCCTTTCTATTCTCAGGAAAGTGAATGCAATGATTTTGGGGCTTTTTCACTCAAATTTCCTTCCATCTTCAACTTTTCAAAAGAGATCTCTGTTAGAAGAGAATCTACCTGATACAGCCATTTCCAGAGTCACTTTCTCTGCCTTCTGTCTCCAAGAAAGAACTCCATAGACTGACTATCTCTCAGGATCAACTGTGACCATATTAACTCCTCTGCCTACAGTACCTTCACAACTATTACTGCCAGAGAGCACATTCAACTGGGAGCACCTAAGACCTACCACAAATACTTGAAGGTCCTTGTAAAGACTTACAGGTTACTCAATTATTTTCTTCAATGGGCCAAATGCTTTAATATGCAGCTCCTGTCTGCACAGCGCGGTTTTAATTTCATCTCAAATGGAAAAAAGATGTGCACTGTGGCTCCTATTTTTCCTAACAACTGGACAAGACAATCCATAACCATAAGAAACTGTAGCAATGCTCCATGCTTTTAGGTAAAGTTGATTGCTTTCAATTTAGCGTGAACAAAATGTATCACTGAAACAGATATCATTCCTGAGTTATTTAGCTTCAGTGATGACAAACCATGTGGTATTTCTGATTTTGCTCTCTTGTATCATCTAGCACCTCCAGGGTTGCATTAGTCACAGCCTCACGGGTGTTTATTTGTTGCTTCTGACTTCTCCCCTTTCAGTTTGGCTTTTAACTTCCCATTTTCTTTGCCACGCACAAGCACTGACAAGACAGATAGCCAGAGGAAAAGTTTGCCTGTTTCATCTTATGCAATGCCAGCCTTCACAGACTCTTATCTTTCTCAGTCAGAATAAACATATCTCCACCTTATATTGTGGCCAAAATGGAAAAGCCACAAGTCTGCCATTATTGCTTTTTTCTAAATTTCTTTTTTCAAACTCAGCATAATTGAATGAAGCTACCAAGGCTTTACATACACAAGAACAAAGAGAACTAATCCCTCAAAGAAGGATTTTTTCTGTTCTAAAACATTTGTAATACTGTTTTGTCTCTAGTAGAATGAAAAAAAGCAAGTAGGTGACAGTGCTGTTAAAAAGGTTTACTGGGCATAGCACAACTGAATTCCCCTGCTAGCTCATCCTGAAGTAAACTTCATATTGCACCATCCCATAATTCACGTTCTTTATGTTATAATAGATTTACCTCCCCATGAAGCTGCTAATGAAGAAATTAATGTATCACCTGTCCACATCTCCTCCTCAAAAGGTTATACAGCTGAAGTGGTACCAAGCCGTGACTTCAAATAGTGCTCTGTAAAGCAACTGAGATCTAGACATATTTAAAACAGAAATTCTAAAGGAGCTTCAACTATAGCTTCACGGCCTGGCAACACCATAACACAGCTTTAACTGTTAAAAAATCAAATAAATGGAAGGATCCTTTTGGAAAATCGAAGCTAATCTACATACAAAACTTTAAGGTGCTGGTCAGCAAAGAGCCCAGGATTCTTGGAGCAAACGCAAGAGGTAGCTTACCAAGACAGAACATTTTGATAGGGAAAACTTAGTTGCAATTCATTGCTTTATTATACACAAGGAGCAGTGGTAAACATAACATTTAGAGATCAGAAACATTCACTCAGCTAGTGAGAAAAAAGAGGGCCTAAGTTTGGGATCAATAATATCAACAGAAGTATTTCTACTGACTGCTGCAAACTTAGCTGAGGCTCTAGAAAACACAGAATCTCATAAGTAAATAGGGCAGTCTGTGGTAACAGCAGGCACCTCACAGCTTTTTTTGCCTGCTCAGAATCTCATTGCTTTTGTTCTGTCTTCACCAATTAAGAAACATTTCAAAGCACCTTCCTCTTTTGTAGCACCATTTCTTTGTGATTCAGAGTTCAGACAGTAATTCCAACTACTAGCGTGTCCACAACACACATAATTCATTTTATGTGTGTGTTTCTACATGAAGATAATAATTTAGTATAATTCACTGTAATTTAAATTACTGCAACAGAAATCTTCCCTATCGAGTTTAAAAGTATGACTGGGGAAGTGCAAATCCAAACAATGGGGCTTGTCTAAAGGCTGGTTTTACAGAAGGAGTGAAGCTGAAATGCACTCATCCAAAAGGCAGTTCCTCTCCTTGTAGAAGCATGCAGGACTTGTCAGCTTAACCACTCTAGGACATGCCTGACTTTCTCTGGTGACTACAAAAGGAGCTACAGACTCTGTCACGCGGCCCTAATGACCAAGAAAATTCTGAAGGATATTTTTAAAGATAATTTTATAAGAACCAAAATTATGCTAAACTCTTTTTTTTTTCTCTTTTCCCCCTTCTTTTAATAAACTACTGGAATTATTAACTCAGACAGACTAGATCAGATAGAATTGAAATTAAAGTGTTTTGTAAACCAATCTCTCTCTGCTCACTGTGTCTGTGCAAGGCAGTTCCATACTTCCGGGGTTTGGTTTCAGCAAAGTCAGCACCTTTCTGAACTGCAACAAATGCCGATATTCTTTCTGGAGCCCAGGAAACTTTTCATCACCACTGACACCTGACTGTCTCCTTTCTGCACATCCCAGCTCCTTGTTCCTTACTATACTACTCGTCTCCCAAAGTCTGCAGCCTCCAGCCCTTTCTGCCCAACAGAGAATGAGAAGATCCCTCTTCCTACTGCTGTAGTGCCTTCTGTCACTCTCTTTTATAAAGAGACCCAACATGTAAACTGAGCAAATCCAGCAAAATTACATTGTCTATCACACTTGAATTAAAGTGTTTAATCCTCAAGTGTCTGAAGCAAAGAGCAACAAGTCTTAGCTCAAGCACTCTTATGTTGACTGATGCTACTCCTCACAAAAGCTAAAGGACATTTGGTTACCTTAGATTTAACCCAAACCTATGCAAATGTGGGGTTTTGTGGTTTGTTTTATTTTGTTTTTAAATAACCTCACTTTTTAGTAAAACTGTGATAAAAAGTAAAATGTACAGAAAGCACAATGATGTTAAATATTAGAATGTGAAAGGTAAAGTATTCACATGCTATTTAATTACATAGCAGAATGGCAAAACTCGGGATATTTTTTCTGGACTTCTGCTTTACTGCATGGTGGCAAAAATCATTAGAGGTTATTCAGAACCAGCTTTTTGTATGTAAGTATTCTCCAGCAAGGTGGGCCATAACATATGCTCACCAGTTGTTTAAAAAATGTGAACTGTGCAAACCACAATGTAGTATGAAATAATCCTCATGCAGAGAAATTATGAGTGTTTAGTAAAACTTTGAATCATCAAATGATAGTTGTAGCCACACATCTCTGGTCTTGAGAAAATAGGATATGATTCAAGTATGAAAAATTGTTGTAATTGGGAAGCAAAGAGGGATACTTTAGAAATGGAGAAATCAAGACAGATTCAGACATGTAATGGATCAAAATATTCAGTGTTGGTCTGAATGGAGCAATTATAACTATACACATTACTGAAAAATGACCCATTTTGAGAAATATGCAAAAGCAATTTTCAGTTGTTTAATTTTTCTTCTATATATGTCAATTGGAAATACCTAATAATTTTTAGGCAAATTACAGCTTTCCTCCCCCCACCCTCACCCTGACATAAAACCCAAATAGACTAGTTATTTTCCACTATGTTAGTGGAATTTGGATTTTTCCACTCCTGCTAAAACTATCACAGCAACAAGAACAACTCCAGTTTTCATACTTCTACTTACTCCTTACAGAATCATAGAATATCCTAACTAGGATCACTGAGTCCAACTCCTGGCCCTGCAAAGGACAACGCCAAGACTCACACTGTGTGCCTGAGCATGTTGTCCAAAAGCTTCTTGATTTAGTACAACAGTATTATTTTTTTTAATACAAAATCTTCAGTCAAATGGAATTCAACAACTGAAGTCCCAACAGCTGCAATGACATGAATTTGTTCACTAAATTTTAGATGTACTAGTCTGCATGATCAGCAACTCCTCTGTGCCTTCTTTGCAGGCTGCAGATATTTTCAGCCAAATGTCTTTGCTCATCAAGAACAAGCATTGGCTGCCTTGAAACACTGACTGCAGCTCCTCTCTCCCTCTTCCATGCACAGAGAGGTGTCATGAAGAGCGACACCACCATTAGCTGAGAGAGGAAAGAGATCAAGCTAATGCAGAGAAAACCGCTTTTACTGCCAGCCATCAGGACTCATACATGGTGCTGGAAATCTCAGCAAGAGACAAGGGGAGAACTATCCATCTTGCTCTAAGCTTTGCTTTTTTGTGCCCAGTCTGCTTTGGTAGGTTTGGGGGTTTTTGTTTGGTTTTTGAGTTTTGTTTGGGTTTTTTTGTTTGGTTGGGTTCTTTTGGGGGGAGAGGGGGGAGAGAGCAGGGTGGTATTTGTTTTTTTCTGGAGTTTCTTGTCTCTCTTCATATTTTACATCACCCAGACTCACAGCTCTCAAACAGTTGAAGCCTCATTCAAGTTAAGCTACACAGCATCAGTGAAATATTTTAGCCTTTTTTTTTCAAAAACAAAAGGAAAATAACAATACCTGGATCTTTGGACAGTGGTTGCTCCTTTTTTGTAGAGAACACACTGCAACCTAGAACTGCACTATTAGCATCTCAATTCCACAGTAGAAAAAAATCTCCCTTCCTCAAGGCAACTGGTATTTCTTTAGATAAATATACTCCATAGATTGGACATTATATAACAAAGCAGAGAATTTTGCTTTTGTTGTTTAAAAAGAAGGATGCACTTTAGTGAGTTTCACCATTTATTAGAATTACATGCAATGTTGAAAAGGCAACATCATCGGAAACTCTTCCACATATAGGAGGTCAGTGAAGGATCCAAGACTATTAAGCCACACAAGATTTGGGCGTTAATTATACTCATTATTCTCTGACACATATGTAAATTGTGTTGTCACTGTTCATTTATGAATCTGTGAGGAAAACTTATACATATTTCATGAATTCTAAGGCTCTCCTTGTGACCACAGTTAGATTTGCGAACATCTGGAAGTATCTAATTTGTTAAACTTCTCTCTCCAAAGAGCAGATACAACAGTGCAACAGCACAGCAGATTCACTCCAGGCCAGATGCAGCAGTGCACATGTATTGTTCAGCATTCTTAATTTTACCCAGGATTTAATGCAACACCTTCTTCTTTTGGCCTTAATTAAACACTTAATTTGGCCTCCATTATCCCTAACCAACCATCTTTGAATGTGCCATTATTCCCGTGAACCCACACACTGACTGCCCCTTCTCAATCACATCAAACATATGCTAGTTGCTTTTACTGTCAAGACCCACGGCAGTCCTAATACCATTTCTTATGCAGCAAGAGATCTGCTTCTAATCCTGATCAGCTCACAGGGCTGGCATCCATCACTGGGTACCTGTAGGTATAACATGTTTTCCTCTCTGCTTTGAAGGAGCAGCCAAAAAACCCCAGAAAACTGTAGCACTATCCTCCTTCAATTCCTCCTTAATAACACTGCTGTACTACAATGCTGACAAATGCTAGCAGCTGCCTGGGATCACAGCTGACTTCTGTTACCCCTTCAGTTCCCCTTTTCCAAAGCCATTTGCTCTACTGCTTAAACCTTCGATGAAAGCTCTCTGTTATGAAGGGTCACTTTTAGCATTGGAAAGGAGTGAGTAATTGATACTCTCCACATTGTGCTGGGCTCTCCATCTTGAAGCAAATTCAAGAATCGTAGTTCTTCTAAAGGATCTCCACAAACCCAGAAAGGAGTTTTATCAGGGGATCTCAGCTTGTTACACACTCATCATATTTAAGTGACTCACCAGATGAATGCAACTGCCCTTGTAATTGGCAACTGAGTAGGAACTACACTGGTGGGCTATTCTGCGTCTGTAACACACCAACAGTCTATTAGGTTCTCTCTCGGTTCTTACCCTATTACAAGCATTTTGGCATCCTAGATGCACAAGCTTCCCCAGGCCAGGCAAGCCACTAGAAGTAAACTAGTAGCAACGGACCGACACTACTCTGGTATAACAGGCTGCCAGTTTGATATATTGGCACTTTTTTCCTTTTTTTTTTCCCGTATGGGGCTACCTTTACAATTACCCATAGGAGTTACAATGTCCTTACTCTGATTAACTATGGGTTTGTATTTTGTCTATGCAGAAAGAGTAGCAGGTGAACTGATGCACTACAGTTTTCTGTATTCTAGTTTAATTGAAACTCCTGAGAGCTTCTATTTACTGGGTTTAAGACTTTTTCTTTCTGAAAAAAAAAAAGGTATCACAAATAGAAGCATCCCAAGGACTTAAAAAGAGAATTTAGATATTTGTACATTTAAAATTTCTTCTCTTAGTGTTAACTTTAAAAGATCAAAGGTAAGTAAGAAATTTGAATCATTCCAGGCAAATTTTAAGTTAGTAAACATAGCTGCCAACTGAATCACAATAATTCATCATGATAATATTTCTGTAATTCTTCTGAGTTATCAGTGTCTGGTTAGCAGGTTCAGTTAACACAAAGAAACATCCAGAAGATGAAACTCAGAGTATACCACTTTGCCTGCAATAATGCACAATTATTAAGTTATCAATTTATTTAATGATTTTTCCCATGTTAAAAGGTTGAGGGAAAAGGAAAGGTTAAAATGGCACCTCTTCAGAGAAGCAGGTTCCAAGCATAAGCTACTCTACACTTGCACATGATTTCTCTGATGAAGATTACACTAGATCAAGAAATGGTTCTACATGACAACTAAGATGAATCAGGTTCACTCAATCTGAATTGTGTATAACCAGCACCTGCACAGATTGCACTAGCTACTGAAACATTTGTGAAGGTACTTTCTAACAACAGAGCTTGTCAGAAAATAGAGCCTGCAGCCCACTGGAAACTGTAACATATTCCTCCTTCTCATATGAACAGGATTCTAAATTTCTTCACACTGAAAAATAACTAGATTTGGAAATGTTTACATAATGTTGAAAACATTATATTCTATGATGTGGAATATTATATAAATAGAAATTAATATATTATAGATGCAAAAATTAAACTTGCATGCTCTAAGAGGAGACTGTATAGCATGGCAGTATCATCATCACGTTTAATGCATCCATAAGTGGATACTAAATGGAATAGTCTGGGACATCCATAATACAGCATTCATGGTTGCTGGAAACCATTAAGGAAATGGACTGCAAAAACTGGACAACAGACCCTTTCTAAACATCTTCTAGTGCTACCACAGGAGACAGAACGTTGTGCTACATGGACCATTAGTCTAACTCAGCCGGGCATTGCAAATGTTCTTGAAATGTTCACACTACAGGAAGAAAAACACCTGGAAAGAATATTTTGTCAGTCTTCTTGACATTCAGCAGTGAAAGGAATCTATTTGTGTTACACTTCTTGGCAATTCCCTCTACCTCTCCAGAAATGAGAGGTTGCTACAAAATGCTTTGGTATTACAAAACTGTACTTTTGGGTGGAAAGTCTCTCCTTACAAAATTTTTTCCCTACCAAGGTAAGTTTTAACTAATTAAATAATAATAAAAAAGTTCCTATAAAAAAATGCATGTTTCCTCTATTTCTTATAAAAATATATCGAGAACAACAAAATATACTACTTTAATTATGTGACTCATAAACCCAAATTCATCTCAAATATGGCATGCATAACTGTGTGTCTCTTGAAAATGGATCAAGATGCTTCTTAAAGTTCTACCTGATCTCTGTAGGAAACAAACTATGAAAATATGTTGCATTATGATTCTGGCTTCTGGCTTACAGTAGCAAGTAAAAGCTGTGTAACATCTACCACTTACCTTGCTGGGGTATTTTCAGCCTTCACTCTTTCTTGACTAGATTTGCAACAAATCTCAGGCAACGGCTGTGCCACTTGTTCTCCCCACTTGCCCTCGACCTATGTGCTCACCTGTGGGGCCTGATAGGATTTACCTCTCTGCTCCATCTTCCATCATTTAATTTCCAACTCTCAGACATTTTCCCTTCTGAACTAACATCCAGAGCAGAAAGAAATGGGCTATACCACACTCAGCCTTAGCTGTGTCATCATACTGATGTCTGCTGACATGGAGCTGCTAAGCTGATTCATCCGAAGCATAATACTCATGGGATTTCTTTTAAACACAGTCTCAATAGGCCAGTTTCTTCTGCCTGCATCTCTGGATGCACGTGATGAAGCTTAATGCACCTGGTGGGAATCCTCCCTCCAGCAGTATTCTTTATTATAAACGTGAGTAGAACAGCCCAGAGAGGAACAGATGTTCAGTCTATCTGAGTGCAGCCTACAGAGATAAGGGCATTTCTGAACTGAGACTCAAGAGTACTGTTCTTCTGTACAGATGTATTCCTGTTTCACTTTCATTCCCAAGGGTATTTTCCTTAAAAATATTGAACTGAGTAAGTTTGGTTCCTTTATTACCAAAAACAATGCTAATGACGCTAAAAGGTTTCACACTATTATTTCCTCTAGTTTTGAATTATTCGTTAAAATTCATATTCTATACTAATCTCAGATTTAGGTCCTCACATGTGTTAGGATGAGCACAACATGGTAACTTTACAATTCTCCTACAAATACTGTTCTAGTGTGTAACATGAAGTGTGTTATGGAAAAAGGTTGTTTATTTTCCTAAGTAATCATTATGCACATTTTCAAACAAGTAGAGCTACACTGAAAGGCTAAATCAAAGCATGAGATTGGCTACTTATCTCTTGATACTTTATTTTATATATATATATATATGCATATATATATATAAAATTGTTTCTTTTAAAAGCAAAAAAACCGTGAACAACAGCTCCTACTCTCTCAGAAGCATATTTCCAGCTCACAGAACTGCAACTTCAAAATGCTTAACAAGATCAGTTAGAAGCACATAACCACAGAGACAGAAACACAGCAAACAAAATTAAATTCAAATGTTCAGTAGAAAATGAGGAATTTCACTTAAAATTGGAAAAAATATTTTCTATGAAGGTATGTGCTATTAGGTAATTATTTACATGAGGAGATTCAGAAGAAATGTCACGTTTATCCAGGATTATTCTGTAGAAGATAATTTCCATCATTCTGAAGCAACTTGTTTTAGTTCTATAGACATAGTAATAACTGCCAGATGACCCGCACCAATAGGTCAGCTCTAAATTCCATTTAGTTTCAGGTAACTATTTCTTGATAGTCATCTGCTTTAATCATTTCTAGTCAGAGGACAATACCTTCAGCCTGGACTGTGAATATCCACTACCTCATTGTTGACATATGCCTCAGAACAAGAAGCCCAATTTTAGTTAAAAAATTAGTTAAATTTAGTTAAATTTTAGTAAAAAATGGAATGTCCAACTATCTCATCCCAGAGACCACAGGTTCAACAGGTACCAAATCATGTAAGAACAGATTCATTTTGAGGAACAGAGATGGAAGGTGGGTTAGAATATTTCACACCAAGATTGCAGTAATTTCATCATAAACCCATCCAAGGTCTTTTCCAGTATTCAGAATAGGTGGTAACTTAAGAGGTATGACAACTTTATGATAATTCCAATATTGGGACTAAAACCTCTCAAGAACCCTTAACAGTATAATAGGGCAGTCTTTTTAGCTACTTGGTCCCTTTTGGCCTCCAAACAGTATCTCAGCCACTTACTTTAGCCTAGTTCAAACATGATTAGCCTCTTTTCCCTAAAATCCAAATATGACCAAGTGCAATACAAAAGAGCTACCAAAATTTACAAGATATGTCAAAAATCACCACACTGTATATACTGAGAACGACATAAGAAATGAACACTGCAGTTCATATAACCAGTGCTGAAGATGGAATTAGGAGAAAAGAAACCTGGCAATAATATTTCTTTCCAGGCTAGTTTGCCATTGATACATTGCATGGGACACATCTTAAGGAGGTGAGGACTTTTTCCCCTAGGAAAAAAAATTGATAACACCTAAATATATGGATTTAAACACCCAAGAGAATAACTTTGTTGGTAAACTACAGTGGTGGTTCTAAATCCATTACTAAATACTGAGTTTTGCCACGTATCAGAATCCATTCCTAGTGGATTTGTGACACTTTCTCCAAAATCTCCTGCCCATGGATCCCATCACAGAACATGAAAGGGTGATGATGAAAAGATATACATTCTTATAAACTGCAGGACACCTTAATAGCTGCTGCAAAAAGCAGACAGGCAACAGCCCTGTAAAGCTGAATGCAAGCTGAAAAGAAGGTGCCACTTCAACAGAGAAATCTGTTTCATGACAGTTTTCTTTCACATATACTATTATTAAAAGGAAAGCTTCACCAAAGTCAAAATTGAAATTTATTTTTCTACTTATGCATATACACACGTCAACTGAAATCCACTGCATTCATGGGTCTACATGTGCAGTGACAGAAAGTATCCGAGACTATTCCACACATTCTATACTAGCACTTTAATATGTACAGCTCGGCATGAAAAGAGCAGATGTAAAACATACTCCACATGTAGGCTTGTGTTTTTCACATTAAGAACACAATTCCATGGGAAATAGAATTTAAAATGTAAACACCTGACTTTCCTCACAGTCTGTTCCATCCTGGCTGTTCAGCATCCCTCCTTTACAGGCCAGAAGTTTCACAGATGGGAGTTTCAAATGCCCAGCAGATACAATGGAAGCTGGTTTTTCCAAGATGGTCACTGCACAAAGAGCTGACATCTTTTGATGTCAGTCTAACTTATAATTTGTTATGATTTCCAATGCAAGCTATTTTTAAAAACATCTTCCAATGGAACACAGAAGATTTTGGAACAAATTTTTTTAGAACTGAAGCATTATTGATAGCTTGTTTCCAGGATTAGATACCACTGTATCATTGAGATATCTGGCAGGAGATTTGTATTTAATTAGCTAACAAATCATAAAATACAACCAATTCTTCAATCTCAACCTTATCAAACACTGATCAAATGACAGCAAAAGCCTTGATTGTTGTGAATAGCTCACTATTCCTGTCAGAGATCTTCTTCATTTTCCTCTGGGTACAAGAGGAAGTTTTTGAAGAACAGGCTGTGAATCTGTGAAAACCATAATGATCAAGCTCTTTGCTCACAGATTAGTCAAAACCAAAGACTAAAACACACAAATTACAAGCCTTACCTTGCTCTGACTTCATTTGAGGAAATCCTGCTATTTTCAACAGCATTTGGGCAGTAGCCTGCTTTTATTTGCTTATTTATCAATTTGTGCATTTACTTGCATCAAAAAAAAAGGAATTCAGTTAAATAATTTCTATGCTTTCATTTAGGAAAAAAATCTCCATACTGTGTTCTTTAACTGTTATGTGTTAGTCATACTTAAAGAAATGCTACCAGAAGAAGATTCCCATGGCAAGCCTTTCACTAAAGAAAGATTTTAGGTAGCAAATCCTATGAGTCCCATTAGAATTTGTATCTTAATTCTGAAGGCACAGCACTATCCGTATAATATCAAAATAAGAATGCTGAACTCATAGCACACCTTTAAAATCAGAACACGGAAAAGACTAAACAACAGCACTTATCACTTTACACATAACAACTCTAAAAAAAACCACTGAACAAATTACTTGCATCTCATTCACTGGGTTTATACTCAACATTGGAATGCCAACCGGAATAAAACTCATTTTTCTGTATTATTTACCTCAAGAACTAGCCAAAGTTGGTCTCCATTTTTCACATCTTTCTTATAGTACATGCCGTAGAATTTGACTACATTGGGATGATCAGAGAGAGCTTTCAAGATGTTGTACTCAGCTTCAATTTCTTCATCAATATCCTAGCGTCACAAATGAGAAATACATACCAGTTAATAAATTAATAATGATAGCCATTTAAAAAAAAAACCCAACACATAGCATTTTCTGGCAATTTAAACATAGCTTGAAATGATACAAAGGAAAAAACAAACAGAACATGAATGTACCATTTAGAGGACTACAAAGCTTGGTTCTGTTTACTCAGTACAAAACAGTAACCCTTTTTTTAATTTTGTCTTTATCAGTTTCAACTAACAAACATACAGGGTATAACAGAGCAGCTCTCAGGAGAATGGGGAAGGAGCAAGAGTCATGTGGACAACAAGCTGTCCAGGAGCCAGCAGTGTGCCCTCGTGACCAAGAAACCCAATGACATCCTGGGGTGCATTAGGAAGAGCATTGCCAGCAGATGAAGTGAGATGATCCTGTCCCTCTGCTCAGCCCTGGTGAGGCCACATCTGGAGTGCTGTGTCCAGATCTGGGCTCTTCAGTACAAGAGAGACATGGAGCTCCTGAAGCGGGTCCAGCAGAGGGTGACAAAGACCATTAAGAGACTGGAGCATCTCTTACAAGGAAAGGCTGAGGGAGCTGGGCCTGTTCAGCCTCGAGAAGAGATGACTGAGAAGGGACCTCATCAAAGTCTAAGTATTCGAAGAGAGGGTACCAAGAGGATGGAGTCGGGTTCTTCTTGGTGGTGCCAAGCAATAGAATGAGAGGTAACAGGCAGAAACTGACGCACAGGAAGCTCCACCTGAACATGAGGAAGAACTCTACTGTGGCGAGCCGAAGTGACTGAAAACTGGAACAGTTTGCCCAGAGAGGTTGTGGAGTCTCCCTCACTGAAGATATTCAAGAACCATCTGGACACAATCCTGTGCAATGTGCTCTAGGATGACCTTACTTGGGTGGGGAGGTTGGACCAGATGACCCACAGTTGGTCCCTTCCAACCTTACCCAATCTGTGATTTCAAGGCAAAGACAGTGGAATCCTTAAGTAGGTAGATACGCAGATGCCTTGGCAAGTTGTTACTGCATTAGTCTTAAGGGTATCCCCAGCTATAGATGGTGTAGTTGGAATTACCTCTCTACCTCTCTGTGCCCAAAGAAGTATGATTGCAGTCACAAATCTTATTCATTTACCATCCCACTTTATAGAATTATCTGCAAGTTTTTTCATTTTCTACTGTCATAGAAGCTGGTGACATCCATTATTTCTCTGGGGTTTCCTACAGAACTATAAGAGTTGTGGCTTTTTGTTACTCTTTCCTTACAGACCTCAGGTTTCTTAGAGGATGAGGGAAATCCATTTGGAGGCGAGAGATGAGGATGAGTTTTGCCAACACGTGCCAAGAGCTGTGCAAACCCTTCAGATCAAATATGGATGCCAGCAACGGAAGGCACTGGATGACTCAGGTAAACCCTTTTCACCTATGTGCTGGAGTTGCTCATTGAGGGACATGATTAGATGGTATTTCAGTCCTGCTGAGAAAATACTCAATCCCTTCTGACCACAGGAGATAGAATACCTGCAGTTGTTTTCCCTATTGGTTAGATCTCAAGAAATGTTAATACACTTGTTTCCAGATTTAAAATATTTTTAATACAATTTGCTATTTACAACTACACAAAAAGAAATGAAAAATCCACTCTAGACAGGGGTTACCTTGTGAATTTCACTATCCATATGAGTGGATTTTGTATCGATGAAAAGCATCTACTCAGTGCCAAAAACCTGTCTCACCATTGCCAAGTAGAAATGACCATGGCAGAAAAAGGGGATGCTTTGTTTTTCCAGTGAATGATGCTCCTCATTCTGTTCAACCCACCTGCCCCAAGAGGACTTTGCTCACTTGCTTCTTATACACGTCTCTTCAATATTCAACTCAAGTTCCTCATACAAGCCCTTTGTCTTGAGACCAGCTTGACTGGTCTCCAAGAAATTTGTCACTCACCAGTATCTTCAGGAAACAGGCCATTAAGCTTTCATATTGAGACTACAAGAATAAGTTTTCTCACAAGGAAGGGTTTTAGCGATCTTGTTATTGAATTAACTGAAAAACAGCAAAAATTTTCATCTTTCAAAAAAAGGAAGTACTCACTTTAAGTTAGTTTTTTCCATAAGCACATCACAAAAAGAAATACAAGGAAGGAAGGAAGAACCAAGGTACTGAAGATGGCAGAGGACAGAAAGAGAAAGAGTGGAAGCAGGGATGAAGAGAGAAAACTCATCTGGTAAAAGTAAAAGAAAGAAAAAAAGGAAAAAAATACAGTCAAAAGCAAAGAAACTAAACACAAAACATAGAATATTTCTGACTGCCTTGGGGAAATAGGAAGAAAATTAGCCCACTGTCCTACTCTGATTTAATAGAGGTTTCTGTCTCCTGAGGGGTACTCAGAATTTATAAGACTTTTACAATTATAAGGAGAAACGACATGAATATCCATTCTGTGCCTACTAAAAATAAAAATCTTCCTCTGTATTTTCTGAAGGAAGAAAACTTGAAATGTTTGGTTGAATTTAATATATTTACCTGCATAAAAGTATCTCTATTAGAAATGGTAGAGTGAATATTTTCATCCTATTTGTAGGATAATCTGGCTAAGAGTTCTAAAGTACAATGGTATTTACTTATAGTCCTGAGGACAAGACTGAGAGTTTCTCAGTTCCATCTTCATATATTCTTATTTCAACACCTTCACTTTCCTGTTTCAGTTTCAAAAAGCTGAGCTGTTATTCAACAAAAGAATCTGAGCTCTAAAGGATTAAATATGAAATGCTAATTTTAGTCTTATGTCCCCCATGACAATGCAGGTTCCCAGTTTAATTTGGAAATATCAGTTAAACCAAGTTCTATAAAACCACATTTCCTCTGCTTTGTTTCCAGTCCACCTCTCAAGTGGCACAATTCTGAAATCATCTTCAAAGAAAAAAAATGTAAAATTTAAAGAAAATACATAAAGTATCTTTTTCTTCACTGCAATGGCTCCCTCTGCAGCCGTTAATAATACTTTCAGTTTAAACAAAAATAACCTGTTTATTGCTTTCACCCTATTTCTAACATAGGATTGCCATTTTAGCAGTAAAATGGAGGTACAACAGCTATCCTGTAAATAGAAGGTAGAAAAGAATAGTATTCTTAGAATAAAAAGAGTAATACATTCAGTTAAGAGTCAAGTCTTGGAGTGTGACGTTGACTGTATTACTTTCATTTTTTCATTAAAATAAGGAATCTGTTTTCATCAGTTTTACTTTTGTCCTTCTTCAATTTCTTATTGCATCTTTATCCATTCTATTTCTTCCATTTTCTTTACATTCTATTCCTTTTTTTTCTTCTTAATCTATTTCTCTTTCCTCTAGCATCAGCCTTACTACCTCTTCTTTCTTCCCACCATCATCCTTTAATCTTTTCCTACAACCTCGAAAGTGTACACAACATTGAAATTTTCCCTGATTCCTTCGGTAATTCCTGCCATAGCCAGCTGTCACTTAAGAATCATTTCTGAACACTTGTAAAACACATGAAAGCGGAAGCATTTCCTGCTAAACAGGCATTTAGTAAACACTAGTAGCAACAAAGTCCTGCCTATTCATTGTAAGCACAAGAACCTTGTTTACAGAAAGCAACAGAGTCAGAAGTAGTTTCCAATGCATTTGAATTCATCAAGATCCTTATCGCTTGGCTGCAAAATATGTTTACTCTGGGAGACTACGTGGTATTGAGAGGAGCATCCTTTTGCTGCTTTGAAAGCATGCTGAAATAAAGAGCAGATCAACAAAATACACAGCAAAGATAATGCAAGACACTATGTTTTCACCAACACATTTCATGGATTTTCAGGCCACGGGATCATAATCTGACACTCCGTGTGTTATGCAGAGGTAGACAGAGCCCTGTGTGGCTGTGCAACTCCAGAACTGCAGGGTTCCACAAGGCATGACATGCTCTTCCCTTCCTGCCCAGAGGTCATGCAACTGAAGCACAAGCCTCACAGCCCTATACTGGGAATGCAAAAGATGAACTCAAATGGGTCACTGAAACAGGAACAGCTGCTCGTGCATGTTTTGTGGGTTACTGTTCTTGAGAAAAATCCCAAGTCACATGCAGCACCACTGAAGTCAGTGGGGTATGTATGCCTTTACAAACCAGACCAACGTTCTTCCTTACCCTTTGAACATTAATCTGCCACCCAACAAACGTCAGTTATTGAGAAAAAAACATATTCTACAACATAATAAATAATTCCACCTCCCAGTCACCGGGTGCTTTGTGTGTAGGAGCTACTACCTTTGCATTCTTACAACAGTAAGAATAGAATACGCTAGGACTTCTAGTACTTAGAAGGAAAATAATCAGTTCTGCTTCTGAAAATAAGAGATAAACAAGGATAAACCAAAGTAAAAGTAACACAGTTTAGGTATACTTCTGACTTCTACCAATGCAACCACTTCAAAGATCGCTTATGATAAGAAAAATGCATTGATAGCTAGCCTGATACTTAGCAGGCTGAAGTAGTTTATTTCAC
This sequence comes from Corapipo altera, assembly GCF_003945725.1. NCBI lineage: Eukaryota > Metazoa > Chordata > Aves > Passeriformes > Pipridae > Corapipo > Corapipo altera. The sequence continues at coordinate 513,147 of NW_020884928.1, forward strand.
TGTCACTTCTGATGCAAATGATCTACAAAGAGAAAAAAAAGACTACATAAACTCACAAATAAATAAGCACAAACCAAATAATTTAAGTAGCTTACGTGAACAGGATCCAAAATTTTGACTGCTGCTTTGCTGCCATTTTTCTTATTTAACACTTTGAAAACTTTTCCATATGTTCCTTTGCCAATAGTCTCAATTATTTCCCAGGTATCTGAAGGATCAGGAAAGCTATCAAATATTATTGTTTTCCCAGTCAACGGAAGCATCTCAAACGAGGGCTCCTAGGAAAAAGAGATCTCAATGTTCACTCAACAAATGGTTAATAGAAATTTCCTATGAATGTGAAGAGAAATACACATTCTAGACTCAAACACTAGAAATGTTTTTGCATATAGTGTGCATGCACAGCAAGCATAATGAACAAGAACATAATACAGGTATATGCAGTCAAGATAATATTAAATGAAAGGAAATTCAAATGAAAATTTGAACCAATTTCAGGCTTGAGTAAAGCCAGTGGAAGTTCTCCCATACACTTCAAGGAAAATATAATGTCACCCTAGGATTTTAGGAGGGCAGGGAAATGAGAGTCAAATTCATAAAATCCCAAAGAATTTGGCTCCATTACCAAGAAGGGCAAGAAGGGGAAGAAAACCCACACAAAATAAAACATCTTAAATAGTAGCATTAGATTAATTCTAATTTTTTCAGCAAATAATCAGTTTTATAATCCTTCTCTTAAGCATTTGAATTATTATATACATCTCATAAGGCCAAGCAGACCAAAGTGGCAGATCTCTTCACAATTCCATGGTCTTCTGACAGTCAAGAATTCACAGCCACATGATCTTCTGACAGTCAAGAATTCACATGTTTACCAATGTACATACATTAGCAACTGGTTTACGTACAGTAAAGGAAACACCTTTTACAATGATGGAATTTTATCCATCACCGACCAAGTTACACCCATGCCCTAGTCAATGACGGATACAATTCACTTACACTGGGAAACCCAGAACAGTTTGTTGTGTACTTGGTACTGCACCCAGTCCTGGCCCACCACCTTGATTTCAAGTACTGTGGGAACAAAATGACCCAATTTTACCTTAAAAAATGAAATCTCCCTCAACTCTACTCCAGGCTAAAGTCAAAGTAAAGATAGAGGATCAAGATCCAGAGACGCACAGCTGTAATGACTAAATCCTTGGTTTTCCATTCCAGATTAAAAATTTGCTTCTTTCTTCTGTCTAACCCTCCCCCTGGGATTCACACAGACTCAACTCAGTCAGGACAGTGACTTCACTCTCTTCCTAAGGCATTACCTTTCCATCTCATGCCCAGTCTTTATCCATGCCTTGGGAACTTCACCACTTTCAGGAAAACCATTTCTTCCCCCCAAAAAGAACACAAATGAGTTACAACATTTTTTTAAATTTCTTTTTCTTTTCCCTTTAAAGTAGTGCTCAAATACAATCATTTTGTTGGGGTTTTTAATCACTTCATATATAAATGCTTTGTAATTAACTCATATTTGGGAATACACAAAACAATAACCAAATTTGGGTTGATTAAGGGGATGATAAAGGGATTAGGATTCATAATCCCAAACCCTTGCTTCAGGGCATTCAATACTAATGGAATTTCAAAAATTCTCTATCTGAACTTTAGTTTTTAGAATTGAGCCTATTCGTTTAAGGTTTTACTGTACATGAAATCCGTAACTAGTGATTTTTTCAAGGGAAAAAAAGTAAAAAGCTATCAATAGGTGCCTTCACAAGAATGGAGGTACCCAAATCATACTGAAATCTGTCAGCATACAGGCTATTTTCTACAGAATAGGTAATTTTCCATCAAAATCTAGGGCCTGCTATGCCTCTCATTACTAGAAAACACAGGAGCTTCTGATGCAGTTTACAGTAGAAGATATGCAGAGCTGAAGAAAGGAAGATTTATCTTCTCCCCTTCAAAGATTAGCATTTAGGATGCAGCAACTCAAAGAACAGTTTCGTATATTTAGCCTATGCCAGAGCCAAGCAGGAAACTCTGATGCCTTCAATCTCCAAATACACCCCTAAACAAAGGTCTACCTCTCTGCACAGATGTTTTATATCAAGCAGAACATTCTAAGAAAAAACAGGTACCAAACCTGCAGTTTCAGACAGGCTTCATTAACTCCCTGTATTATGACAGTATACATCTGAAATCCATTGACTTGCAGTATCAATTGCTTATTTGTCTGCACAGACTGGTACAATGAGAACTGTTAAAGGGCTGAGGAAATATGATCCTACAGATGCTATTTGGCTATCAGAAAAAAAGTGCTAGAGAAACTGCCATATGCTTGCATTTTCCTCTAAAAATCATACCAGTTGCACATCATCTTGTCTCAAGAAAAGTCGCCACATATCTCACAAAACATGCATTCAATAGCTGTCATACTTAGTTCAATAATTTAAGAGTGCTATTCCAGAAAGAATTAGTGTGAATAATTCTTGCTTTCAATTTAACAGCTTCAAAATCATAACTTGAATAAATTATACTGAACACTGTGTTTCCTCACTTTCACCAAGTTTAAGAACAAGCCCCTGCAGATAAATTGTTTAGCTTCCACTTCTATTATTAAAAATATATTAAATAGAATGATTTAAAGTGTTCTGTTCTGGGTGATGAATAATGTTTTATTACATCTCACTGAAGTTGAGAAACCTGATAATGATTTAGCCTCATATTTCAGCAATAAATTGGACTGTCTCTGGAATATGTCTGGATGCCCAACCACCCAGATATTTTATCATACCCCTCACCATTAAAAATTTACTTAAAAAACACCACAACTTACAACTTGATCCAAACCTCTAAGTTGGGAATGTACCCCTGAACCACTAGGAAAACCCTTTGAAATACTTCTGGTTGTGTTCAGCATGACAGTTCACTCCACTTCTGCTCAGATTTTGGCTAACCTGCCTCCTGGTAAAACCTTATGCATGCTGGGAGCACTGTCAGTACTTCAAAGCAAGAGCACCAAGTAGACTGACAGGTGGCCTGAAAATGCTCAAGACCAATTATGCACCATCATCACTGGTAAATCTGTCTACTATTAGCTTTCCTACTGTAGTTTCCCCAGAATCTGCTAACTTATAAAAATGTATAGGACCTCCAAGCTGGAGATGTAAAAAACTGTGTCCAAGCTGGAAGGTATAAAACACAAGCTTACCCCAAAAGCTTTTGAAGCCTATTCAACAGCAGCTGGACTGCTGAGGCTCTCCTGCTCCTTGGTGTGATACAGGGGACACCTGCACTGTGACTGAGGAGTAGGGATAAGCAGTCTCTTACCCCAGCTAGGTTTTGTTCTTTTGTGTTTGCTCATAAGTTCATGAGTTAAGTTATGGGTTATAAATTATGAATACTTATGGCTTGAATGGTGAATAAATTAATTCACGAGATAGACTGACCTGCTCAAAAGGGGATTGAGCCCTGTTTGTTGTGTTTGTTACAGTTCTCATGAAATAAAGTTTAAATCACAGAGTACGCTGTCCTGTAAATTTGAGAGAGCCATACAGACTGTGACACAGTGATCAAATTCAGGGTATTTGGGGCAGGGAAAAAATAGATTTGGAGTTCCAAGACAATAAGCCAATGTGGTTGGGGGGGGGGTTGTTTTGTTTTGGGTTTTCTTTTGTTTGTTTGGTTGGTTGGTTGGTATTTTTGGTTTTGATTTTTTTTCTCTGAAACGGGGATCTAGTATCAGTCATAAGAAGAAATTGGGTGAGAATTCTTATGAGCCAGTCCTATATAATTTTTTGCTTCACATCAAACATACACACCCTATGCAGCAGACCTCAAGCCACATATTAGAGATATCCAGAGATGCCCTGTTCAGCATCCATGCTGGTAGACCACTGCATTCTCCATCATTTTCAGTATCTAGTGAGTTTGGAAAGGGAAGGGAAAGGCTCATGAAGAATGCAGTATATCTCCTGTGGACTATCTGATTGCTGCAAAGACAATTCAATTAAAGTACATTTATCACACCTAAAGCTTCAGACACAAACCAATTGTCCTGTGGAGGCTTTACAGTAAAGGCCACAGAACATTACAGACAACACCATCAAGTGGGACTAAACTTATAAGTTTGCATTGAAAGCACAATGGAGCCTGAATTTCACATAGAATATTACATGTTAATCCAATATTTTTACTACTGTTTCATACCACCTAAGTGTGCAACTTCTCTCTAAACCTTTCCTCCCAATAGTTTCTGAATGGACCTTCATCCCACTTGAATGAAAAGATATCCATTTCCTCCATAAGGAGCTAATGAAACAAGAGAGGCACCTTGCCTCATATTACTCATCTTTCTCCACAAAGGGAGACTACATGATTAGCAAAGCAGACACATATTCATATATAACTACAACGAATCCAGCATCTTGTCTCCTGGTTACCACAATCTTAAAGTTTTGAAAACTGGAACCAGTTCAAAACAGACCTACTGAGGTCATCTTTTGTTTTATTCATCCACATCACTCTCTCCTTCACATTGCAAACATCACTCATGTCTAAACAGATAGCTCCTGCACATATCCTACCCTGTAATTTGCCAGACATCTTCACATGTGCCATGACAGGTAGATGTCAGGTGCCAGGAACACTAGCTCACATTGCCTGTCAGGTCTGTTACCTCTCTGTATGTGACACTTGCACTCCCTCAGGTTGTGAAATTTAAGTCTCTTGCCTAACAGATGCCAGAAAAAATAATCACCCTAACACAAAAAACCCCAAACAAACAAACAAACAACAACAACAACAAAAAACCAAACCAAACAAACAAAAAAAAACCAGACAAAAAAACCCACACCCAAACCCCAAACAAACAGAAAAAAGACTGATAAGGTTTGTTATATCCAATAAAAAAAAAACCCTCACCTCCCTTTTTCACCACCTTTATCACCTTTATCCAGTATCTAATTTAGAAGTTCTTTGGTCTGGTACTGATCACAAAGCAGAGTGAGCCCCTGAAATGCTTAATGTAACAGTACAATAAAATCCAAACCCACATTTCTTCTTATTTCATTAGTTTATGCCACACTGGTAAATACTTAATAAGAAAGTTAAAGGTATGGAATTCTCAAAACAAGCCAAGAGCATGAGGCTACAATATGCCCTTCATCATACTAGCACCTAGAAATTTCTGGCTAGATGTCCAAATAATTTGATCATTCAACTTAGAACGTGGATTGCAGCTCAGATTCTCAGCTTGTATAAATGCAGCTGTAATGAGTAATTTATGCAGTATATTATCCATCATTCAAACAGTAAGTTTTGCTCTGGAAATTCCAATATCACTCCCAATTAATTCTGGGGGAATATCTGGCCTCCAATTTCAATGGTGATACAACCTATATCTGAATGGGAACTATACTCAAATCTAAGCTCAATGTGAGCAGATTATCTAGTTTGGCAACTAGTTAAAGACAAGTGTTTGGAACACCACAGGGTGGGTTTTTTACTGAATTTGTCAATAGCTCAATGCACTTAGCATTATAATGTCATGCATGTGGTCTATCTGAATTATCCTCTTTGACTGCACATCAGTTGGTTTACTGCTTTCCACTCTATATATTCCCCAGTGTGCTCCCAGAACTAAACAACTGTCCTTCCCATCTGCAAGAAACCTTCCATAAGGGGGAAAAAAAAATCTCTTTAGTCCCAGCTGTGGTAGATGAACAGCAAAAATCAACAAGCTTTTCTAATAGTCAGTCCATTTCTTTCACTGCTGTGTGCTTACATGAGTAAGAAAGACACAAGTCACATCAGCTTCCACGGGCTTCACCTAAGTTGGTCTGTAGAATACACTTACTGGAACCTAAGCTAGATGCTATGATTTCATTTTAGTCAGGCAAAGCAATCAAAATGATTCACCTGACCTGCTTAGTATCTATCTTAGGATAAAACACTTGGTCTTCAGACTCTGTTGATTCTACTGGCTAAGTTTCCATTGACTATGAAAGGAACCCAGCTACACATCTTCAGTTGCAGACATGTTCGATGAAATTAATTCTATCCTACTTAAATGCTGGAAACAAAGAGTTATAGCTTGACAACTGACAAAATGAATATCAGCCCTATGCTACAGCTGGGAAAACTGCAAGCCAGCCACATCTTACGGCCTGAAAGCTGTCAGGTAACTTGGATGTTTTCTGATGATATACAGAAAAGGCAAGAACCATGCAATGACATTGCCAAGCACACTTTGAATTCAACAACGAAACCCTAAATTAATGTGAATGCAGAAATAAATGGTTACTTAAAGCATTTGGTGGCAAGGAGTGGTGATAAATTTAACCTAGTATCAGACAATATATTTCCTGGGCACAATTCAAAGTATATATTTCAAACTTAGGGCTGTTCAAGGAAGAAACTGATCCAATCTTGAGGCCACTTTTTAGTGTTTACTCTCTGAAAGGTTGGGTAACTGCTTCTTCTGTAGACACTTTTTCTCTTTGCTGACATCCAGAGACAACTTTCCCAACAAGGCAAGACAGCTTTCAGAGACACTTGATGCCTCTGGACTCCTTGACCTTTGTAAAACTTCTACATGCAGTAGAGAAACAGTACTGTGTGGTATTGGTACCTGATCTCCTTCTACTGATAAATGCATATTGGGTGTCCACACTGACATTTCATCTGCTGATTATTATTCAGCTAATCATGACATTTTGACTTGCTGCAGACTGAACTGGCCAGCCCTGCTCATGGGAAGCTCCAGCTCTTCACTCTCTGAACATTTTCAGGGGGCATGGATGCAAGAGATCTACTTCAGTGTTAGGTTCCACCTTGGTTTTCTTCCATTCCCTGCCATGCACCACAACAGTCAAAGTCCCACTGCATGCTGAGGTTTACAGTTCTCAGGAAATTCCATTGGAGGAAGGTTTTTTTAAGAAATAGGTTAAACGATCAGCAAGGGCTGTAAGCATTCAATCTAATCTTGTGCATAGGGGCTATCCACTGGATGACAATCCTTCAGAGTTTAAACATGACACCAGTACAGCACCCCAGCTTTTCTTAAGACAACTTTTAGTTAAAAGAAGAGGGTATGAAAAGAAATAGAAACAAAATGCTAAATTTAATTACTGTAGTCAATTCTAAAAGCTCTGATATTTTAAAAACAAATGAGAGCTAAAGATTTTTTTGACAATTGTCATCCAACAGATAATATTTATGCAGGGGCATTACAATCATGAAAACAAGATTAATAACAGAAAGGGGAATGGTTCATTATCAAATTGTATTTGGACTTTGTGCCACCAGAAGTAATGAACTGACACTAGTAATCCATGAACTGAATAATATCCAGCTCATTTTGTGGCTCCCAGAAGAGAGGCAATGCAAGTGATAAGAATAATTTTTCAATGACTAAACACTAGATCAATATATTAGCAAATAATTTAGCTTTCAAAGCTAAAGCATCACTCAATTTTCCTATTTTAACACAGTAAAACTTTATAAGGCCATAAAAATCAATACGTGCGACCTCACTCACTCCTTATTTTTCAGAACTTCTAACGATAGCGAAGTGGCAACTCAAAATTAATTTAGCAGCTGTATCAATGAGTTTTGGCAGGGCTTGATATTAACGTGATATAGTCATCTGATAGCAAGATAAAGAAGGCATTATAGACAACAAGAAAATTTGCTAGCACTTAGCATTATCAAGTAAGAAGTTACGGGGTGTGGGTGTACACTGGGCACGGTAAGAGTTCACACGTGTCCTGCCGAGGCCACGGTCACGCCACAGTCCCGCGCGTCTCTCGGGCGGGCACGGCTTTGCCCTGCTCCGGGAGCGCCCGGCTGGTCCCACCGCGGGCACCACGCACTCCAGGCATCGCTCCCGACTACTCCGTACGCGTTCCTTACCCAGAAACTCACTCACAAGAAAAAAAAAAAAAAGGAAAGAAAAAAAAAAAGTAGAAACAAGCAGGATTCACCTGAACGAAAGAGCGCAAGGGCCAACGCGCACCCTCACATACCCAGTGCCGGGACCTCCCGGCTCCGAGGAGCCCCCGCCCGCCCGTCCCGTCCCGACACCGCGGCTGTGGCGGGAGGCACCGGCCAGTCCTGGGGCCGCGCCACCCCGGGGGCCGGGCCACCATCCCGGGGGGGCCGGGCCGTCCCGAATCCTCGGCGAGGCGTGGCTCCGTGGGGAGACCCTGCTCAGCCGCCGGCCCCGGGTCTACTCCGTCTGCCCTGCCCGCCGCTCCCCGGCCGGGGATTACCCGCAGCGAAACCTCCGGTCCCCGCAGAGCCAGCCCCGCAGAGGGGGCCGGGGCCGCGCCACCGCCGGCGGCCGTGCCTCGGGTTCGCCCTCCTCCTCCTGCGGAAGGCCCCGGCCCGGCTGCGGTCCTGCCTCGGGGTCAGCGGCGGATGAGCGCTTTGCCCCGCTAATCCCCCGCAGGCGCCGGCAAAGCCGGGAGGGCTCGGCCCGCCCCGGGCAGGGCGCGGCGGGGGCGCCGGGGCGGCCCGGGCTCCCCTCCCGGCGGGGGAGCGGCGGCTGCGGAGCCGCCCCGGGCCACAGGCACCGGGAATCCCGGGACACGGCCACCGGGGATCCCAGGCCGGCCGCCTTCGGAGCCAGGTCACAGCCCTCGCACCCTGATCCGCCCCACGGGGATTACACGGCACCGGGCGGCCCAGAGAGGCCGCGGTCCTGGCACGGGAGAGCTGCGGCTCGTGGCCCTGGGGCTGCCCATGGCTGCGCTGCCCTGAGGAAACCTAATGGACCTACCTGGACCGCTAAATATAATTCAGATCTGGTGCATGCATTGTTTGTCTCTCTCTATTTTTTTAATAGTATTTAAATCTTGTTTTTGTTTTCAGACAGGTCTGACATTAGGGGAGCTGTTTCAGAGCTATGTATGTTCTATGTCTTTCACAAAAGCAGAGTAGACACCAGGTAGGTAGTTCATGGATGGCCTTTCCATGTGAATGTGTCTGTAACAAAAGGCTGCTTATTCCATCCCAGACATCAAAGAATTCACATGGACAAGAAACCTTATAAAATTCCTCACTGTGGGAAAATCATCAATAGAAACTTCTTAAACCCCAAAGCTAAACAGCCAGGAGCCATATATATAAGGACGAGAAGCCTCTTTAATTTCCTTCATCAAAGCACTACTACTTGATTGTATGAAAAGATTTTTAGACAGTGTGCTGCATTGTACACATAGACATTTATGAGGGAGAAGTTAAGGTCCCATATAGCCTTTATTAACTCCTTTTGTTGCTGGCTGTTCTGTCCTTTCATAATTGTTCCTCCTCTCCTGGAGGAGACCCTATCAAAATACAGAATGAGCTTCCTCGTTTTATAATCCCATTTTACTAATTGGAGTTGGAAGCACTGGCAAAACAGGGCCTCAGTTGTATAAATATCCATATCTTTTAGGCTTGACTAACACTCTGCAAAGCTTCCCCCCCCGAGGAAAATTCTTACTGCTTTTTCCTGTGCTTAGGAGTGCCTGGCACCCCACTGTCTTCTGGTTTCGTGTCTGATGGATGGCAAATCACATGCAGAAGCATGACAGTCTAATTCTCTGATCATGCAGAAGTTTGACTGAAGTTTGATCAAAAAAAAGCTGAATGCCTCTCAGTGGAAACCCAGGTGCAAAAAGGGGATGGTGGGCACTCATACTTCTCCTCCCAGGCAGACACTGAGCAAGGAGCTGAGAAGTGCTTAGACACAGTCATAGGAACCAGAAAAGACAATAACTTCAGTGATTGGTTGATATGTCCCCTTCCACTTCTAGCGGTGCTGTCTTAAAACCACTGCTGCCCACCTTGTCTACATCTCAATATCTGTGTGCCAAAGTCACTGTCCCTTAGCTCTGAAAACCTGAAATTCCCTGTGAGTATTCCCTCTTCCATCAAAAGGGCCTCAAAGGCAAAACCCTGTGCTAGTACTCAAGAAACTAAGTCAATTTGGAGTGTTGTACACACTTGTCTTTTATATTAATTAATTATTCAGGTGACCTGGTCTGTGAAACTTAAAAAACTTCAGTTAGATGATCCTGAATGATGTGTAAGTAATGGCAGCCTGCTGCTGCAGAAAGGGTCTTAGTTTAAACAAATAGAAGTCACAACCAGTCTCCAAGGCCTATGAAGGTAGGCACTATTTGAACAATCAAGGAGTTTCAGTCCTTAGGGAATGACAATTTTCATGTCAAATATAGACACTGATTGTGCTGAAAAACTTAGGCATGAAATGATTAAGTCATATTTGGTGTCATGCAGCCTAGCCACACTCCTCTTTTCTGTTTATTTTCTCTCCTTCGTGTCCTTTTTCCATCTCAACATGTCCTGGCTTTCACCCCTCATTTTCCCCAAAATTATTGTTTTGCTTTTATCTAGGAAGCCTTTCAGATGAGATTTTAAAATTCCTGATTAAGTACTAGTATATTCTTTCTCTCCCCCCAAATGAATTTGAAATAATTAAAGACAAATATTAGGTATTGACAATATCCATATATGTATTAAAAGATGCATGAAGTGTCATCATCTCTGGCTGTACCTGGTATGAGGATAAATTGCCCTTAATGCCATAAGACAGCATCTATACTACGCTGTCTTTTTAACAGACTGTGATTAGATTAGTTTCAGACTCTCTCCTTGCTTTACAACATAGTTTTTAACTTCGTTAGAAGTATTGTGGGTGCAAGTCCAAAACCTATTTTTAAATTACTGTTTGAGAAATATGAAAGCAGTACGAACAGACACCCTTTCGAAGCATCTTCAGTATTAGATCACGCTAGACAATTGCTTTTAGAATAAATCTTACTCTTCATTGAAATATAATGAACCAGAAACATACATCAGTAGAATGGACCTCTTTTACTTCAGAACTGATACATTCAGACTTCTATATTTTTAGAAGCTTCTAATGACAAAAAGGGGGAAGATGATCTTATGATTAAGGGCACCAAATTAAGACTATAATTTACTTAATAAAGTATTTTCTATATTGTGAAAAACCATACTACATCTGAACAAATTTAGGATGGAACCCCTTACAAAAAGAGGTCCTCAGCTGCTAGGCTCCAAATTCTGGGCAGAGCTGAGCCACAGAGGGTTTGTGGGACCTAAGGCACATGTTCCCTCTTTTCATCTATTTTATTTTCTTTGTAATTGATCTTTAAATATAGGAACACCATAAGGAGGTGTTCTGATGTCTAACTATGTACGTATGCAAATAACAAGTGATGCACAAAAAGATCAGCAGATATATAAAGGATAACTCAAGAAAATAAACAAGCATGTTTAACTACCAGAAGAGAGACCACCACTATAAGAATCAAAGAACTTACCTCTCTGGGGAATTGCTTTTTGACCTCTCTGGCTGCTTAACAGAGCACAGCCTGTAGCAAATATAAGGAACTCCTCCCCTTTTGGTGTTTATTACAGAGAAGCAATACTTCCTGCAACACCTGAGTAAATATCCTCTAGGAAAATCACCACAGAATTTGTCTACAGCTAGCTTAGTATTCTTTTGATCATGAATACAAACCACCATAATGAATTACCAAGGATGTCCAAAAGCATACTTATTTATTGAATGCATAAGGTTCTCTGGAGCAACCCTGAGCTTTGCCAGATATTTTCTTCAGTTGATCAAAAGAGCTCCATAACCCCTTTGGAAGGTCTTAGATGCGTGATCCTTGTAATCACATTTAAGGGGCTGGTTAGCTCAGGAGATTGTTAATAGGATACAAAACCTTTCACATCCAACCCAGATCAGTGCAGATAAAAAACTGTGACTATTTACCAGCTTCTTCATGACCTAACCCAGTTCCTAAAAGAGAAATATTTGTATTACTTTAACTTCACAGAATGTGGTTTTCAGATTCTTAACTGCATGTGTAGTACAGAACATTTGACAAACAGGAAAATAATTAAAAAGCTCAGTGGTAATTAATAAATCCAATTAAAACTGCAGTCAAAAGAATTTTGAAATTTCCCTCTCCAAAACTGACTTCACAGTCTCAACAAGCCCATAAGCACAGCTGAGTATTTAGTAATGAAAAAGCGGAAATTGCAGGAAAGTAGAGTGATTTCGAAAACTGACAGTTTTTCACTAAGGTGTTCCTGTATCAGATACTGTCATTAGACCCAGGAGCTGCAGATCTAGCACAAAACTATTGCCTTTGAATGGTGATAGCCTAACTCATGCTTATTGATTCATACTCAGTAGGGAAAAAAATTACAAGCAAACATGTGCAAGGCATTGTGTTGAAATTTCACATCTGCTTTTATTTCACAGGGTTCGAGGTACCAAAGTTTTAGGGGTTTGCAGGTGTCGTTTTCCATGTAAGAAAGTTCAAAGTCAGACCCACTTTGAACTGTTGTCTCAAACTAAATTTTTCAAAAGTACTCTTAATGTATTTTTTTTTTTTTAATATTAGAACAAGATGTATTAGAAAATTTGGGATAGAAAACCTTCCACAGTTCTAAAAAAATTGCAGTAGAGAAGTTCAGGGACCAAGTGATAACTATAGAGAAGATCTATGCTGCAAAATGTCTTCTAGTGTCAGCAGTTACTTGGAGAGTACCCTTATCCTTTTCTTGGAACACACTGATCACTAAAATAACCTTAAAGGATTTTGCTTACGTGCAGTGATGTCAACTAGTAAGAAGGTGTTGGGACATCTGAGGATTGCTGCTTTCTGCATAACTGGGGGCAACATAAAGTGCCAGTATTGAAAATGTGCTGGTAAAGATCAGGGGTTGTAGTACTGCCATTTGCAAGTGTGCGCAACAGATCCTTCAGTCATGGCTTGAAAATTGTGGGATTACAAAACTAAACTAAGCAATAAACAACACCAGTCACGTGGCATTGGGTCATTTGGGTCATCTTGATTGTTATCTTGTTAATACAGCTGTTCCCAAACTTACTGCTTAGAGATTTCAGATTTGGCACTTTATAGTTTTTCACAACGTATCTTTTAATCAGTTGTACAGAAGGTCTCACATCCTGGAGTAGAAGCACTTGTGTTATGCTATGCTATATGTATTTCTTTACAGTTGTATTTCTTCATAGCCCCTGAAGGTTTAGGTAATCAGCAGTCTGGCATTAAGCAAAATACCCATTAAACAAATATCACTACTGACACTACTAAACACAAATGTACTTTGTTATATAAATAGGATTGTGAAGTAGTGAAGTATAATCAGCATCACTGTATTGATAATTGAAGCAGTTAAATTTATGTTTGATATGTGCATGTATTTATTATGTGTGCTGTTCTTCTTTGTGCTTACAGAAGAGTTGAAAAAACCCCCAAACAAAACAAAAAAATCCCAACCGAGCAGCTTCTTTCCATCAGATTATTTATACTTTTTTTTCCACCATGAATTAAAGACCTAAACCCAGAAGCTGTTCAGTAGAGAGGCTCTTGCATAATACCTGTACAACATCTAGCACCCAGTTTCTGAGTTCATTGCATTCCAGGTCCTGCCATTTAACCATGTTTATTAATGAAGCAAATAGGGGTCTTTTCATATCAGGTGATAGAAGAAGACTCAGTGTTGAACAAGTATGTCTTTTCTTCTGCCTCTGAAGGGGTCACAGTGCACAAATGGAACTGTCAGCTAGCAATGATAGATGTCATTTTGTATGAATTAAAAGGAGAGGGAATCTATCTTGATCAGCAGCCAGAGCACATAAATTTTTGTACAGAAAGTTACACATTGGTTATACCTGAGCAGTGGGGCTCCAAAACACTTGCTCACTTTTCTTCTACCTGGCATGACTTTTTCAATCAGTGTTAGCTAGTGCAGAAGATTCTCCATTTTCACAGTTCCCACAAACACCAATCACAATTCTTCAGTTAAATTTCAGGCACTAAAGATGTTATGGTTTACATAAGACCAACTTCTCTCAAGACTGTATCAGTTCCAGGAGCCTTGCCAAGAGTCACAGGGCACCAGCTCCTTAATTTGTGGATTAACTGGATGTTGAGGTTACAATTTGGAAAAATTAAGTTTCTAATCCTCATAATATATAAGAGACTGTAAAATTTTATCTAAATACTCAGCAACAATATGGAAAATAATGATAACCTAAGAAATTTCATGAGTTGCATTGGGCTATGTCTTTTTTTTAATAACTTTTTTTTTGTAAAGCCAATACTATGATTTTGAATGGAAATTACTCATGAGGTTTGCCAATTTGAGGCTTAAGTTACTATTCTTGGACAATTTAAAGTTTGGAATATCACATAACGTCCAGAATACTTCCCATAGATACACAGAATGTGTCAAATATTCTTTGTTCTACTCATTTTTTTCCCTATTTTACACTGTTTCAGACATACTGGGAACTTGCTGTCAGTCTAGATCATCCTTTCCGTGGAGCCAGAGGTAACAAGCACGTTGCCAGACTTCACACACTTCACAAATCCACACTTCATTAATCCCAAACAGTTGCAAAATAACAAACAAAGAAAACATGGAAAATTCTTTTTCTTTCAGACAAAAGAGGAGACAGATTGGTTGTATCGCACTAGCCCCAAAAAGAGAATGACAAAATAATCGGAAAATAACCTGAAAAACTTGTTTTGGAGTTTTTCTCCATTATTCTGCCAGTATTATTATAAATTCCTCAGCCTCTTAATCCGGAGGCACACCACAAATGAGTTTTATAAACAGTTTCCTATTCGTGGGCCTGTCATTAATCTCTGAGGATGTTCCAAAGATAGCCCTGGGAGGATTTGGATTTGTCTTCTTCTTTTTCTTTTTAATCCAGTTAGGGAGTATAGCAAACAGTGACACAAACAGGATTACATTTTGAAGGGGTCTATGGCTGGTTATGTGAGCAGCACAGACACAGACATGCTGAGCCCTGGTTTCCTGCTCTGCAGTTTGCTGTCTTCCCAGCTGCTCCTCCTCCTCTTTTCTGCTTGATTGTAAACACATTTGAAAAAGCATATTTATCTTGAAAAAACCCCACAAACAACCTGATAGAAAGAAAGAAAGAAGGAGGAGGGAAGCTGTGTGCCATCTTGATTTTAAACTTCTTATTTTTCTTTGTTTCCATGCTTGTGTCCCAGAGCTCTACCAGTTAGCTGGATGTATCATTTCCAACGCTTCATTCTCCTGAATGATGAGACAGCTTTGTCATCTCATCTGTTAGCAGGAGCAGAAGCAATTCTCTTCTGCTACCACAGAGTACTCCCAGCATTTCTGTGGTGACAGTTTTTTAGAGGCAAATTATCATTAGGACTTTTCTAGGTAACAAACACTTTCTGAAATAAAACCATGGATTTTTTAAACACTGAAGGTAATTTAAAACACTGAAGTGAAATACAAAAAGTACCAGTTTATTGTCCATCTCAGAATACCTTCAAATCAAGACAAAGAATTTAAAACAATGAAAGGCTGTTAAAGTATCGATAATTCTGCATTCCTGGAAGTATTAATTGCATATTGATTATTGCAGCTGGTGTGCTAAATGGTCCCAATTACTCTATCCGTGATGATCTCGCTCCATTATTTGTACTCCCTCAGTTTCTCCCACCGGCTATAACTTTATCAGAAAATATTTTTGCTTCCCAGCTATTGTCAGGAAAAAAATTCTTTTGAGACCAAGACAGATTGATACAGACTTCCATTAGAAACATGCCTGGTTTTAATTTCATGTTTAATTTTGAGACCTACAAGTAGCCAGTTTCCAATCTGTCAAATGGTGGTGGAGTGGTTTTATAGGTTCTTAGGACTAATATATGTTATCTAGAGTGATTGGGTTTGGTATTTCACATAAACTGTTATACTCAGCAAGGGTCCACATGTAAGAAGATATCTGATAATATATTCTGTCATAAACACTCATAAGACAATCAAAACCCCCTTATGTTTTACTGACTAGTGTCCTTGTTCTCAAATGCATCTTATCTGTACTATGCTATGATCTGTATTATAAAAAAAATTAAAATAAATGTCACTTTTATAAGTTTATATATAATTTCTACATTAGGTAGTACGAGCTTTGTTGCTTACATACACTTATGCCTCAGATGGTATCTGACATGGTTTAATATGAACTGTAAGTCACAACATGGCAACATAAATCATTTGGAGTAAAGAAAATTACTCAATGAGCTCTGAAAATTTCAATAACAGGGATTTAAATTAAATGAAAAAGCCAACATTCACAGCCCCAAAGCCAGCAGTCAAAAAAAGCCAAGCCAAAAGTTTTCTCCTTTACATTATCTAGATAGGAAAGACGACTGTACTCTGTGTGTTTGTTAAATAATACACCTTTGCAAAGCTGAGGTAAACTTATCTGGCTGTTCTTTAAAACATTTAAGTTGCAATTAGTATAATGGTCCAGCAGTTGCTGTGTCTAGCTGCTTTTCACTGCCAGAGTTAGATCTTTAGCTTGTCTTTTAAAGGGTTTGCTAAGGAAACCTGCAGAGGAGCCGTAATGGATCTAACCCTGTGGAATTTTTCAGTCCTGAAGATGAAAATGGTCTTTATGAAGGCTGAGTGGCATAAACTTTGCTCCTCAAATTGAGCAGCTTTTGCAGCTCCTAATTCTGAACAGTGTCAGAGGAATGGATCATGCAAAGTGAAATTTAATTTAAATCCACCCTAAATTATGAGCATCATGTGGGGCACAGCTTTTCCACTACAGAGACTTGTGTGAACTGGACTTGGAACTAGTTTTCACACCTGAGCACAGTGTTTCACGGGCTCAAAGTGTGTTGCTGGAAGTAGTGTAGGGCTGTATCACCCACTACTACAAAGGTAGCACTGCAAGGAGCAGCTTTTTTGAATGTGATCTGGCCTAACTCTCAGGCAGTCTTAAGCATAGCCTGTCTTAATGACTGTTCTAGACTTTCCAACCATAATGATGGTCTCTTCCTCTAAAGTTGTATGTACTATGTATAACAATTTATAACTATCGCTGTTTCCACCTCCCTCACCTATCCATACACAATTGTGAACCCACAAACACACTATTTGTAAAGACCAGACAAATTCTCATTTCAGATGTCAAACCAGACCCAAATTAAGAATTAGGATGAGGCATTTTATAAGGAGTTCTCTTATTTGACCTTTGCCAGTGCTTCATGTACCTTTCTTTGATGGAGCTGAAATTGTTCACTGCTGGAGACCTGGTGCTGGACTGGATAGCCACAGGTTTGGTTCATAGCTATGAAAATTTGGTGTTCCCGCTGCAGCCTTTTGTCCTCAGGATTAGGATGTTTTCCTACCATGTTGTTGCCTGACATGGTCTCCTGTGGAGAAAATCAGCACAAGCCAAGACTGTGTCCTCTCCCCCTTTTTGCTAAAACACACTATTTAATCATTACTTTCACACACAATTGAGACAACAATGTGATTTTGTTTGTTTTGCTAAGCCATGCAGAGGTCAGGGCTGCTGCAGCTATCCTGTATGCACTGCCATCCTCAGTCAGCCTGTCTAGCGCAAAAGAGGTTGTTCCCGGAGATGGTTTTGTGTCCTGAGGTTCGGGCTTTGATTGTGGCAGCTGCCTTACTTAGCAGGCACGGCAGGATGCAGAGGGAAAGCGAAATCAGAACAGTGGGGGAGGCTGGTGCTCACCACCGAGGCACAGCAAAGAGCAGGGCCACCCACTGCTCCCCTGCTGCCATCTGACAATTGAGCTCGGATTTCTACCTTCAGGTCTGCTTGAACCCAAGGAAAGGAGCTGTGTGTTGCAAGCAGAAAATTGCTTACAAACTTCCCGCAAATGCAAACTTTTTTTTCTGTTAAAAAGGGGCTGCAGCTTAGGAGAGATTCAAAATCTCTCCTAAAAGAGGTTTGTGTGCATTTGCCACGCGGTACAAACCTCCTTGCTCCATGACTGCTGGAAGAAAGCAAGCCTGATTCTGTGCTCGCTGGACCTGTCTGACTCAAGAAGAAACTCTTAAATTTGCTGTGTGAAAGCTACGTCAACTGTCTTAATGTTCAGAATGCTACTGCATGCAAGTAATGAAGAGCTAATTACTAGAGTTGTATGAGGGAGTACACTATGGCCCTTTTTTCTGGTTGGGGGACCATATGTGGGTTTCTGATTATCAGGTGCACCTGTTAAAATTTACATTCCTAACCCCAATGTCATTCAAGGGAGCAGTAAAACTTATGTTCGTTTGGAATAGGCTAGGGACTGACCCTTGACAAGCAATACTTTTAAATTATTATCAGTTATTTCCCTTACTGTCATTTTAGATATAGGATAACAATAAGAAGCAATGTTTTACATTTTCTGGCACTGTTTATTCCTAGGATTTAAGAATATGCTGCTGTCTACATGCACATCATCAGCCTATTGCCAAAGGTGTTGCAGTAGGCAGTAGAGATCTCCATGCTCACAGAGAGCAGGCAAGATTTCAGTTTTGAAACCTGGTACACAAGACCTACTGCACAGAAAGCAACAGCGCGCATCGATGGATGTCTCAGAAGGAGCACAGCGCAGGATATGATGTGTTTTGCACCTGTTATGCAACAGAGAACAATTTGCCAATTAATTCAGGTAGTGTTAGAGAGAAGAGATAACATGTCTTGGATTTCCTGCTCTTAATTTATTGAACAGCTAGGCCCTTGGGACTAATAAAAAGGATTTCATCAGCCTACAGGAGGTCTACGGTTTCTGATATAATAGGAAAATACTAGCTTTTAGAATGGCAAGGTATCATTAACTAATGCAGACCTTGCATAAGGAGGATGTCTAGTGGGCTATTCAAATAAATGTTCTACCTTACCTTCTAACTGTACTCCCTGATGGGCAAAATGGTAAACAACAAGGTACATGGGTGAGTATTTACTAATTTCTTACCACTCTGTTTCTTAACCAGCTATGAGAAAATAAGGTAGGAAATAACTTATCCATCATTTTTTTCCTGACACATAGATGACAGAAGACTTTCATTTCCTAGGCACTTCTTACAAAGGATTGTGTCCTAGAACCTAGGTGACAAGCTGAAGTGTCTTGGGTCCTAAACCACAACTGAGAGAATATGAATATAGAGGACTCCATTACACTTTGTGTTTACTTAGGAAATAACTGGAAAAAACTCATAAAAGGCTAAGTTGTTAGTTTCTTCTTCTCTGCAGCTTCATTAATACAAATTGGAAGAATAGGTAATACAATAGAAAGTCTTCTTGCATGACAGCAAATTCCAAGAATCTTCTCAGTTTCAAGCTAATAAATAAATCAAATGTTCTTTATTCATGAAGATGGCAGTACCATCTTACAATGCTTGCTGTGATACCAAGTGCAGTTTAACTAAAACATAGGGTCTTTTTTTTTTTCACTTGGGGACAGAGGGCTTATTGAGGTACCAGCTGCTCTAAAAGTGATAACATTTTTCTCTGAAAGACCATTTAAAAAGGAAAACCAAAGTTGAGTTAATATTCTTCAAAGAATTCTTTTTTGGGTTTTTTTTAGTTAATTCTAGTTTGTACCATATTTACTGAACTTCTCAGTTAGAGGGGCTGTACCTAAGCTCAGGTGATTATCCATCTCCTGATTTGCAGTCTTCTTGCGCGGGTATGGTAAGATGGATTTATCAAGGTGCCAGTGGAGTTATGATCAGATAGACCAATGAACCACTATCCTGCCTTGTCTGACTACGTGCATCGTCTCTTTTCCCCTCTTTTCAAAACTGGCATCTCTGTCTTCAGTAATTTTAGCTGAAGTAGTCCTGCTTTCTTCCACAGGCAGGAGTCTGTACTTCTGAGATGTGTCACACATGAGACTCATCTTACAGAAAACTGAGAACTAAACAAAACCTGTTTAGTTTGCAAAGTAGCCGATGTTTCAGTCTGTAAAAATCTCCAGTGCTGAAACACCTGGCGGTGAAGCCTCTACAACACAGAACAAAGTGCTGACAGCCAAAGACATGGTGGCAAATCAGACCTATATCCAACCTCCAGCCTTCAAACAGCTTCTGAGAAGTCAAGAGAAGTCAATGTGATTCATGTGGCTTCCAGGCAAACCTCACTAGCAGCAGTTTTCTTAAGACTCTGGCTGGAGCTGCTCAAAAAATTAATTTCCACTTCTATTAGTCTTTTCTCAATCTCCTTCACGTTTGTTACCTTGGGTCAGAATCTCAGGTTTGTAATCCAGATCGGTTGCTTTTGATTTCTTTGCCAGCACCTCACAGACTGCTAGCAGGATAAGGGCTCTGCTTTTGTTCTCTAGATAGCTCTAAATACTTTTTCTTCTCATGTATAATATGTTCTGCAGTTTATAAATCCAACTAGGTAAAGTGAGATGATCAGTCACATTGATTATAGCTTATAGTTTTGCCTCTGCAACTTACCTTGAGCACTTTCTTATTCAAGAAGAGAAACAAGGAACAGCAACAACCAACAGAACAATAATTCTGTCTAGGTAGTACCACGCAGACTAAAATCAGTACAGGTACAAAGATAATGCAGTGTGTTCCTCCACCCTTCCACCTCTGCTGGGACTTTTTTCTGTTCTGTCATATTGGTAAATCACAACAGCATTATTTCAGCTTCTAAGAAAACCTGGAAATGAGTAATGTAAATACTTAGCTCATAAGGGCAGAACTGAAAAGAAGGAAATGTAAAAACAAATACAAAAGCAAGGGAAAAAAGGCATTGAGTACCTTTGCTTTGGTAAAACAAGTAAGTTCTGTATTCTTTTGTATAAGATGATATTTCTGTCATATATTCATGCATGCTTATCTGTAGTACTCAACAAGTTACTCTTCAGCTATTTTCTGGTTTTATGGTGTGATTTCATAGCTTCTTCCCATAACTTGTTTACAGTTGTGCTCCTTTTGTCTAAATAAAGCAAAGATTCTTCTAAAATCCTGCATCTTTACTTTTATCCGGGAACTAGTCTTACCAGTATGTCTTTCAGATTTCTAGCTCCACTGTTTAAAAGTGGTAACACTAAAAGGGAACATTATAGTGACAACTGTGAGGAAAATTCAAATCTCTTAACTGATTAGTACAGGACATGTAGGTATCAAAATGAGGAAAAGACAGTAAAATCAAATGTTGGGAGACATCTGAAGATGCTGCAAGGATAGATGAGATTATGGATCATGGATGTTTAAATGTTTCATATGTGCCCTTAAGAGGTAAAAGGTGTATTGTGCTATTCTGCCGCTTGTATATTGATGATTAAATTGCCTTATTGTTTGTCTGGTGCCCAATGTGAGCCAACACAAACCTCTCAGAGGCACGCAGCAGGTGCAGTGGTGCTGGATGGCTTCCAAATGCCATCTCTCCTGGATATATCTGCCCAGTGAAGGGGACCAGGATGTCTTGCCAGGAGTGTCCTTGGAAATGCCTTGCTGTTTATGGCTGGGACATGGAGTTGAACAGGCTCACAGAGGGGCCAGACAGCTGCTTCTCAGGTTTATCCCTACCAGTGCAGTGGGAGTGCTTGTAAGACAATCCAGAGGCAGAACTACTGACTAGGCAGCAGGACTTGGGAATTCCCTTCAAGGGACCTGTCAGGTCAGCCTACCTGAAGCCATAGGTGCCTCCCAGTGGAGGCTTGCAGCCTTGCCTGATTGACATACTGGCAGCACTTCTTATTGGGAGCAGCAAGTTAACCAGCTCAGCTAATTTTTCTGCATATATTTGAATGTCGAAAATAGTGCTGATGCAACAGCAGTTGGAAAATATATAAAGTATGACTTACTGCTTTAGCCTAATTCAAAGCCAATCAAAAGGACTCTATAGAAGACAGCAGCTAAGACAAAACTCTTGTGGTGCACTGAAATAAAAGTCACTGCTGTGCAAATCAGTGAGTTGGTGGTCTTGGTGGTCTGTTTTGATACTGGCTGGTGTTGAGTCATGAAGCACATCTGAAGAGTTCTGTTCTGCTGTCTGAGCCGAGAGCAGTGCCAATGAGGGTGAAGGTCAGAGTGGCTCCTCAGTTTTTGAGGACAGTTTTTGAGACTCAGTGTTTGAGGACCTACCTCATGCAGCCTGTGGATGCTTTGGAGGTCTTTCAAAAAGCAGAGGATCCCAGAGAACAAAAATAAGGCATTTCTTCAGGAAATGAAAGGTGAGATAGGGCATAAAGGAAGAGCTGACCAACCACACTTGAAGAAGCTCTTCAGGTACTAGAATAAGTTAACAACCATACATTTCTTGTCACTGCTACAGCTGCATGAAATTTATTTCTGGGTTTTTTTCTGTATACATTTTAACATACATACCCCAGAATGTCTGGTCTAGCCCCACTGAAGGAACTAGGAACACTTGTAAACTTTTTCCAAAAATTAGTTCATATTGACAGTTCATCTTTCACTTACATCAGATACATTTACTATAGTTTTCAAACCTGTAAAGTATATTTTTCTTGTGATTTATACTGAACTTTTTGTTTGGCTCCAGTTTGACTCCCCCAGTTTGTCTTCTGGCCAACAATTGAAGCAGCATCCATCATGCAGCTCTTTTGCTAGACCTGACTCTTTCTCCTTCTGTTAGAGTAAAACCTCAGGACTCTGGGAGTTTGATGGTTTACTTAATCCTGTTGTGCTTGCCCATTCTAGAGTCAAGAGCAGGGTAACTTCTGGGGCTAAATTCACAGACTACCTTCTTAGTTTAAAACATCCAAAAGGGAATTTCTAGATTTTGGCTACCCAATAAATCTACCCATGAGCTCCCAACTGTCCTTCTGGAACTAATGCCCCACAGTCAGGTTTTTTCGCTATAAAAAAATGACTGGTTATGCCCGTGGATTCAGTGCCATGTCCGTGGGTTAGCTGCATTAGTCTGGGTTGCCTTACTGACTCTCCTTATAAAGGTCTCAGTTAATTTCATGTGTACAGAAGAGACAAGCATTTCCAGCTAGCTGGAAACTGTAGCTAGGTTATTCCTCTGTGCCTTTGGATTTCCTTGCCAGCATCTCAGACTGCTGGCAGGATCAGGGCCTCTGCTTTTGAGAGAAGGGAGGAGACCCCTGCAAGGTGCTTCATGTCACTCAGGCTGGAAGTTCAGTAGTTTATTTTCTTCCCCTTTAATCTATATCTTATAAAAGGTCTAGAATTTAAGCACAACCTAGTTAAGAATCTTCACTTTCTTGCTTCTGCCTTGGAGCTGCACTCTGTCAGTATGAGCTGCTAGGATAATTTCTTTAAAACTGCAGAAATAGGAAGAGAACTTTGCAATCATGTCAGATCTATTTTGTCACATTAGCCTTGGGCTTAAACTTACATGTCAGGCCAACATCCCAATCTGTCCTGCTGCCCCAGGGACTCTGTCTTGAGTATGAAGTGAGCCAGGTAAGTCAAGGAACAGCAAAGCATTGGAGGATACAGTTGGCTGAAATTCATCTCCTGTCTCAACAGGGCCCATGGCCATAATCATCTTCCAACAATGTCCTGTGAGGATCTCTATTTAACACTGGATTAACTCATCTGCTTTAGAATACCAAAATAAAATTAATGGAAATGGTGATATTCTAGGTGTAAAATGTTGTATTTAGGAGTCCCTAGACAGTGCATCATTACAACGAGAGACCTGGCCCAGGGGATGAGTCTGGGACATTCATGGTGTGTGAGTCAACGGGTAAGAAAAGTAGCTGCCAGAGATGGAGATAGCCATGAATGAAATCCAGAGGAAATACAGAAGGCAAAGTGTATAAGAATTGTCCAAGCCTACTTACACTTCTGTTCGAATTACCAGAAACTTCTCCTGAGTGGAAACTAACTAATCACATAGTTTTGCACAGTTGCACGCCACAGACCAGCAGTGGAGCTTGAACCACAGTGTGCTCACTCAGCTAATGGCCACGGCTCCAACTGTTACTACAATTTCCTTTGCTGCATCAGCTGACAACATATATCTATGCCTGCCTAAGTGCAGTTATATGAGACTGCAGGAAGTGAAGATCAAAGCAGTAAAGTGTATTTGACAACCAAGGCAGATTGACAGATATAAGATCCATGTATTGAGCAATGTAAGAAATATACATGGCAGTTTTTGATCAAAATCATCAGAGGCAAAGGGTCAAACTTTCATGCACTTTTTGCATGAGAGACAATAGGTCCTGGGGTAGTTAAAAAGAGCCATGATATGTCAGGAAACTAAGACAGCAGGGACTGCTATGAGACTGCCTAACAGACGTTCTGCTGTCACTGGGAAAGAAAACTGGGCTGTGGAGACAAGATAGAGAGCTGCACTAAAACTGCAAACAGGAGAGAGTGCTGAGCCTGCAGGAGAAACAGAAAGCGTTTTCTTTATCCTATCTGGCAATCCTAACAGGAGCAGTGCAGGCTCACCCAACCAGGCTAGGACTGTGAAATAGTCACTAGAGTAACAGACTCTGTGTGACAGAATGAGCTCTTTGGTCTTTCTGTTTTACAAATAAAAACAAGCATTTAATGTCAATCTAGAGACCCAGTGTTAATACTTAGTATGCTCAGTGTCTTCCCTTTTACAGTACCTGGTATGCACAATATCCCCCCCTTTACTCAGTGCTGTTGGATTCTTGGATGATTAAATATCTGATTTCAGGCAACTGACTTTTACCAAATTTTTAAAAATTTGATTTTGATTGCTATGTTAAAGAGTCACAAGTCAATAAATGGCTAGGCTACTAATGAACATTCAATAAAAATATAGAACAATCCCTCATCTGCATAGGCTAGAGCCATCTACATATATTCTCCATTCCCACATCCCCACAGCTAACCAGCTAGTGAACTAAACTTCGAGGTTTACAAGGACTAGCGTGTACATTGTGCTGTCTTTGCAGGCAGGATTTCAAATATTATTTGTTTTAGCATCCCAAGCACAACAATATGGTTTTTTTAAACTAAACTTTGTATTTAAATGCACACGTGTACATATACTGCAGGTGCATAGGAAGTGGTTTGTAACTCTGAATGGCATGAACCAAAGTAGTACCTTCTGTTCAGGAAAAATCATACATAGTGAACCATAGGAAGAAGTATTCCAAAGCAACAGAGTACCACAGAGTGCCTTGAGAAAGCCGAGGCTCTCTAGGACATCAAAGCACAGAAAAGCCAAGTATAAGTTTTTCATCAATTAATTAATATATTGTCAAAGGTCTGACCACTGCTAACATGTCTTTGTATGGAAGAGAAACCACAGAAGCTTTTATCTCACTCCCTGAGCACTGAATCATCTTTTCTGTCTACATTAAATATCCACTGAAATAATCTAAACCTTCTGTAAATGTCTCTCTTCCTTAAAAGAAAGGAGTTTTCTGAATTAGTTCTGCCTGCATTTTTATGAACCAAGATAAATGTGAGTTGTTAACACATTTTTCAAGCACTTACTCAGGTTTTCAGGCTTGAAAAATCAAGTTAAGTACATCAGTAAGAAGTCTGCCTACAGCACACACAGCATCTCTGTCACTGCACTGTAATTTCTCCACTCTGGGATTAAATTCCAATGGACCTTGTCCTGCAAGTTTTACAGAAAGTAACTAATCAAGAGAGGCTATATGAAAAGATAGAATTTGGCATGAGAATGAAAGATTACATGTAAGGGAGACATGGGTGTAGTTTCAGCCTGCAACCTCTAAATAAAATTAACAAAACTCCTGTTCATGTTCAGCCAGAGGTCTGCCAAGGGGGCCAAGAAGGCTGATGGCCTCCCAGATTCAAAATATTATGGCCAGCAGGACTAGGAAAATGACTGTCCCTCTGTATTCGACATTGGTGAGGCCACACCTTGAGTACTGTGTCCAGTTCTGGGCTCCTCACTTCAAGAAAGACATTGAGATGATGGAGCACATCCAGAGAAGGGCAACAAAGCTGATGAGGGGTCTAGAGAGCAAGTCCTATAAAGAGCAGCTGAGCAAGCTGGGGTTGTTTAGTCTGAAGAGGAGGCTCAGGTACTTTATCACTCTCTACAACTCCCTGAAAGGAGGTTGTAGCCAGATGGGAGTTGGTCTCTTCTCCCAGGCAATTAGTGATAGGACAAGAGGACATAGCCTCAAGATGTGCCAGGGGAGGTTCATGTTGGGCATCAATAAAAATTTTTGACTGAAAGGGTAGTCAGACATTGGAATGGGATCCCCAGGGAGGTGGTGGAGTCACCATCCCTGGAAGTGTTCAAGAAACAACAGAATGTGGCACTTAGTGGTTTGGTTTCGTTGACAAGGTGGTATTCAGTGAAAGGCTGGACTCAATGATCTTGGAGGTATTTTCCCACCTTAATGATTCTATGATTTTATTATTCTCAGGGCGCAGGGCAGGCTGCAAAGTGCCTGGGCTTTCCCTGTCAAACCCTTTCTCTACTCTTTTCCCAATGAGTGGAAGAAAAAAGAGCCAAGACCAAAAGAGCCTTTCCTATAGAGAAACACAGACCTGCTTTAGAAATCACTGGTGCCATTAGAAATCAGTTTTCAAGCAAGGGCCAGCAGTGAGCAGGGAACAGTGGTATGTTTTCAGCTCCTTGGTACCCGCAGCACTGCGGCAGGATCCCTGGCCCAGTAGGGGACAATCCCAGCAAATAACTCAGGAATCAGTGCTGTACCAGGGTTCAATTCCCTTGCAAAGGTAAAAGGTTGAAAAAGTTACGGAGCCACAGCTACCTGGCTTCCTGCACCACCCTGTGAGTGAGTGTGAGGTGGGAGCTGGGAGCATGGAACGTTGGGGAATGGCCCTATTTCTGCTAATTTTGGATCAGCTTCTGATCTCAGGAACTCTGTGCCTTCCAAAGGTTTATGGGATCAAGCCCTGCTGGAAAGAAGACTTCTGAAAAACAGCCAAATTCTGCAGATATGGGAATATGGAAAGATTCTGGGAGAACCGTTTTATTTTTTTGCACACCTCACTTCTATGACTTCAAATCTTCTCTAGGCCTGCCTGGAAGAATATTTGCAAGTAAAAGAAAATCAGAGCAGCTTAGTAGTCAGACAGTTTCTGGGTGCTTATTTCCACTACTAAATGAAGTGACTCGATTCTAGCCTTCCAAGTACATTGAGTGTATTTTCCCACACACTGGTATCAGCAAACATTTTTACTGTAAAGCATATTAGCTAGTCATAAGCTTTCTTTTCTATAAAATAATGCAATGTGTACAATCCTCTGCTCATCTACATAGGCATTTGTTTGTTTGTTATTGTAGGCAGTCGATTAGCACTGAAAGCCAGAGATACCACAGAAATCATGCAACACCAAGTGTCACTGTATCACTTTTCTATACAGAAGGGAACTTAACTATTCTTAGCAGTATAAACATACATGTTATATCACTGACAAAAAAACATACCTATTTGAGGTAATGTTCCAAGAAGGCATTTGATGTTCCCTCCATCAGCAGCACAATTGCTCAGCAAACGAGTTAAAACAGTAGACAGTACAGTAGACAAACTGGGTGGAGACAGAGCCACGGATGAGCCACGGATGAATGCTGTAAGGTCTGCAGTCTCTTGGCCAGCCAAAGGTGATTAACAGCAACAAAGACTTGTGTACTGTTCCTTAAAAGCTGCTGCAGGAAAGCAGGCTGGACAGGTCAGAAACAATTCCAGGAAGTGCCATTAAGCAGAGTTCTATAACATTAGGAGAGGGGACTTTTCTAGTGACACCCTTTGTTCCATGCAAGAAAAAAGTGATTGCCTGTGGTGTCTTGTGATTCTCATACAGGCTATAATTTATTCCACACTACCAGCGGGTTCAGAAGGGAATATTCAATGGTCTTTGAGGTACATCTTCTGATATTTTATCTCTGACTTTTAGTGACAAGATAGCATCAACAAGAGCCCTCAACAAAGGCATAAAATTGCTGTACTCATTTCTTCACCCCATCTTTGGAGCAAATCTACTAAAATGCAAGTCTACAAGTAATGATTTACCCCAAACCTCCTACAAATATATATGTATATATATATACAAATACATATATATAATGTATATATGTATGTATTCCATACCATTTCTCTAAGCATCCTGGTGCATTATGTCTTATGTATGCTCATCAATGTACAGTCAGTTCAAATGTTAATGAGATTTAAAAATTGTTTAAAACTGAGTTCATGATCAGGTACTTTGCTGACTCATTCAGCAATACTCCTTTATTTCACAGTCAACCTAATGTGAGATAAAACGTCATATCAGATCATCAAGCTCATCTCATAAAACACTAGAGAAAAGGAAATAATCACTAGAGAACCAATTCAATATCAGTTGGCTATTTAATTAATTAGTAGAACAAGAAAGATGAATATAAAATTTCTACTAGAAATAATTTCTACAGAAATCAGTAATACCACTGATACATTGATTATATAATAAAGCTTCGTTTTATAAACTCTTGCACTGTAATTTTTATTTGAAGACTTCTTCACAATATTTTTTAAACCAATTAAGCAAATATTTTTGCTTCTTATCACAGTGTGTCATTACTTGGCGTTCTCTTATTTAGGAAAAGAGACACAAAGAAAAGTGTAATACTGTCAATGATACAGTGAAATGACTGCATCATTTTGAAATATGAATATACTACAAGCATGCCTTTTCAAACTATTGTAGTTGTGCACTGTGTATGCCGTTTTGCTGTGCACAGTGACTTTTGCTGAGGGCTTTGGACTGTAGCAAGAAAATATTTTAGTCACATGTATAATCATGGAAATATGTACTAATATTTTGGTACTTTTTGTCATTCACTACTGAAAGAACAAGTAAGGAAAATACTGTCTTTTTCTCATTGGAAGGAAAGGGATGTAAAGAATAGACCAGAAACAGATAGATTATTGGAAATGCCATGATGTGAAGATTCACAGGGAACTGCAGAGGTGGATTACTTCTACTCTTGCATTTAAAAATCAGATATTAAAATTGTAATTGTGTAAATAAATTTATGTTCTCATACCACTGCAAAAGTGAAGAAATGAAAAAAAAAAACCAAACAAACCACTGTTTTCAATTAATCTGGATTTTTTTGGGGGGTAATATTTGCCTGGGGAAAAAAAAAAAAGTACAAATGTATTGAGTTACAGCCAGCCATTATATGCTCACAGAATTGAAGACTGGCACTTGCCTGTCCCCTCCTCATGTGGAATTGCCTTTCCCCAGGCCAGGTGTATTCGTAGTGCTCTTGTTTTCTAATGTGTTCTCGTCTCCTTCATATTAATCACAGTGGGGCATATGACAGTGGTTCTTGTCATGCCAGGCCAGAAGAAACTCCTTGCCATCAAGCTGTGTATGTCAGATGCAATACAAAGGTCAGTGGACATGCAGAGCCTTGGACATGAGCTGTGTCTGAGGCTGTGCCAATGGAGTTCACCTGCTTTCACAGAATCATAGAATCATAGAACCAGCCGGGTTGGAAGGGACCTCCAAGATCATCAAGGCCAACCCTTGATCCACTACCGCTGTGGTTGCTAGACTATGGCACTAAGTGCCACATCCAGTCTCATCTTGAAAACCTTCAGCGATGGAGAATCCACCACTTCTGTGGGCAGCCCATTCCAATGCCTGATTACCCTCTCCGTAAAGAATTAATTCCTAATATCTAACCTAAACCTCCCCTGGCACAGCTTAAGACCTTGCTGATAGCTGCCTGGGAGAAGAGACCAACCCCCACCTGGCTACAACCTCCTTTCAGGGAGTTATAGAGGGTGATGAGGTCTCCCCCGAGCCTCCTCTTCTCCACGCTGAACAACCCCAGCTCCCTCAGCCTCTCCTTGTAGGACTTGTGCTCAGTCCCTTCACCAGCCTTTAACACAGATGGACGTCTGAGGTTGAGGGGTTGGCCTTGAAGTGCTTTATGTTATTGTACAAAATGTTCTATAGAAGAAAAAAAAGGTTGAATCTGCATTTATGCCTGCCATTCGTTTCTCAGCTTGCCTCTCTGTGGACAGACAGGCCTCGCAGCAAATATAGCCCATGCTGTTGACAAAATATATGAAATGTGGCAGATCACAAAGAACCAAGTTAATGTATGTATTGGTTCTCTGAGAATATCTTCTCATGGCATTTGCAATTTAAAAACATCCTGGCTTCTGAAGGCTTTTCTCTTCACAATCTTGAGTGTCCTCTCCGTCCACCAACTTTGGCCATTACCCTCTATTTCATCCTCTTCCTCTGAACTGGAAAATTGCTTCAAAAAAAGAAAAATCAACAGAAGTTCCTCGAAATGATTCAGCTAAAGAGAATTCAGCCCCTTATATCTAGGGTAAAACATGTCAGTCCCAGCACTTCCATCATCTTCTGTGGTCATCCTGTGGTCCATCTTAAAGCCTTGCCCCTCTTCATGTAGTGCCTACTGGGGTTCTTACTGGTGCTGAGAGGGTGATCATTAAACTTTAATTTCCAAGTGTGATCTCCTCTGGTAGGTCCACATCTCCCCAGAATCCAGGCAAATCATATTGTCCACTCCAGCTCAGCTGGGTCACATCCAATGGGGAGTGTGAATGCCTCCTCCTCATGGGCTATCTGCCTTCAGGTGAGTTACTGAGTGAGCAAAAGGTTCATGACACAGTGCAGGTAATCTTTACTGCACCAGGGAGATACTTGGCATCAAGGAGGAAAGGTCCAAACCTGGTGAGGGTGCCTGCTCAAAAAGGAGAATACGAACAACAAAGGAATGGTGAGTTTGGACCATTGTAGGGAGCAAGCAGGGGCAAAGAAAGGTAAGTGAAAAAACTGACTTTCTCATGGATTGTGTGAGATAGTTGATCCAGACAAAAGTTAGAAATACTAATTTAAAAAAATATTTGAGGGGGCAACTTTAGGCAGAGTAAGTGGTTCAATGCTTTGAATTAGGTGATGATGTCACCTCTGTTACGAATGTTGTTTTTCCTTGGAAAGAAACACTCGAGGTTTTTCATACTGCCACTAAGCCTGGGAACAGTTATTGCAATACACTGGAAGAAGCATGGAAACATTTAGGCAGAAACTCTGTTAGTTTTATACAGTCAAATACCTAAAGTCTCTTCCAGAAGCTGGTTGACTCCCTGGTTTTCTCACAGGGCTTACCCACAGGCAGTGAATTGGGCTCAGTGTTTTGCGGTTGCATTCTACCTTTGAACTTGGTAATTCTCTCATCTCTTAATCTTCTTTTCTGTAGGAACTGGCAGTCTGCCTGGCTTTAAGCAAAAGCACTGGCAATGATTTTGCATTTTGTGTGTGGTTTTGTTTTTTTTTTTTATTTTTTAGGGCACTGCTCAATCTTGAATTTTGGATCTTCTTACCTGACGTTCAGCTGCAATGACAGAAACAGGGAAGAAAACAAGTTACAGTCAGTCTCACAGTTTGTCTCACAGACAGAAGCAGTTATTCCTCAGACTCCTATGAATGGCAAGATTTCCTCAATTGGCATTTGGGAAAAACGACAGTGACAGCTATATATCACAGCTGTCTGTTGTGGCATGAGGAACAGGTATTTCCAAGGACCACAGCTGATCCCTGGGGACATTGCATACAAGATTCAAGGTATCTGTCCTCTGATTAGATCTTGTGCTCTGCTTCCTCCTGCATAGACAGGGGAGACACAGCAGTCTCCCTTGCCTGTGTCAGTTTACTTCCAGGTCAGACATGTTCAACTCACATTTGGGCTTTCTGTTCTTCAGGTTCTTGCTCCATGTTACGACATAGGTTTTTGCTGGCAGGTTTTAAAATGTATGTTTTGAGACATAAGAGAAAATCTGGAACACCTTTGAATTAAACCAGAATTGAGATCTTCCTTCCTGAAGCCACAGGTTTTTGAGTACTGCTTTGTTATGGGAGTTCATTTCCTTAGAAAACCCTCTCAGAATCTTTCCCTAGACTACTGAAAAAGAGAAAGAAATCTTTAATCACTCTTCCTGTGTGGCCTCTGAAGGGCTTTGGCACATTGCCTCAGGGTCAAATCTGTCTCTGCTCCCTGAAATACATCCTGACTCTGATGTGGTTCCTGATTGCCTCCATCCAGTAAGGTAGTTGAACCTCTTCCTGGCAGTGCAGAGGAGGATTTTCAAGGGTATGAAGAACATCTACATCACTCCTGCAGCATCACATGGAGTAAATTCTTACCAGAAATACTGTGGATGAAAATAGCATTGACTATATGATGACAACATTGTTTCTGACCTTGAGATTTACTTTCCTATTCTCTAATGTTCCCACTCCTTTAAAGTGATAAAGACCATACAAAATCCTTCACTATTTTATTTGTTTCTTTTTTTAAACAGAATCAGCCACATCTCAGACTCACAGGAACTGGAACATCAGCCTCATGGGAAAATAGGAGCACACATGGGCCTGGCTTCATTTTGTATTGCATCCTCCTACATGTCCCCAGCACCATGACTGTTGTATTACAGATGTTAGAAAGACTATCCCAGCCTAAAACTTTCAAGAACTCCTTGTGGACTTGTTCCACGTGAATTCTGTTGAATCTACCGACTGCTGATCATGTTATGAAGCCCTGCAGTCCTTTTGGGCCCCTGTATCAGTTTGGCCTGGCTCTCTTGCCAAGTCCAAGCTGTCCCCTCCCCCCTCCCGCTCTTTCAAGCGAGGAAAAAAAAAAAAGAACCACAGAAAAACTGAAAGAAGCCCGAACAAACTGGGATTATATCAAAAATATATATTTACATTTGTTTACAATTATATATACAATTTGAATATATTGTACATACAATAGGGAGCTCCTGAGGGGAAAAAGGGAAAAGGGAGGGGGGAAACAGGGATAAAAAAAACTAAAACAAGTATCTTCCAAATATACACCGTTAATAGAGAGCTAGCGAATAAATAAAAAAATTAATTAAATACTTCCCCGAACAAGACAGCAGAACTGTGCGAAGCACCAACCAACCTCCCTCCTGGAGGGTGCGAAGGTAACGGCAGGTCTAAGCAGGCAGGCCTTGGCCTATACAAGCAAAGACCATCTGCGGAGAGATCTGTTGTCTTCAGCCACCAGAGAAGAGAAGAGCGCGAGCTCTCTTATCTGCACCTTATTTATATGTTGTGTTACACTAAAGGATGATACGGAATAATTCCTTAGATTTCTGCCTCCCGTTGCTAAGGAAGGCCTAAAAAATCCAAAAGCCAACCCACTACAGTCCTTTCCAACTCAGGATATTTTATGATTCTATATTAGTACTTGTACAGAGGGATTTTGTGAATAACACATTTGCATTAATTTTTTTCACAATCTTGTAAGTGTTGAGCACCTCCTCGGTGGGTGAATTATAGTTGCCTTATGAGGACAGACTAGAAGGCTGGGCTCTCCTCCAGTGCCCCATTCAAAGAATGGTCACATTCTTACCTCTCCTTGTACGGCAGCTGTCCCACCACTCTGACCCCTGGGCTGCCCCTGTGCATGTCTCTCCTGAGATGCGCATGCCAGAACCGCTGGAGATGTGGGTGTGCCAACACGAGAAACGTGTAGCACCAACCCTCCATCCTGTTCTCAGCAGTGTTGCTGTTGATAGGCAACATTTTATTGGCTTTCTTGCTTGCTGCTGCACATAGAGACAAGGACTTCAGGTCAAGATCTCCTCCCTATATTGGCCCTGCCAGTTGCATTCACCAGCATCTGGCATGGTTTAAATTGTCCAAAGCTTTGTCCATCTGCAAACCTGGAGATTTCATTGTTACTGATGAAGATGTTGAACAAAACTAGTCCCAGAACTGGTCCGCACTGCTGGCTTCTCCCCATCTTAAAAAGTGATCATTAAATACTACTACTTGCTTCTTGCTCCTTATTCAGCTTTCCATCTGTGAAAGGGCCTTTGCTCCAGTCCCATGGAAATTTTATTTCTTTAATATTTTTTGGGAACAAACCCAGGCAGTATACAAACTGTCAAGACACTGGAACTGATGGGTGGTAGCCTCTACCCTGGTGTGCCTGGTTCTTCAAACAAGTGTTTTGTCACCTGGTGATGCAGGTCTTGCCACGTAGCAGGTAACACCAGCACAGCAGGCACAGTAAAAGCTGTTATTATTGTGAAGATATGAAACAGGGCAAGTGACACTATAAAGAAGACTATCACTGAGAAGAGGAAATTTTACCTGTCATCCAGAAAAGGAAGGAAATAGACAAAGAAAACTGTGGGGTTGGAAGATGCAGCATGTAAAGTTAGTTAGGAAAGCAGCTACCGTAAGTTACCAGTGACTGCCATACAGGTACCAGTCAACTGTGAGGTTTCAGAGATGTCCAGTCAGCCTCCCTGGCATTGTCTGAGGAAGTCATAAGCACCAGCAGGTCAGCAGGATTTATGCACTCTGTAATAAAGAAAAACAGTTATTTAGAACTCTTTTCCACTGAAATTTTCAGAACCTTACTGCTGTGTCAGCTGCAATGGAACATCACCTTCAGGTTAAGACATGTCCTACCAACAAAGCAAACAATTCCTCAAAACCCCAAACCCCAGATGTTAGATTTTAGATTTTTTTGGTTACTCAACAAAACATGCCAACATGAAGTGGGGCATCAGTGAGAGACAACCTGAATACCCCTTCTTTGAAAGGGGTAGACAGAGATTCAGCCAAATAAAGTGATCTTTGAGAAAGAAACAGATGTAGAACGTTGTTCATATTGATAAATCTTTATCACACACTTCTGCATAGAATCATAAAATATGAAAAATGGTGAAAACAGAAGTCAAAGGCAAAAGTCTGTAAGAGTCATTAATCAATGATAAGGAACAGAAAGATATAAGACAAATGAAAAAGCACAGAATAATGACTTTGACACTTTATCACCCAAGAGTGGTATATCACTTAATAGTAAAAAGAAAAAACCAAAAAGAAAAAAACCATAGAAAGGTACATACTAGCCCAGCTGACTCCTGTCATGAACTGTGAGCAGTGAACAAGGACTATTCCTACAACAGAAAATGGGGCAGTTACAGCTGTCTGGGTGGACAACAGTGGAAAGCTCTCAGCATGTTCAGATTTCATCAGCAGTGTAACAGCCAAGACAGACAGTAATATAGAAATTCATAATAGTAACTTAGGGCAGTCGTTGCCAGCCTAGAGATCAAACTGAAATGATATGTGGCTTAAAAAATTGGTGTTTCAAGAAAAAATATTAGTCAAGGCTTTGCAAAGTTGTGCAAGAGAATGAAAATGAACAAAATATGTGAGTCGGAATCCCCTAAAACCTGTGAAGAAGTTTCCAACATATTGGTAACTCTGCCTAGATTGCAGATTGCAAATGAAATTCTATGTTTTAAAGGCAGAAAGGGACCACCATATTCCTTTGGTTATGATTTCTTGCATAATATAGCTTCATTCAAGAGAATTTTTTTTAGAAAATCATGTAGTCTTAAAGACTTCAAATAATGGAGAAACTACTACCTTTCTATTCCATTAATTCATATTATTCACTGGAGCAAGTTTAGAGAAGGGCCATGAAAGTGATCAGAGGGCTGTCATCTCCTATGACGACAGGCTGAGAGAGTTGAGGTTGTTCAGACTGAAGAAGAGAAGGCTCTGGGGAGATCTTTTAGCAGCCTTCCAGTAGCTAAAGGAGGCCTATAACAAAGCTTGAGAGGGACCTTTTACAAGGGCATGTAAAGATAGGACAAGGATGAATGGCTTTAAAATGAAAAAGGGTGAGTTTAGATTAGGTATGAAGAAGAAATTCTGTACTGTGATGGTGGTAAAACACCGGAGAAGGTTGCCCAGAGAAGTTGTAGATGTCCTATCACTGGAAGTGTTCAAGGCCAGGTTGGATGAGGCTTTGGCAACCTGGTTTAGAGAAAGGTGTCTCTGTTCATGGGAGGGGGTTGGAACTAGATAATCTTTGAGGTCCTTTCCAACCCAAACCATCCTATGATTCTTATCAAGTTGATATTGTCTAGTTTTAATTTCTTACTAATAGATTGTGTTGCCTGTCTGTAATATGACATTTTGACTAAATACCTTTATTTCCTGAAAAAAATGAACCTGCGTTCTGAGAAATCTTCATTCCCTCCAGATGCTTGCTGACAGTAGTCAAATCACAGTCAGTGGTCTATAAAAGGTAACAAAAACATTTCTAATATATTACTGTTCCACATTGTTGTACCTGATCATTTAATTGACAGCATTCAATTCATGGAGATAAAATTACTTTTGTCTCTTATTTCTTCTCTCTCTCTTACAAAAATTCTCTTTTTGCCTCCTATGCAGAATTTCCTTATAGAAAAAAAAGGTAAAGCTAGATTATTCGTGCATCATATTGCCAGCAGACACTGAAAATTGCCTTTTGTCAAGATGTTTCTGGGTGAAATTTGTCTCTCAGTTTGTAGTAATGCACTAGTGAAGCCTACCTAGGATGTATGTTATGAGAACACTTTCTATGCAGAGAGGGTAAAGGGGGGGATGTCTTTATAAAGTGAAGTAAACTAGGATGTTCTCTAATACTACTCTTTTTGCTTTTTATAGAAACATCTCCTTCTCCCTAGCTTGTTGCATCCATTAGAGGCACAAACAAACAAGTCAGCAAGCATCTTTGCTCACTTATTACCTTGTTCTTAAATCATCTTGGAAATAGATTCCCTGCCTAAGAAGCATCAACCACAGAAACTCATTATATTATATATGATGATCCTGTACCAACCCTCTCTGCCTGCCCTGTCTTGTGCAGGGCACAAATGTGTCCCTGACATGCCTCTCAAATACACCTACCCTGCCGTCACACCCTCCCACTGGTACCTGAGTGCTGAAACATACCTTTCTTCACAGCTAGCATTACCTTTCTCCTTCCCACTTTTTCCCCATCTCCCTGTGCCCTGCACCACAGCCAGCCCTGGCCCCAGACCCTCCACACCTTGGCCCCTTGCTACTGAAATATCTCTTGAAAGTACTGGTTCTCCAACCAAAGAGAAATTTAGTTGGTTAATAATATGTACAAACATAAGTAAATGGGTTCAAATAATATCTTATCCCTATTAATTTTGTCTTATTTATGTTTGGAAAATGTCTAGATCAGAAGGGAAAACCTGCTAGTGATATGTCCTTAGGTGGCAAGGCTATATCTCTGCATATTCTCAGGAATAGAAGACAATTCCATAGAAAAGTAGTTCTGACAAATCCTATCCCTCAAACAGGAATCACCTTGAAGGTCTAAAGACCAAACAGATTTCTTTAGAATACAGTCTCAGATTGAGTCTCAAAATACCTAAGGAAGACCTTTCAAAAAGTGTTTGAGAAACTAAATGTCTGTATTTGGACTACAAATTAAGAATGCAATCTATTACTCAGTGTAATTTTGTTGCTTTGTTACTAGGGGACACCCAGTCATACAAATGCCCTGAAGCAGCTCTTCACAGGATAAAGGAATAAATATGGTCATGCAGCTGAACTTTTGCATTTGCTGCTAGAAGCCCAGAAACTAGAAAACAGCAGACCATACTCAACACACAAGCCCCTTTTGGTAAAGGAAAGCCCTTGTTTATATAAATACCCATTTCTAGCAATTTAGAAGCAGCTGCTAACCACAAGTGTTTTAATTGCCACTGCACTATTTCAATTACTAATCTCTGCTTTGTTCCTACCTCTCTATGGATGTGCTGTAAATTATTATAATTTGTTATGATGGACAGCATTAGAATGGCATCTATTAGCACTTCTATTTAGAGATCCTCATAATGTCTATTAGCAACCCTTGCAGGTGATGACAATGCTGGAGGGGAGGTACACCATCCAATGTCTACTGTGAGTAGTAATTCAGGCCACTGAGTTCTGAATAATTACTCCTTTTTTCTTCTTTGTCTGTCTTTTCCCACTTTTCTTTGTCTCTCTTCCAAACATAAATATCATAATATGTAAGCAAACTCAGTCATGCTAAAATCCCTGTAATAGGGTTCAGCAGTATTTTACTACACTCAAAATTATTTAAAAATTTAGTATTTTTGTGGTGGTTTGGGTTTCTTATATGTTTAATGATGATTTTTGGTTCTTTGTTTAAAATATTGAAAAAGAGCAAGTTAAGATTTTAAAAGGTTTTAACAAGCAGTAGGCTTGTTACACAGTGGGTGGCAACACAGAGTAGCACAGAAGAGATAGAGCTTTTCTGCAACCTTAGTGACCCTGCAAGCTGCAAAAATCAATAAGAGAATCAAACCAATTAAGGGTTACTGAGAAGTTTGCAGAGGCTTAAAATGGAACTCAGGCATACAGCCATTGATTTATTGTCATAAAGTGATCTCAAATAATAGATTTATAATTCATTGTTTGTCATTGGATTTTTTTCTTCTTTAAAGTAATCAAATACAAGGCCCTCTTCTGATGCAGGTGTGTTAGGTAATCATCCTTGTGAAAGGTGCTTTTGTCCTCCTTGCTCTTTAAAATACTTGAAGAATCACTTAGACAAAAAGCAAATTACTGAAAATGGTGTGTGGCTCAGTAGGTGACAGCATTATTCTCGTTCTATTTCTGTGTGGGTGGGAGGAAATGTAAATGTTGATAAAAAACCTAAAATTGCAAGAAATGGGCTTCCTACTATCACTTCTTCCCTAGTGATAAGTACTTTAGAGAGCATTCTCCTGAGATGTGTTATGGTCTTCGATCCATACAGAGGATGGCACCAAACCTTGCTCATCTCCAGTACATGTCCATTCTTCTAATGACCCAGCAAGTGTAACACCTCTCCCCTCAGCTGCTTTGTGCTCCTGCTCCCTCACAAGACTCCTTTTTTCTCATATGTGCCCAAACAAGATGGTTTCACTCTGAACCACAGGGAACATTGCAGCAAAGGAGGTGTGAGGCGTCCAGGATCTCTAATTACAGTGGTACAGGACCCATAACTTAGTGAAAGTGTACTGGTCCAGGGCACCAGCTGTCTGATGTTCAGTTCAATAGCGCTAGTATAGGGAGGGGGGGTCTCCTCCTCTGCATGTTTGAACTGGCTTCACACTCCAGAAATTTAACCTCTTTAATTCTGATGTTAAATAGATACACCCTTGAATGGAAAGGTTCTTCCCTTGGTTTCACAGCTAGCTATGCAGGAGTGAAAACTGCTTGCAGTCAAGATATCACAGCCATTACACAAGGTAGCTGCCTCAGTTTGCTTTGAAATACCTCCAGATTTTTGGGAAATGCTCCCGAATTATCTCATGTTTCAGCCTCTCTGGCATCCTTCCTGGCTAATGTACTGGCTGCCCTTTCTCATTTCTTGCACAATGGAATGCTCCAGCCCAGTGCAGGTACTCTCCCTAGATATGAATTGTCCTGTGTAGCCTGGCGCAGACCTCCAAACTCGAAGCTGCTCTGGGATACAGCTGAGCAATTCAGGAGCACTTTGGCAACTGAGTGGCTCCATCCTGTGCAAAAAGCCATTTCTTTCTTCACTTTGTATTACATTAGAAATGTGTAATTCTACCAGAGAGGTAAGATGCAA
Organism: Corapipo altera; assembly: GCF_003945725.1. Taxonomy (NCBI): domain Eukaryota; kingdom Metazoa; phylum Chordata; class Aves; order Passeriformes; family Pipridae; genus Corapipo; species Corapipo altera. The sequence goes on from NW_020884928.1 coordinate 552,439, forward strand.
CTGTGTGATCCGTGTCTCACTGCCCTTTTTGTTCTGGTATATGACCAGGGAACTCTGTACCTACACCAAAATACAATTTCTACTCTGATCTTTTTCTGATCTTTTTCTGATCTCTGTTACTGCTGCCCTGCCTGTGTCCTTTTTCTTCCTGAACAAGATCTATTTGTGGTATGCAATTTCTCTATTTTGCTAACACAAGCATAGGGGACATATAGAATAAAATACAGCATAGCTGACAACCATGGTACAGGGAGAGGGGCTATAAAGGCATTGGAGAAGCAACTGAACTAGGATGAAGTATGACTGAGTTGGCAATGAGAAGAGAGGAACAGTGAAAGATCATTAACACAATTGCTCTGCTGCTGCTGGTATGTGAAAGAGAGTAGAAAGAACTTCTGGAAAATATATCACAGCTCTTTTGAAAGTAATTGCTTCTCTGCCAGTCTTCACATCTTCCTTCATCAGTGCCAGCAGTTGCTGTGCAGGATTCTAGGGCTCAGCACAGGCAGAGCAGGCCAGCAGGGCTGTGGCTGGCTGACAGCCTCACAGCAACCCAACTTACCTTGTCTTTACAGGTCCTGAAAGTTACTAAAGACACAGTTAACACGACCAAACTAGAACTTGTGTGTCTGGAGAGAACACTCTACTTAATACAGTTTTCTCTGAAAATACATCTGAGCTGCTTGCAGACCCTTAAATTTCTCCAAACACATCTAAATTTTGCCTTGGAGGTCTAGAAAACACTTTATTACTTTGGTTATGCATCGTGGGAAGTTCTGAAGATTATTTAGTTAATATTTGCAAGCACTTTAAAGATAAAACATGTCAATTATATGTTACAAGTAGCAGTAGTTACCCTCTTAGGTTGTTCTTTTTAGTAGAGAACCAGGTACTTTAGTTAAAGATGAGAAAACAAAGGAGAATAAGCAGTGATGGACTAATTGCTAGCAATTGCATTCCAACACTTTGCGTTTACAGTCAGCCAAGATTTGTTTTCTCATCTGTTTGGTGATTTAACTATGTGACTTCCCTGAAGCTAGATATCATCCCCATAAAATTCTGATGCATTTCCCTGGCAAACTTCTCCTTAAATTACTTCTTTTCCATTTACTAAAATACAACCATTCATAAACAGTAAATTCATTGATCCCAGTGACACTGTGCACCTTCAGCCCTGCTAGCAGCTAAGTGACACTAATATTATATTGAATTTGGAAAGCAGCTTATTTGCATGGAAGAGCATCATGTTCAGCTATAGTCTGTAGTCTGTGGAAATTAAGCAGCAGCTACTGAATGTGAAGACCCATGAGCTTTGTATTTTGTCAAGTTTTCACTCTGAGTGTGCTAGGGCAATAAAAGAGCTAAAATGCTGTATATACCAGGTGGTTTCACAAGCCCTTATCCAGCATTTGGCATCATCTCGATTGTAAAATGACAAATATATTCGATCTTTTGCAACATACAATTGAACACAAGAAAGTAAAATATCCCCCATTCTCCCAAATACACAAAAAGGACCTTTTGAAATATAAATATATTACAAAAATGGGGCTATTTCTTGTTAAAGCAGCTCAGTTATGGCTTAGTTATACAAAATCAATGGGCACAACATATTTTTGGTGAAGAACTATGTACACGTTTTTGCTAGATACTAATAATGGTATCAATTTTCTAATTAAAATTACAATAGATATTACTTTAAAACTGTCTTAATGTGACTGATGCAGTTTCATATTGGCTAATAATATTCCTCCATTTGTTTCTCACCCATTTATATGCTACCATTTAGTGTTAGTGAAGTGTGACCTTGCCAGATGTGCCTGCAGAACTAAAACGAGGGCACACAAGCAGTGAAAGCCTCGCAAGCCCTTCAGCTAATTGACATTACTGTGTGTACAGGAGAGTGCAAAAGAACAGCAGAACAGTAGTTTGTTTCTTCACCAGACTTCCACTGCAAAACCACAGTCATGGCATCCTGCTGAACTGAACTGCCTTTGTCAGGAGACATTCCCTCTGGTTTAGTGTGAATTTTTAAAGATTCAAATTCTTTATTGACAAGAGGATTTTAGTCTTTACCATATTTACATGTTTCATTAGAATCCAAGCAATTGTCCTGGGTGAGATTATTAAATTTCACCTTATTTGGATTCAAGTTTTTTGAAAGAGAGTGTAAGAAAGAGTCTCTCCTCCCTCCACACACACCCCCTCATCCAAAGGACACCTTAAGGGAGAAAATGCCAAATAAGACACAGTTTTTTAAAACAGTATGACATACAATTGTCCAACTTCTTATGTTTTCTTCTTTTATAACTTCTTAAATACACAGCTGGCCTTTGCTTTACATTAGAAATACATGTGGACACTGATGCTAAAGTCCAGAGGGATCATTCATGTCAGGTATCAGCTCCTCACAAAGGCAGTCCCAGCTCCAAAGGTGAAAAATGGGTCTGCATCTATACCCATGTCTCAGAGCTTGGTGATAGCACCTAGAAAACCAGGTTCTTGACTACATGTATTGCTCTTCTCTGGACATCTAAACAGACAATGCCTCAAGGATACCGCACTGGTGAACAGGCTGGGAAACCATCTAGTCATCTGCAAAGATAATGCACTGTCTTTGCTCTTGCTGTGGTGCTCAGTGAAAGGAACTTAATCCTCAAACTACTTCTTTTCTCCTCAAAAACTTCATGTGTTGCATGAGGCAGGGACAACAAAAGCCAGGAGTGCAGCAATGTCCTGTGTATGAGCCACACAAACATGGCTAGGGCCATGGAGAGGAGTTGGATGGGGCAGTGGTTGGACACGAGTGGGGCAGCCTCAACAAGATAGCCCTGCAGTAATCCAGGACTAGCTGGCTGCTACAGGGATGTAAAGGTGAGCAGCTGAGGCTCAGCAAACTGAACAGATTTGAAATGAAACCTTTTTTAAGTAGGGAAATTAATAAGCCATGAAACAAATTGTTACAGATCAAGTGTCCTTGCTGCCACCACTTGAAAATGTAAACAAATCTTGGGTTTCTTTTTGAAATATTTGTCCTGTTTCCTCCACCTATTACAGGTGTTAAGACTGGATAGTTCAGATATTAATGGTGGGAGGGATCTTTCTCCTTTGCAGTACACAGCGAGCACACCAGCTTCTTGTGCCCTTACAATAGATTGATCTACCAGTCCCATGACATCCATCAGTTACCAGCCACATCTCAAACAGACCTGTCAATTGTTCATTTCACATCATTTTCCTGACATGAGGAATGAGTGGATAATGGCTGTCTTTGTTGGCAGGAAGAGTTGCATGATAGTGGCACAGCTGATGAGCAAAGCAGTAATTGCTGAAGGCCAGATTTCCATGCTGCTCACAGTTGAGGGCCACTTTGGTCAGCCTCCAAACACCCAGGGCTGACCTAAGCACCTGAGGTGTGCCTGCAGAGCCCAGCTTCTGCTCTGTTTCACCCAAAAGAGATTACACCGCATGGTAGGTGGTGATGGTTTGCTTAAACTGCAGTCTCATGGCCAAACCACAGTGGTGATGTGGACACACACCCACTATCATGGCACAGAAATGCCCCAGTCCAGGAGAAGACTTGGCTACAATAATAATCAGCTCTGGGTCCTCAAGAAGCAGGAAAAATGACATCTTATGTTTCCATGGGCAATAGTATGACACTTTGATATGGACTTGGACTTAGCCTTGAGATGATAGCAGGATCTGGCTATCTAAATGAGGGACACGTGGTTTTTTAATCTCTAAGACATATGGTTTAAGTCAGTTATGTAAAAAGAAAAATATTTACATGATCAACTCTAGAAATGCTGAAACATATGGAACATTATTTCTAACAACCTGAGAAAATGTTGCCTAATAGCAGTTCTTGTTGTCTCTTTAGCAAGGCTAATCTTAGTCTTCATTTGTTTTCCAAATGACATTATTATTCGGTAAATAGAATATGAAGCCAAGGAACAGAAATTGCTCAATTCCTGGCAAACTATTCTCATCTTGCTCAATAATCATAATTATAATGATTTTATTCATAAGTCACATTAACTTTTTCCCTATGGTAAAATTAAATGCAATAGGAATTGAATGATCTGTTCCCTAAATGCAAAGCTAGAAGCAATACGTCTTGCTCTTACATGAAACAACTATATTTATGCTCCAGATAGTCAGTGACTGAATCAGAAATAACTATTCAGATGAACACTGGCATTCAACTCTTCCTTTTCTTTTTGTTTAATAGCAGAACAAAATGTCGGTCTAATAAATTAAAGCATCGAGATCTTTGTGGGGACCCCACAATGTCAGAAAGATTGATACTAACTTGTTAGATGCAGAGTAATCAATGTCATCTGAAAGATCAGAATCCAAAAGTCAAATATCACACTGAAAAGATTGATTTGTGCCATGTTTTATTATAAAACATGTGCCATCAACTCTCTACATTTGCACCAGCCTGAAGGGGACCAGTTTTAGGACTAAAGTTGGTGTGAACATTTTGCTGAATTGGGGTATCTATAAAACCAAAGCCTGGATATAATTTGCTGATATTTTAGTTTAGTAGAAAGTTCTTACAATTAGAGGGAATGCTCTGAAAAGCAGACACCCAAGGAAAGTGCCTGGGGTCTGAGGTTAGCAAGCAAACACATCCTCTTTGTTCACTATTGCCGAGTGAAGGTATATTGAACTGTACCAGGACACCTTTTGAGGGAAGCAGGATAATAATACAAAAGCCAAATAGTCTCTTCCCTTTGGAAGTGAATTTTGGAGGAGTAGGGCAAGCAGCAGCAGGCAATCTTGAGGCTTGACACAATCCCGAACCTGACAAAGGACACAGAGAACAAGAAGTAGGAAAGGATGCAATGACTCAGATCAAAAACCTGCAGCCTTGGGAGGTGAATGACAGATGTGTTTGCAAAAGGCACTGCAATTGTTTTATATTTGCTTGGCATTTGTGAAGGGTCAGTCTTCTGGGTTTATACCTGTCACATACAGCAAACTGAGAAGATTTGGGGGAAGAAGACTTAATAATAAATCTGCCAAGGCTGTATGAATATAAAAGGTTCTATAATAACAGTGGCAGAATTTACCTGAGGTGTCTGAATTATTTTGGAGAAATTTTCACATATAATTTATGGTTGTGATGTTCAGCAACTCACCAAACCTAAAACAAGTTTGATTATGCTTAAATATTATATATTGCTTTAATCAAGGCTATAGCATGTCCATGACACAACTCTTGGAGAGCAAATGTCCCCACCAGCGCTTTGAAAGAAAAATCAGTTAAATGCATGGGATCATTAAGCATAAAGAGGATGCGTAGTCCTGTCCAGATATCGTGACCCAAGCCAGCAACCAAGCACCACACAGCCACTTGCTCTCTCCCCCACCAGCGGGATCAGGGAGAGAATCAGAAGGGTAAAAGCTATTAAACACAGGGGTTGAGATAAAGACAGTTTATTAGGGAAAGCAAAAGATGCACATACAAGCAAAGCAAAACAGCGAATTAATTCACTGCTTCCCATGTGCAGGCCCCAGATGTTCAGCCATGTCCAGGAGAGCAGGGCCCTATCACACATAACGGAGTCTTGGGAAAACAAACACCATCACTCCAAACGTCTCCCCCTTCCCCCTTCCTCTCCCCACTGAGCATGATGTCATATGGCATGGAATATCCCTTTGCTCAGCTGGAATCAGCTGTCCTAGCTGTTTCTCCTCCCAGCCTCTCAAGCACTACCAACTTTCTTGCCAGTATGGCAGTAAGCAAAGCAGAAAAGGCCTTGGCTCTGTGTAAGCCCTGCTCAGCAATCACAAAAGCTGTGATAATATAATCTCTATATTATCAGCACTGTGTTCAGCACAAATCTAAAACACAGCCCCATACCAACCACTGTGAAGAAAATAACTCTATCCCAGCCAAAACCAGAACACCAGGTTGTCATAATACAATAATAAAAGGAGTTCACCAGAGAGCAAAGCAATACAACCAGGCATGTGTCATTGTGTCTGTCTCACAAAGTGTATTTTCTGTAGTATGCTGAAATTTCCTAAAGTTTTGCCAGACAAGTCCTGTTTTTAGGATTACTTTTTGATAGCTTGAGAAAATTGATGCTAATTCCCATGTAGTATGAGGCAGGGAGACTTAGAAAGACAGCACCAGAGCACACCACCACGTCACCCTACTCTCCTACCAGTGAACATGGTGACAAAAGCAGCTCTGGTGAGGTAGATGTAGGATAGTCTGATATGAAATGTGTGGAGCTAGGAGGCCACACTTAACCCCTAAGGGCTGAAATGCTCAGTGTAGGCAAAAGGCAACTAGGGTCCAAAACCATCAAAACCATATTAGGTACTGAGCCATCCCCTAGAAATGATCACTTAACTTGCTCAGGACTCTGCTTTCTGAATATGAACCTAAGTGAAAAATGACATCTCTTTCTTTATTAATTTCTCCGTCTTGTTTGCAGCAGACTAGATGTCAAGAATTTATGTTTGTTTAGTTCATGCTGAATTTATGGCAGAAGGAAAATGTGATCAATGTTGAAGCCACATTACCTCAAATAATGGAGTTAATCAACTAGTTCAACATAGAGCACCATAGAAACAGCATGTTTAAAAGAAATACAAGTTTGATTAACTTCCTTGCATGTATTGTATGGATATGTGTGTGTAGCATATGTAAAAGCTTACATTTATTTATACTTGGTATGCCTGTGGAGTACCAGATACTCCCTTGCAGGAAAGAGTATGTCTTCTTTTTTGCCATGAATTTACCTCTGGAACTACACATGGAAGAACATTAAGATTTACAAAGCTATTACAACTGACATATTAAATTTCATGGGCATATGTATTTTAATTGATAACCATAAAAGCAGTGCAGTAAAGGTTATCTTGCAAGTATATTTGGAAATTGCTTTCATAATATCACTTAATTTCTCTAGAAGTTATCTTTAATCAAAGAAACTCTCTGATGATATTATTATATATATTTTATCTGAAAGTGACCCTATTTTGTCTTGTTGGGACCTTATCTTATGCATGATCCAGCAAGAATGAGAACTCATTTACTTTCCACAGATCCTTTTGCTTCATATATCTTGCCTAGATTTTCTGTCCCCAAATAGACTAATGCAAGGATATAACAACTTGCTATGACATACTGAAATCCCTGATTAAAAAATGGCTGGTGTGTAATGGTGTCCTCAAGCAGCTGACTACAGAATATTAGAAAATTGTGACAGAAGGTTGATTTTTTTCTCGTGTTTTTGTATAATAAAGATTTTGCAGGAGAAAGGTATGTTGAGTGAAGACCAAAATAATATTGTAGTGTCACTTACTACATATAATATAGAATTCTTTTCATCATTAAAAATAGAAGAAAATAAAGACTCTTTGACTTGCAATACTGGGTCACGTCTCTTCCCAGCCGCGGGTGGACGGCGGCACAGTTTGCCTCCCTTGTGCTATCAGGCGTCCACAACCTGAATAATGGTATTGTGAGAAACAACAATTTAAAAATTTCCCTAGGCTGTATAAGTTCATCACCATATCAGGGAAGCATAACAGCTTGGAAAATGATTTGACTGGCAGTTTTGTCATTTCAATCTGTGTTTTCCCTCCTCCCTTAATAAAACTTACTGGCTGTTCAGCTGTGCAAAGCTGCAGGGAGGCAGGGGAATTTGAAGGCTGTAGAGTTGTCTCTACGGGTGTCTGTAGGGGTGGCTGTAGTGGTGTCTGTAAAGGTGACACTTCTTTTTTCAACATGATAGTTACCATATTAATTAAATAACATATCCAGTTGTTAACAGATATTGTTAATGAACAATGAATTGTATCCATATTGCACATGAAAGCACAAGTGCTAGAATTACTTTCAAAAATGAGAAGGATGTGAAATGAGAGGCCTGGTAATGCTCATTTTGTTTTACCTTCAGTGCTCTTGTACAGCATGTCCTCCATACAGCCTGTGCTCCAGATCCTAGTTACGAGCCATCAGACTGTACTAGTGACATCTAGTTACAAATACATGTGGAAAAAACATGATGAAGGGTCAGTAAGAAAAGTTTTAGGGCAAGTATGGACAAACAAAACTGCAACAACTTGCTAATATCAGATGATTTCCAGCCAGCATCAATAGTAGACATCAACATACACAGAGTCATGTATTTGAAGAGAGATGGCCCTACCCTGAACAAGTTCATTCATTTAAAGGTACCAAGAAGGAAGTGAGAATAAATGATCAGTTTTAACAGTAGAGTGGCTACCAGGGGGGTATGAGTGATGCAGTATAATCATAGACAATCTGGAAAAGGAGTGAACAGTCAAAAAAATGAACCAGACATGAGGAGTTATAGGAAAGAAACAGAGAACAAATCAGAGAACATGATTGTGCCTCTGTAGAAATGCATGATGTGTTTGAATTTGACTTGTTTATGTATTTCTAGTCCTCAGATTTCAGCCCACAGGGGACATACTGGAAATGGAAGAAGTTCAGAGGAAAGATGGTTATTGATACAGTGCAACTTCCATTAAAGCACTGATTAATTACACTAGGATGCATTTGCTTAACAGTAAATGAAAAGGGTACTTCCTCTATAAAAGCACTAGTGACCTGGACAGAGTGAACACAATAGTGAGGAAAGAGTAAATGGACTTCAGAAGAAAAATTTGTGGGCCCAAAGCAAATCAAATCAGGCTTTTTTTTCCCCATGATGTACAGTAAGACTATTACTCCTTGCTGCAGAATTGTAATTTCTAAGTGTGACTTCCATGGGACTAATGAGACAAATTCCATGAAGAAAAATCCACTGACAAAAATTAAATACAAAAGTATTTCTATCTCAAGAAACGTCTGAGGTGTAAATTTTCAGAGTCTGAAACGGTAGAGCCAAGAGGCCTCATTCCAAGCTTGCCCTGTGCTTTTACTGCTCTCTAGCTGCTGGGCACTGCTCAGGGCAAAGCCCTGGGCTGCCTGTGGTTGTGGTCTGGCCACTATTACCACTCCCATCAGAAAAAGTGTTGAACAATAAATACACTTTCCCACACTTTACAATAATTATTTAAATACAATATGAGAAAAGAATTGAAAAAATAATAAATTAACAAATGTCTTACAGTGCAGTAATGGACCCCGAGGTAGTTGCTGTCCTGCTAGGGTCTGTTGGGGAGATACATTTCTATATGTTTTGTCCATCTGTGGTAGGCTTAAACATTTTCACCAATGATCAGTCTGACAAGACAGGGGCTTTCTGCAAAGTTTACCTGCACGGTTCAGCCTAGTGAAGGGATCGACAGTGGTATTTTATAACTGACCCAGCTCTACAACTCTGCTCTGCCAGTACAAAACTGATTGGAGGCTGGAGGACCACCATGCTCATATTAATTTACCAGCTAGCTTAAATAAAAATTTTTTTGCTTATATACCCAAATAAAATAATTGCTGACCTTTATGCTACTATTTGCAGAAAGTGCACTGGGGCTTTGTTATTCTTCTGTTATTTCTTAGGATTGATTCAGATTAATCAGAAAGCTCCTGAAACCTTTACATAGTATTAAAGAGATCATGCCAGATAATCAGCACCTTTAGTCCCAAATTTTTTACTGCATAACAAGTATATATCCTTTCCTTTCCTGCTCTGGGAACTGCATTTTCAGTGAATTAAACACATGGAGGCTGAAAGGCTCAGAAAAGTAGGGCTATATTAGGGGGAAAAGAAAACAAACACTATCGAGTGGCTGCTAAGTGACTTCAGAAACATATATTCTCTCTCTGGTCCCATGTTAAAGGCCAGGCAGCCTTGATGAAAACACATCTGACTCAAAAGAAGAACCTGCACACATTGAAAAATCTGTTGTACAGAAAGAGAGCAAGCATTGCAACAGGATTTTTTGGGAAAAATATGTGGATTAAATATGAAGAAACAAGTAGTTTCCCGAGGCTGATATTTTTACTCATCTTCTGAGATCAAATACCATGTGATATATTTAGCATATATCTTATCTCACAATTGTGGGTTCAAAAATCCTATGGAAAGACATCCTACTAAATTCTGATGGACCTTTCTAGAAAATAAACGTATCCATTCCCATTTTTTCTTGGTGTATGACTTCTTTAAAGGTTTGTGCTTGACTAAATCTTTCTCCTTCAAAAACCAGACATTGAGAAAACAGCACTGCCAAGAAATTCTAATCAAGATTTAGAAGAGTCTGTTGCTATGGAAATAGCCATGGCATAGCATGTTCAATATGACTTCTGCTGCAAAAAAACCCCCAGATTGAAAAAACCAGGGAAGTCTTACCTGAATACAATAAAACAACAGAGTAAACCAATTGAGTGAATTATATCAGTGATACATTAACGGCAAAAATTTAGCCTTTAATAATTATACTTTCATTGGATCATTTTTACCTGCAAGCACAGGGACTGCCTCCCCCCAGGAAGGGTGACTGCAGCAGAGAGGGATTACTTGCCCCCAAGCATCCAAAATGAGTTCACTATTTTGCTGAGTATATGTTTCGTTTTGGAGGTTGTATCTGCTCTCACTCAGCACTGCTGACACCAGGGTTGAGAAATCATGACTTAACTCTTCAAAACATTAAGTAGTTTTTCGAGAGCAAAGGCTCCCTGCTCCAGGGGAGTGTGTGCATGTGGGCTGCAGAGCTACTGATTATTCTCATGAACTGGCAGAGCCCCATGTAACCTCAGCCCCACAGAATCTCAGCTCCACAGAAAGCCTATGGTAGTTTATTCTACATCCCAAATTAATCCAGATGCACTGTCCAGCTATCATTTCTACCCCATCAAGCTTCAAGACACAGTAGAGCCTGCATCTCCAGTCTGCCCACTGACAAGCCTCCTGTACCAGTTCTGTCCTTTCAGCTCCACCACATCCCATCCATTGATTCTTGCTACCACAACAGCCCTCCTTTTGTTTAGTTTGATCCCTAGTAAAAAGATTACTAAAGCTGAAGATACAAATTATCATTTGTGCCTGGAGACCTGATGACCTTGGAGGTGAATCAAATGATCGTACTTCCCTCTGGTCATGGCTCAGAATGTTTTATGTTCCAGGTAGATCCCATCACTTTGACAATGCTTAAGAATGTGAAATCAATTCAAACATGAAATATCAGTTTATGGAACAGGATCTGGGTAGCTCCTGCCAAGCATTATGTGTAGATGCACATCAATTTTGGGGCAATTCATGGACATATAGAGATTATGAGCACAATGGTAACTGAACTCTTTACAGAAATGGTTTTACATCATTTCCATATGCTGTGCAAGACTGCCCTGTGCATGTATAACTCAATATGTACCAAAGTGCAAACATTGCTTTTCTGGGTCCTCTGTATCTGAATATCGGATTTTAGATCTAGGCAATCATCTGACTGCTGCAAAACCTTCCTGCAAAATTATATACTTTTGAAGAAAGATGTGATATCTGATGTACAACATGGAAAAGCCCATATTATACAGGGTGCTTAAACCTAGTGTGGCAGATGGATCTTGAAAGTCTTTGGCCTTGTGTATTATGAATTCATGCCTTAACATCCAGCTGATCCAGTGCAGCTCCTTGTAAGCCATCTTATGCCAGTGATGACTACAGTGAAACTACTTTTAAAAGCTAGAACAAAATTGTCTAGTTATCTTAACTGAATTTTGCACCTTTTAATTTAACCTGATGTGGCCTCAGGAGGAAGAAAGGAATAGGAAGAGTTAAGTCCAATGTTGGTAGAAGGACATGCTCTAAAAGCCTGATTATCCAGATGGAACAGATAAATCTGTTACTCTTTCTCTAAATATCAACACTGCATAATTAGCAGCTGCTAAAATAATGGAAGCCAATTGAAGAAAAACATGGTATGCTCTACATTCATTTATTAAATACCTTATGTTTCCAAACAGAGTTTTCTGTATTTGCTGCAAAACTCTGTAGCTTCATGCTTTACACCACTGAGCAAAGATGACAGCACTGAAATGAGCTATTACTATTTCCATCAGGACGATATGGGGAACTAGTCTGTGTCTTTGAGGCAAAAATATATATTCATCAAATGGAAAAGCTTTAAAAAGCAGCACTATCTAAGATATCAGCATCCCGTCTCCCTTGGAGACAGCTAAACCCCATATTTATCTAAATTATCTTGGTAATATGACAGAGTGATTGCTCACTAATGGTCAGTAACAGTTTTCTTTGTCATTTTCCTAGTCATTACCTCCTCAGAATGAACTCCAGAATAAACTGCTGATGCATCGTGACTAGAATATAAAGCGCACCATCACAACAGAGACCATTTCTATTAAACTCACGAACCCTTACATTGGGCTTCTGACATTTTCATTTACGAAAAATAATACCCCTCTATTACAAACTCTGATGAGCTTAGAGATATTTTATGCTTAAAACAGAAGTGATATTTATTTTGCACAGCTGTCTTCTATTTTGTTCCTTTTCTCCCCACAGCTATTCGTGCACAGGAGCCACATTCTCTGCGAAATGAAGAGCACGGCTGTAAGCAGGCTAGTTTTGTAGGTACTGTATTTCATAGCCCATTCATCTGAATTTTTTAATTTGGATGTTTAAGTCTATTTGCCCTTTTTCAGAAGCTGGAGAAAATCACTGATTACACAGTCTGCCTGAATCTCATTTCCCCTGCTGAGTCTGAGAAAAGCCCCCACAAAGGGCTTGTGCACGTGGCAGCTGCTTATTGACTACTACTTCTCCTCTCAAAGAGTGGAAATGTTCAGTGCTCTGATCCATTGTCTTTATTTCAAATTAAATGGAGCGATTTGTTGAGCTGCCAAGACGGAGGAGACAAAAAACTCGATCAGAAGTAGTAAAGGAGCCAAAGTGCTGCCATGTGAAGCTGCATGATTTTGAAACAGTGCATCAGCCTAGAAAAACAGCACTGGAGTGACCATAAAGGAGTATCCCGTCTTCCCCAGTGTCACACCAAACAGATGCATACTGATCCTTCTGGGAGTCCTAAAGGCTGAAGCACTGTTGAAATGCTGTGGAGCTTCTACACTGCATGGTCTGACCTTTTTTTCTACAAGAGGGTATCCTGTCTGTTTGCTTGGCATATGGACATAGACAACATGGGCAGCCACAGAGTGACAGAGGTTCTTCCTTCAGTGAGTTGTCAAATGCTCCTCCAACCTTGCAAAAAACACACACACAAATAAGCTATACATACAAAAAGCTATCAATACTTTTTTTAAGCTCTGTTGTACTTAGGAGGGAGGAGAGAATTACAGCACACTCTGCCTCCTAAGAAAGTGAGGCCCACCTGAAAAGCCTGATATTTCTGAATCAGTAGGGCACAAGGAATAAAAGAGATCAAATTTCCCTTTCTCTTACAACACGCTACCAAGCCACATAATTTCCCTTGTTTTAAAGAAAATTCCATGTACCTTTGCTAGCCTAGCTTTACTGTGAAGTTCAGGTCAAGACCATGGAGAAGTTCAGGTCAGCTTGATCATGAATTCAGGTCAGATCATTGGACTTCATGACCATGGAGTTCAGGTCATGGCCTCAGTTTAGTTAATCCCCAGGTGCACAGTTTACAAAAGAAAAACAGGATGCAGAGCCTCCTGAGGTGCTTTTCATTGCTGACCCCCAAGAATAGGCAGTGGTTACTTAAATGAATTCAGGTTTTCCCAAAAAGTGCCTTCTGGCAGCATCATGAACCACTCTACCCCTGGAGCACCGGGGCAGAGAGCTCAGGGAGGAGCAGCCTTGACCTGGGCTTCTCTGCTGAGCCTCATCCCAGGGCTGTGCAATGCTTCCCTCACCAAAATTTCAGCTTGCTTGTGATGCAAAATGCTTGCTGCCAGAAGCTTTCAGGTACAATACAGATGTATTCTTTCTTTTTTAAAGGGAAGGGAAAAGAGATGAAGTTGAAGTCTGACTGTAATTAGACTTTTTGAGTCCAGGTTGCTTCATTCCTATTGCCTTTCCTGGAACACAGTGGTGAAGATTTGCATATTTCTGTGTCTGTGCAAACATTAGATCTCCTTGGCAGGCAATGTATTTACCTGAGAGGGCAATGAGGGACTGGCACAAAAAGGAAATATTTTTCCTGCCGAAGTATTCATGCATGGCTATTCAAATTCTGTTTTCTTATTTTCAAAAAGCCATCTACCATCTGAATGTGATCAGTCTCCTTGAGGGCTAAGAAATAAAATGGTGCATCTGCTTCACATGCTGAATGGGCCATGAGAATAAGGCTAGGAAGTCATCCCGAGCTATATGAGTCCTGTCCATGTGGAGTGAGGGAGTTATGGCTTCAGCATATGCAGAAAGGATTCCCACTATATCCATGAATTAGCATGGACTTACTTGTTATCTACTATTCTGAAACTAGATTGATTGCTAAATTTTCTAGATGCAAGGTAAGAAACACAACAAGAACCTGAGAGTGTAACACCCAACAGGGTGAGCTGGACAAAAGCTCAGGTTAGCTCATTATCAAATATCCAGTGCCCAGCTTTGCATGGGTATCCACATGCAGCATTCTGTGGCAGCAACTGATTCCACAGCTTAATTATGGATTCTGTCACAAATTGCTTCATCTTTTGAGACTTGCTGGAAATGTCATTTAATGCCCTTTAGTTGCTACGTATGAGAAACAGTCGCTAACTTTTCACCTTCTCTATACATATCTCTCCTAAATCAAGGGTTTTAATCTGATCTTATATGGAACATATTCCCGTAGACAATATTTGAATATTAAATAAATAATTTGTAAATCAAGTAAATTAATGAAATGTTTTTAAATAAAGCTAATATGCCTAAGAAGAATAACTATTTGAAGATGGAGATCAGTTCACATAGCACTGAGATGGGTAAGATTATTTTCACTGTTTAGTCCTCTGCTCTTAGGGAAAATTAAACACTCAAAGATTTGAAAATATATATATTGCAATAAAGAAGCAGTAAAAATATCTGCAGGAACCACCTAAGTATATGTGGGAGAGGTGAGAGGAGGCAGGAGGAAAGGGAGAAGGAGTTTAAGCTAGCATAGAAAATTCCCTCCCCAAAATCATTGGAATGCAATAAGAAATTAATCTCTTCTGTATATTTCCCACTATAATGAGCTATTTTTGCTTCAGGCTGCCAATCAATTCTGCTGACAAGGACTCCAAACCTTCAAATGTCTTGCATCACTCCCTTGCACGAACTAAATTTTCCAGTTAAATGTAACAGAGGGTTAGGAAAAGATATTGAAAAATGTTGCTAAATTTATCAACTGGAAAAGTGGCAAGGGCTAATTTATAAGAACATTATTTAATTCTCCAAGGTGATTTAGTCTCTCTCTCTTTCATGACTGTGTCTGAGAACTTAGCAGGCTATGTAAGCAAAATCACTCTTTTCAAAATGTGTACCAGATCTGCAGACAGATGTTTTGACCCTTAAGGAGATTTTAATCCATGTTTGCATAATCCTGAACCTAATCTTCCAGGTGCTCTTGCCTGAGGGGGAAAATGAGGTAAAGGAAATAGTAATACATGAAAGAAACACCACTATGCCAACTTGGCAAAAGGAGAAGTCTCGTAACAAACCTCATGCCTGGGGTATGCCCCACTGGTGTGACAACAAGGTGCCAAAGGGGATTTTCACCGAGGAACCAAAAGCTGGGGTACCTCAGGGCATCCCCTCTGGCAGTGAGAGCATACTGTTATCACTGCCGATCATATGTGGGGTGCTTCCTTTGCCAGAGCAGTCTCTGAAGTGAAAAAAAGACATCTTAACTTTCAGTATTATTATTATAGATGTATTTGCAGGGAAAAGGAATTTTTAGGAAAAGAAGTTTCGATGTTTTGAAAATGAATGGGAGACCTTTTTCACCTTAAACGACATGCACAATTCTCTAATCCTCTCAGAAGCAGCCTCGTCACACCACACGAACCATTCAGAGGAACTCCAGGCCACTCTAAAATCAGGGGGCATATGATTAGCATTAAACCAAAAAGCATTTTAATCCTGCTGCAAGATTAAAAGGGTGCTGAAAAACAAAATGGTGTTCCTGTTTCCCTCTGAACAAAATATTTCATCCGATAACAGGAAGCTCTAGAGAAGGAACACCTGCACATTGGGATGGATGAGTGTGTGGCTGGAGGACTTTTCAACTTTTATACAACCAGCTATTAACTCCAGGGTGGTTGCTCCAACTCTGCATTAGTATCACTGAGAGCAGACCCTGGGCTTCAGCCATCAGACCTTGCCCAGTTCTCAAATGGTTTATCTGTAGCTCCCTAATAGAGAGGCTTACAAATAAGTGGCTCAGCTTGGTAAAAGCCACTTTATAAGCTGCCCGCTACAATACAAAGCTTCCTTCTTTGATTAAAAGATACTAAATTTATGGGAAGACAGCAGTGGTATGCCTTCCTGATGCTTAATGAGAACACACTGATTTATGAGAGAAGCCAATAAAAATGCATAGGTTGAGTCAAAAGCTTTTGATGGAGCTGAAAAATATGCTTTTAGATATTTGTAAATTATTAACTACTTCCTGGACACAAACTGAGCACTTTTAAAAATATCTCCATATTTACAAACTGTAAACACGTGGTCAAAGTTATCCTATTTAATTATGACAACTAGCTGACCATCAATAGCCTAGACTATGACTTGGTGCAATGGGATCAAAAGTGCTCTGAAAGTGACTATTTATTTAGGCAAGAATGAAGTATCTTGGGTGATGAGGCTTCTATTTTTCACAACCACAAAAATACCTGAAGCTCCTAAATGCAGCCCATTGGCTGAAAATATAAGGAGTTATTACTGCCTTGTTGACAATACTTTGTTATTTTATCTGTTCAATTTGGTCTTGAACCAAAACTGAATAGGGATTTGCCCTTACTGTCTATCAATTTGTGCAGTATCTATAATACATGTCATGGTAAGAAGCAAAATACATAGTGCTGTGATAAGATGAAGTACCTATATTTATTTTCGTCTCCATTTTTAATAGTTCATGGCAAATTTCTATTCTAGTTAGTGGAAATTATAGTATATTGATGGAAGATGATAATTCAACATCTTGCAAGACAGGAGACAGAAAAATCAAAGAGAAACTTGCAGATTTAGCATCCTTATTACAATATAATAGTACCAGAGCATATATTTTCTTTTTAAGATATTCCATTTAATTTTTACTTGCTTCGAATTCTTGGATTTAAGAAAAAAAAATCTTAACCACCACTTTATGGGAAATGTGCTGCTAAGAGGAGGAGCCCTGGTGCTATGGTAACAGAGCTGCATGCCTGTGTGAGCCGCACCAATGCGAGGACCGTGAAACACAGGCTTTGTTCCCATCGAGTTCAGCTGGAAGAGCTTCTGTCATTTCAAGCAGTATGAAATCACTCCTTTTCTTTCTATGCCAATGCAGGATAGTATTTCTCCAGATAATTTCCCTTCAGGGTAAAATTTTTAAGGAAGCATGCATACCAATGGGTCTGTTAAATTGACTTCTTTGAAAACACCTCCTTTATTCAGGGTTAAACACTCAGATACCTACTTCTGCTTCAGCTGTATCTTACATTTACTCGTGGTTCTATTACTCTACTTTGCAAATAGTCCATGAGATGTAAGGAACTAAATGTATATGCCAAAGATCTGAAAAAGACTTACACAACTTGTCCTGTATTTACCAAGTGGCCAGTGGCCTTGCCAATCTGCTCTTTCAAGGTCTAATTTCAGGCACCATAGTAGATGTGTACAGGCAGATAGCAGTTCCTTCATATCAAGCTTCAATGGCCACTAGTAATTTCTAAAAATGTAAGCTGCTGACTGCATGGAAGTGCTCATGAGATAGAGGTCCAGTGTTGATTGACAATAGGTATCTTCTGAACAGCCCTCAAATCCCTAAGGAGATTGCCTTACTTGAACTATAAACCTCTTCAATTATTTCTTAATCTGCACTTACTTTCAGATTCTGAGACAGTTTTACTGAAAACAAACAGAAGTTGCTAATTTAAAATTGATTGCAAATGCAGCAGTACAACTAATTATGCCTAATGTCATAACTCCATAAATTGGTCACAGCAGAGAAGGGAAGCATATGTGTAAGCTTGCTGTTTCTAGGGTGTGTGAGGTAGACTCAATGTTCACTTTAGGAGTTTAATTTGTCCACTATGTCCCCAGAACTTTAGGGGAGGGAATGCCCATTCTTTCTAACTTCTGTATCATGTGAAGAAATGTGCTGACCCAGCCCACCTCAAGTGGGGGCCTTACTCCCTGCATCGACTGCTTGGGGAGATCTGAGGGACCACAGGGCTCCTGCAAGACACGGAAGGGGGCAGGGATCACCCCTTCCACCAACATAAATACCTGGAGGGGTATGGTAGGTGCCATAATGCCCCATGGGTTTAGTCCAAATGGTTCTCTTGTGAGGGCTGTGTGCTAGTTAAGGCATGTCCCAGGGCTGCAGTACTGGCTCAGTTGGGAGGGATCAGACTCCATCTTCCACATTTTAGGAGAGTGTTGAATCCACCAAAACAAGAATACCCAAGGATGCACCGGTGAAAGAACTTTTTTTTGAGTGTGATCTCCTGCACAGGATCCCTTGAGCCACACAGCCCAGTGAAGTCTGCAGAGGAGGACACATGACCGAGGACATCCACTGCCTGGGGTAGCTGAGGCCCTGTTCCTAATCTGGAGTGCTTCTCATTCATTCATGGTACCATGCAGCCTGAGAAGCTGGGACCAGAGGTCCAGCAGAGGTAAGGAGAGGATAAAGCACAACTTTTTCATTGCTTTAACACACCTTGTTGTAGAGAAACAGCCTCATGATTTTAAAATTACTCTAGAGCAAGACTTCTTTCATCTTTTACCAGACAAGATAATGGTTGGGGTGCTCATTCTTCCCTTTTAAATGAAGAAGACAAATGGAGACTGCAAATAACACTATGGCCCTTAAAAAAATGAAGACACAAATATTGAGCAGCTATAGTGAACAGTACTTCCCTACAGACCTCCAGGTACATGAAAACCAGCCCCAGTGTGATATTGGAAACAATAAAGAAACAGGATTAATGTCTTTCAGAGAATTTTTTTTGAAGAAAATTAATCTCTTTCTGTTTGCAAATTGTTCCTCAGAAAGTTTTGCCCACGCCTCCATGCAGCTGTAGTACACAGACTGTCATGGCAGCAGTTTCCTCAGAAGTGAAGCATAGTTTGAGAGCAAGTGTTTACACATTCTATATGAAACACAGCAAGTATCAATGCAGAGGTAAACAACAATAATAGGATGTTGCTCATGCAACTTCCTTCAAGTGTTTTTGCATGTTATTAGAGAAGAAAATTTGGGCTCCAAAACTCTGGTGGGACTTTTTATTTGCTAAAAATTAAGCAAGTGCAAGGAGTATAGCAACAAGCGGGCCCATGTCAAGATAAAAATATAATAGGGCATCTTGAAGATATTCGTCATGACTTTCACCCTGCCCAAGTTTATGGCTAGGTGCTGCCCTTACTGTTCTCTTCTGCCTCTCTAGTTTCCTCCTGCAGTGCTCAGACAGCCTTTGCTCTCTGGGCCCTCAGGAGTGGAAACGTAGAGCAGTCATTGCAGGGAAGAGCACAGAGCTACTTCAAAAAGTCACTTAGAGAAGGAGCAGCTGAGAGCAAGTTCCCTTCAGTCAAACACGTGTCTGATGTACTGATCTAAAAATAAACCTGTGCAGTCTGTGAGATGTGCCGGTCCCTGACAGCCTCCACCTTTGCTCACTGTGTCCTCACAAGGTGTGGAGCAGTGCAGTTGCAGAGGTTCACCTGAGCTGACCAGTGTAAGCCTGCCTATGCCCCCACAAGTAAAGCAAGTAGCCACTGAAAGACAGAGGCAGATCCTTGTGTGGGTGTGTGATGGTGTGATGGTTCAATGCAGAGTTGTCTAGACAGTAGGCTAAGACAAATCAATACCTGGAATAAGGCTCATCATGCTCCAGTAGCTGCTGCAATCTGCATAGAAAGACTCATGCTGGAAGAAGAGGACATGTGTGCTCCTGAGGAAGAAAGCACTTAAGAATAAATTCTCATTAAGTGAAAATTATTTGCTGATGGAAGATTGAGCCAGTTGGCAACGGCACAAAAGATGGGCGTATGGCAGAGAAAGAGCACATAATGTTTCCTAATAGATTCGGCTGAGGTTTGTGGTGGTGAAGTACAATGTAAGCAGCAGAAAATATTGCAGCTTTACTTCCAATCATAGCTACTTTTTATCTCCTTTCTAAGAGGAATATTGGTCAATATTCCTACAGAAGAAAGGCAAAATAGATCTACTGGAAAATAGCTGGAAAGACTATTTTTCAGGCTTTAATTAAATATTATAAAGAAGTACATTTCTGAGAGAAAAATGTGTTCATATTATAGTGTGGAATTTCTTTTTCCCAAATGTGTCGTTAGGCTATCAGAGATAAGAGCATTTATGATTTCCCACATAGATCTGATGAAACAGCTTTTTTACTTACATTTGAAAGAAGGAATTGGATAGGTAACTTATGCAAGAAAAATAAGACAGAAAAAAAGAAGAGCATTGTAAAGCTACAAACACCTCCTGGAGTTACAATGGAAAGAAGAGTGTTCACAGGTCACTGTGGCTTTATGCCTGACAAAGGGCAAAACAAATTTTGACCATTTTACTGTGGGTACAAGAACATGCACCATGTGTTCAGGGATGAGGGGGAGGGTTTCAAATGCTTTTATTACTGAGTAGTGGCTTCCCACCATGAGTTAATGCCTCTTTACATGCAACTCTGGCAAATAACTCTTCCTTGACAAACTGAAGGAGTGGTAGACCCACACAGACAGAGCCTGACTTGCATCGATGTCCATGGGTCCTTGGGAAGCTGATCTGATGTCCCTCAGGACCTTGCCGAATCAATCGCCTCTGGCGCTGTGTTCCTGCATCCAGTGGAACTCTGCATGGAGATTGCCAAGGATGCTGGCACAGAGGAAAGATTTGCATTCTCACTCCTTGCTCTTGCCACAACTAAATAACTGAAATCCACAGTGGGGAGGGTGTCTGCCTGTGATGCTCTGCCTCCTGCCACCTGATCTCCCAGCCATTCAGTCCTTCCCTCTGCTTTCTAGTCAGCAGCAGCTGAGAGCCAGCAAGCCCCAGCTGGAAAGGGAACAGCCTGGCCGAGACAGAGTGAGTACAATTATTTAAATGAAGAAAGTTGGACAGTTGTCAATGGAAAGAAAATTATTTGGAATCTAAATCTAACTAAAAGAAACTACCCAGATTACGGATACTGTAAATTGGATTAAAATTAAGTCCTATGGGAAAATCAATGGAAAGTGATAAGGAAGTAAGTCAAAATGACAGCAGAAAGAGGCAGATGCTTTCTGAGAGCTTATTCAAGAGATCCAGTCAGAAGTAGAAAAGAAAATTTAATTGAGCCAATCCAAATCTAAATGGTAGAAAAATAAAGGGAAATTGGAAGAGATTAGAGAGAAAGCCCATGGAAAATATTTTTAAGAAGGCTATAAATTAGTACAGAAAACAGAAAATGGAGGGGAAATTAAAGAAAAGAAAAAGGCAATTTTAATTACGTCTTAAAGCAAGTGAAATTAAGTGCCTGAGAGTAGGGTTTTTTATAGGATGCATTTGTTTACATAGAAGTAGACTTTGACAGACATGCAGATGTTGTTTTTCTGAAAACAGGCTGTTTTTTTTAACCTATATGTGCAATTACAAAGCCTCTGAAATGCATGTGTTCTCACTCCATACCTGAAAACCACCTTTTTTTTTTCTCTCTCTGTCTTTTCCTTTACAGGTTCATCTCTTACAGAAGTGCTGCTCCAGGCTGTGGGCAGCTGGAGCTCTCTGCATCCTGCCAGCCTCCTCCAAGGGGCTAGAGCACAGGGAGCCTGTCCCAGTGTGAGGGAACCTGTCACCTCAGGAGTGAAAGGCTTTATCTTTCCTTGGCTACACCTACAGTACCACTGGATGTCACTGTTGTTTCATGAAAGACAAAATCTTACTGTGATCTTTTTGACAGATAACGTTTGGTAAATAAATATACGTGTATTTATATTCTCTTCCCCGTAACTTTTCTGCACAAGGATTGCAACCTCCTGGCTCTCACTCACATTTTTGATGACTATTTTACAGCAACTGTGTTCATGGGTCCCTTTGTGGCACTCTAAGATATCTTTTCTGTAAAGGATTTCTTTTTGCCATGGTAGATGTAAAGCATGGCCAAGCTGCCACAATAAATTTCAAATTATTATTTTTTGCTTCCATTTGTTATATTTCCTGTGAAATACTTTAACTCACCCCAACTGGATTGATTGCAGCTGTGCTGGAGTGGAGGAGTGAGCTGCCTGTGGAGCAGCAGGATCTGCTGGTGTCTGTCTGCAGCCCAGAGAGCTGGGCACTGCTAGGGCAGCGCTGTCCATAAATCAGGATTACCCTGGAGGTGTCTGCTTCCCTCCACTCTTAAGAGCACTGTGCAGAGACTCTGCCCCTAAATCAGGCATCTCCTGTACTAAGAGTCAGTGAGAAATTCAGGCCCTATTTCTTATAAAGGAAAAACCTTTTCCTCCTCTCCCCCATCAGTTGCCTGGGGTGGTATTTAGATGGTCAAATGAAGACAAATAACTCTCTTTAAAGTCAGTGAAGAGGAACAGGCAGTTCCAGGAAAGTGATTCATCCCATCTGAAAGAACACTTCTAGCAGATAGGTCAGGCAGGTAAAGGCTTACAGGCACCTATTTCTGCCAAGTAACATTGCACGAGCCTTCAGTGACCTTTCAAGAAGAATCCCAACACCTCTACAGCAGGGGTATAGAGAGCTTTTCTACATAAACTTCACTCCACTACTAATGATCTTTCAGCCAACTTTCTACATATTTCCCTAATGCTAAACATGCCCCAAAAGGCACATGATACCCAGTGACTCACCCCAAACTGCCCACCAGGATCTCAATTATCTCCCCTTCTCAGGGACTGAGAGTGAGTCAAGAGAGGCCTTGATAGCCCCTGTTGAAAACACACCAGGAGCTGACCCAACAATATGGCAGTATGGACAGTGGCATTGCTGTGCCCAACAAGGCTTCTGGTGCCATTTCATTTTCAGTGCTGCAGCTTAAGTGAAAAAAAAGTATATTTTTGTCAGTGGCAGGTATATAGACCTCAGTTTCATCACTGTCCCCAGCTCCCAGAAGTTCATCCAGTATACTGAGGACAACACAAGTGTTGATGCCTATGACAGGACATGAAATACAATGCTAAGAAAGTGGTCCTCTATTTGCATGAAAATAGTTCAGCTCTGTTAACTGTTCTCCATCTCACAACCCATATAAATTTGCAGAAACAGTGTAAATAAAGAAACTAAGGAATTTCTGATAGTTGCCTGTATCTTTTCAAGTGTGAACATAAAAAAAAAAAAGAGATAAAGCTTGAGACTTAAAGCCCAATTATTCCAGTGAAGAGGTAACAAATTTGGGGCTAAAGGTCATGAATGAAGACTGGCCTAAGAGATTTGCTAATTTTAATTAAAAAGGATGCTAAAATCACTAGGAGGAATAATGTGTGCTGTGCAAATTGAACAGGAGCACTCCTCAGTCCCTGCTGTTTCTGGCAGTGCTATTTTCATTCTATATGCATAAATAAAGGATTGTGGAAAGATTACTCTCATTTAGTAGGGCACAGCACAATGTCTGAATCATGTGAAGTTAGTTTCAGGAAATCAAAATCATAAGACCTTTCAAAAAATAAGGCTTTCTAGGGTAATTGCTTGCAGCAGGGCTCTTCTAGGGTTTGACAGGCAATTCCCCGATCTATCCACAGCACAAACCCCTGCCATCACCCGCGCCTCTGGGCTACTGGTACCTCTAGAGGCAGCGGAAGGAAACCTGTCTCCCCAGTGTGTGCACAGGCACGCTAGTTGCATCTTCTTCGTCTTATTTTGATTGCCACCAGGAGGTTTGTACCCGCCAGGCAGCCTCGGGCACTCCTGGGAGGTGCGCAGTGCGCCGGGGCTACAGCCCGTGTGCCCGCCCGCCGGGATGCTCAGCACACCCTGCTCGCCCGCGGGCGCGTTGTCTGTCGGCGGCTGCCGTAGAGCCCAGGCTGCTGTGCTTCCTGCCCAGCCACAGCCCGTGTCCCTGACAGGCAGAGCGGCACCTGAATTTTGTGTATAAAACTGAGCAGCGTGCAGAGTGCTCAGAGACACGTGCGAGCTGTGGGACAGGGTGAGATTCCATCGCTCTACCTCCTCCAGTGCTGGTGGTTGCATGAGGCCCCACGGGTGCAGGGACTTGAGTAACATCCCTTCACCCTCACTTCTTCCCCACCTCTGGCGCTCCTCAGGACAGAAGGCAATGCTAAAAATGTCAGTTTTTCTATATTCATAATTATATGCATTGTTTTCCCAATTCGTTGCCATTATTCCCATCACCCAAAATGTGATTAGTGATTTACAGAAGATGGAACAAGCCTGATCCTGCTCTTATGTCAGTTTACTCCCAAGCTGTTTCATGGTACGCATTCCCGCGGCAGCCGTGGAGATCAAATCCGCTTCACTCTTGGGAGATTGTCATGGGCAGGGAGCTGAGAAGCGCTATTCCTTCACCCTCCACAGCACAGGGAGGCTGGGAGGCAGACACAGCCTGCCCTGTGCCAGGACTCAGCCGGCACGGGAGCTCCTCCTCGCGGCTCCTTGCCTGCCGAGGCCACGCGTCAGGGAGTCCCAGCCCCACTGGAAGCCTTTCGAGGGGGGGAAGGGACACCCTGGGAGTGGGAAGCTGACAGCATCGCTGTGCGGCATCCTTTTAGAAAGCTTTTTGCATTTGCTGTTATCTCCGCGAGTCATATGTATGCAAATTAAACACGGCTGGTAGCCGCTAAATAGGTGTTTCTTTCCAGAACTATCTGCTCTCTGGGGTCCCCACCTTCTTGCGTTTGCAAACCGCATCAGATGCCACATAAGAAAGGCATCCTCCAAGATGTGCTGACACTGATAACCAGTTTCAGGAAAGAAGTTCCCAGCCCTCCCTGCTTTTCCCCTTCAATCTTTTTTTTTTTTTTTCCCACGATTTTAGGTTTTTGCTTTCACACTTCTAAGCAATTAATTTTTTGGCTCCCACGTAGGATCAACAGGTGTGGAATGACTGGCATGGCCTTGATACGCTCCATCTGGTTGCTGCTGATAAGGTAATCCTTCGAGCTGAGGGCAATATCTCCAATAAGCTTAAACGGTGGCAGCACCCTAATCTATTTGCAAGAGAGAACAAGCCCTGCAGCCAACATTGTTATTTCACGGGAACAACTGGGCACAGACAGCACTTTCACAGGCACGGTGGGGAGTTTTTCACCCCCCTATTTTTCCCTTGGGGTGATGATTCACTCAGTGCAGTTGTACCCTCTCTCTCAGGAAAATTAAAAGCTTTGCTTTTTAATTTGCCTCCCCCCCCCAACCCATGATTGCTGAATCAAACCAGTTATCGCTTTGCTTCTTTACGTCCATAAAGTCATGGCTCCTTATTTAATCTTCCCCAAAGCAATGGGAAAAAATGACCGTTGGCTTTGTGTTGATAATAAATATTATTGTCTGTAGCTTCCATAAAACTACGACAGGTGTTGAGTTCTGATGTTGGATGTGATGAAAGCAATGGGGTGTGCTTGGGGTGCCCTCTGCAGATGAAGGGTTCTGTCATCTCCACGCAGGTTTGGATCTGTGGTCACAGCCAGGGAAGCCGTGCAGGCACACTGAGAACCATCTCACCTCCCCTCAGTGTGTTGTGCCGTTTTTCGGCATGAACCACGCAGTGTCAGGCCGACAGCATCACAAACCTACGCCTGCATCTTTCCCGGCGCCCATTTTGTGGGATTTCAGCCAGCAACTTTGGAGCTTATTTTATTGGTGATTTATGTTCTTAGCTTTCACTGTGTGGTTACCCTGTTCAAATACCTCTTCCAGTTTTCTGCCGACCAAGTCGTGCTACGGGGTCAGCTGCAGAGCCGAGCCGCCTCGCCGACGGCAGCCAGACAGCCCTGCTGTAGCTCCTTGAGGAGCCACGGGAATTAACAGCTTGTATCCTCTCCTCTGGGCTGAGGAAAGGGCATTTTTAAGATGGTCTCTACTTAGAAAAACAAGAGGGAAGCGCTCTGGCAGACACGTTTACCGACGCGCAGGACGGGGTGATCCCACACTCGTCACACAAAGGGCACTGGTGTGACGGAGGCCCCTGCGGAGCTGCCACCCCGTGCTGGACATCACGGTCCAGTAATGAGCACAAGCAGCGTCCCTGCAAACACGGCATTAATTGCGATCGAAGGGAGTTGCGGCATTACTGCATCACACTTCGTACCTTTGCTCCTCTCAGCCACCGCCGTTTCTGCTACGTGCGTGCTCAGTGAATGCGCTTGGCTGTGCCCGAGTGGGCACAGCCGGCAGCAATCCCTCAAAGCAGGGGCAGAGAGGAAGCGGGCAGCATCCGGGCTCTCCTGCACGAATAGTTAAGCTTTTCCTGCTGCTGCTGGTGTCAGACATTACCCCATCTGCTGGTGAGCAAAGCAATGAGCTCGCAGCAGCCAAGGGGAGTTCTTGCATCATGTCCCTTCCTGTGGGAAGGAGACGTCACAGGGATGTCTTAAGCATTTCTGCTGCCCAGGGCTCCCCAGGGGTATTGGGACCCCCTCGTCCTGCCAACCCACTGTGGGGAATCCCTGTGTACCCACCTGCTGCACAAGAGGGGCCAAATCCAAATGGACCCCAGAATGTGCTGGGGGGACCACCACCGCCCCATGTAATGACGGCACCGTGATGCTCAGGTGATGGCCTTACTGCAAGATCCTGAAGAGAAGGGGAAGACACCACAGCAGGAAGGTGGGCAGGTGATTTGGGAGACGTGGCCCTCACAGAGGACATGTGTTGGGAGATGAGGCTGCTCTCCAGTGAGGAGTTGTAGCAGCAATGCTAGGCTACAGCTGGTGCTCACCCCTCAGCTACAAGGAGGATGAGGCCAGGAGCTTCAGTTTCAACCAAATACATTTTTTCTGTCAACATGGTTTATGTCATTCACGGATTTACCAGATAAAAAGTTAAGATTATTAGATTAAACATGCATAGTTGATTCTCCAGAGAGAGCTTCATCTCTGTTATCTCCCTTCTAAATCTGCAAGGACATCGGAACACAGAGACAAGACCTTCAGCTCCCAGTTAAGAAACAGGTAGTGACTCTGACTGCACTTTTAAAATGGACATTTTTGAGAAGAAAAGTGGCTCTTCCTCTTCCCTGCTGTCCCCCTGCCCAGCTCCAGGCAGCCCCAGAAAGAGGGCTCCACCTCAGCACCCCATTTTTTCCATGCCCCTGCAGACTCTCTGCCACACAGAGCCTGCACTCATGTTGGGCGCTCAGCTGAGATGCTCCTGTTTGCACCACAGACAGCAAGTGAGGACGGAGTGAGCATCAGTAATTACATGGAACAGCTTACGTGATGCCCATATACATGCCTTTTGGGACAAGTGCAGGGCACAGAGGTGATGGGAGAGGTCTGCATGCTGTCAACCCATCTCAGAATAAATGAATGAATAAGGCCAAAATTCTGATTACTTTTGCACCTGGGTGGCTTCACTGGTGTTAATTACATGGTGGAAATGGAGGATCCATGTAAGCAAGATTCAAATCAGACACTGATATTTAGCTCTGCTTCAGGCCCTCTCTATAGGATTGCTTCTATCAAAGTGAATGAAACAAAGAGGGGAAAACCTAAATAGTGATTAATGAAGAACAGTCCTTATTTAATCACAGCTTTCAATTCAGACTTTATAATTTAAACTTCAGTAATTGTCTTCATGATTTTGGCATCTGCTCATCCCAGCCTACACACTATCTTTGAACTAACAGCATGGCTTATCTTTGCAATTAAGCATTCAGTGTAGCAACAAATCTTCAATTTGGTGTGAGTCACTCAGCTGCTAAATCAAACAATGTGTCACTAAACAAACCAGTTTCCTCCTGACCTCATATGATGATAATAATGACTTGTGAAACCATCTTGAGATTTCTTTGGTATAATTTGCTGGTACTTTCTGACACACTCTTTTTCATCACTGTAACTGGGTTCTGGATTAGAAATGAACAGTACACAAACAATTGATAGTTGTTATTATCATGGAAATACCTTGAAACCAGTTACTAATAAAGCAAAATAATTTTCTGTAAGTAAAGGCTGTAAGTACAGGGTGAGCTAAAGTTGCAACTGCATCAGCCTCAGTGGGTAGATGGGGATCTGGACTCCTGTTATGAGGATGGGAAGTGCTGGGTGGACAAGGTGGTCACTCCTGGTGCAAATGGGATCCCCATGCCTCCATATGGCAGACACACACGTGCTGCTCTGCATCACAAGTGTGTGTATGTGTGATCAATTAATAGAAGTAATTCATAATCTTCATCTTAATGTAGTTAAGATGACATTTGGCACCAAAAGTTACCTAGAAACTCATTTCTGTACTCAGCCAGAGAAAAGCAATGCTGGGGGACCAGTTGTGATGTGCAGTCCCAGGACAGGCTGGGCTCCCAAAACACACACCATTATTTCATGCAGCTGAAATTTCTGAGAAGCTGGATTTGGAGTCATGGTGGGTGCGGGCAGTTGTTTACCCTGGCAGCACTGCCTCATTGTAACCATACATCCTTGAAGTCCATAACACACAGAAATTGGTAGTGTCCTTTTGGGTGCTCAAGCTTTTAGTGCTCTTCCTCCTCAACCCTAGAAGCCACCAGAGATCTACCACAGCTCTTTCTCAACTGTAGCTGAAAATACCTGGGAGGGCTTTTACTTCAAAGGCCCAGCTGCGGGACACGATAGCAGCTCTGAGTGGGTTTTGCTATTAGCTGCTGACACAACAGGTTCAGAGGTTGTCCTCATTTTAGGCAGCAGCACAGGCTGCAGCATCAAGGTGACACTGCTGCCTGCCACCTATGTCTGTGTCTGGAGGGCTTCCTGAACCTCGTTGAGGCTTATCTAGCAGATATGCTATTGCAATGTCTTCAGTGGCATACTCTCTGTTTAGCTGAAGGATCCAGGTAGAAAGTCACTCGCCTTCTTTCCTATTCCTACCTCTCATATAGCTCTTTGTTCCTTAGCATAAACTTGTTTCTCTCCTGCAGTGAACCTAACTCACTCAGGCAAGTTCTCACATCCACGTCAGCTGCTGTCAGGTGAATTTTGTACCTTTTGAGCAGCACAAAAAAATTAGCTTAATTGGGCTTTTCATTGTACTGCACTGCTTTACTTCAGTTCTCAAAATGATTTCTAAGGGTTAAGATACTCCTTTTGCCAAAGGAGGAGTTTGTATGAAGCAACAGAGATTCAGTGTTAGATACGGGCCATCACCTGCCTGAATGAACCCTAATAAATAGGCACGAAGGAGCCACTTACTAGCATATTTTCACATTTCAATCACTGCAACTAAGGTGAAACAAAATAAAATCACTCAGTTTTTGATAGAAGTGCCAAGAGAAATAGGCTTCATGTTCTGTATTCTCTTTAATTATTGCCTTTGTCTGGCTCAGAAACTACATGAGGTACAGTGAATGCTACCACCTACAGCAGAGCTGCTGATCTGTAAAAAAACGGTATGATCAGATGACAGCGGGAAAAAGGCAAGAGTTAAAAAAAAAATTTGTTTTTTATAGCAAGAAAATAGATTTCGGAATAGGTGAAACAGAATAGGTTGCCAAAGAAAAGGCAGCCACTTGGAGAGATGCTGAAGAGATGACAGATCTCACTTGTTTTGGTACACACATTATAAAAGTTTCATTTTGCAAACCTTCACCTTCATTTGTACCACTGACTTTACCAGCTTCACTCCAGCAGCCCAGGCTTTCCCAGAACAGAGTCCCTTCCCAGTTGTTCTGAGCCTGGAAATACTGCAAAGTTTCCAAACCATCTCATTAACAGACAAAAATTAAAATGAATTTACTTACTCCCTTTACAATGGCAGCATGATGGATATTTTCAGTTTGGTACCTACAGACTGCTCTTGCATCATGTTTTCATGTCCATCTTCACAACTATAGGAATTTTTTAAAAGGCAAAAGCTGAGATGTTTGTCTATCCTACGTCTCCAAGACCTGGAAGAAGCATGCTGCATGTCCTGGTAAAGACAGGTCACACAGCTATAGGACTGTTCATACCACGACACATAGTCCTAAGGAAGTGGTACTACATAGATCAAACCTCTCACAGACATTTCATAGAGATGATTGAAAGACAGTTCCCTCCAAACTCATGTCAGTATTATTAGCAGAAAACAAAGTAATTTCATCCAACCCCTTCCAGCCAAAATCAGTTCAGCCATTGTGAGTGGTAGGTTTAGGTTGGAAGGATACTCCAAGCTTCACTGTTTACTCCTCCTGACCACCATGCCTGGTGTGGAAAAGGAATCATGAACAGGTGGGTGGCCAGGCAGTGAACACCTTGCCACCAAAGTCACATCCCAGTTCAGGTTTTCTCCATTCCTGCACATGTTTTCTGAATGCTTCCAGGAACCACCCATGGTGAGAGAGCCAGCCTCAGGAATTTGGGGTTTCATCAACAAAGGTTCTTGATCAGAGACCACGTGAGTGACCTCTCTGCTCCTAAACAGCCATAGCTCTATGAAGAAATCTGCCTCTGTGTGTCCAATCTCTGGTATTCACTTTCTGATTTACCTGCTGGGAAAAATACAGTCAGGCAGATTTCCTTGCAGAGAAACAGCTGTAGACACGTGGCAGGCCAAGTGCAAGTAAGTCTTCAAAGTAGCTCTTTAGTGTTCTCAGAAGAAAAGTGGGTCAGACCTTGCAGCTTAAGTCTTTTGGGACTTTGACTTTAATTAAAGTGTAAGATATCAGCATTTACCCTCACCTAGACATACAATGGAGGAGATGTGCTGCTATTAGTGCTTACAGATTCAAAATCCCAGGCTGGGAGCTTCTCTTTCCTGGTCTTAAGCCTCAAGTCACACAGAAACTGCATTTGTGACTTTATGAATCCATCCAACTGATGCAGAAATAATGTGCCAGGTGGAATGACACCAAAAGGGCTTTCCCTTGCACTGCTGACCAAAAGGAAGCTTCCCAGAGGGAGATGTCATATTATTCAGGCAGCTTTATCTCCACAAAATCCTTGGATTTGGCAGTGCCTGATCCTGGGAGGTCCTTGTGGAAGCTACCAGGCTACTGTAGAGCAGGAGATCAAACTTGAACCCCCAATCTCTTCTAGCAGAAACTGGTATTTCAGCACAAATGTCCATGGCAGCTATGTAATAAATTGACTGTTAACAAGAAATGTTGTCAAGAGAGAAGTGTCTGAGGGCAGTAAAAGGCTGACAGGGAGACATGTGTGGGATGCTGGAGCTGGTGGTAGGGACTGGAAACTGATGTCACAGTCAGTGGGGAGATAACAGATTACCTTATTTCTACATTTGCAGGATGTGAGAGGGATATGGCAGCCTTAAAGAAAAGATTTTTAACTGCTTTGTGCAATTTATTTTAATTTCTTATTATGTCAAAACAGCATTTTTCTTAGCCTGACTAAGTTAGTATGGTTTTATCTGTCTGTTTATATAGTGTTCTACCCATACTCTGCCAGCTAAACCAAATTTTTCAAATTTTTTTTAATATTTTATGTTCTTCTAAAATCTCAGTTCCTGGAGATAAGGGGCATCCTCAGCATTTTAGTTTTTGCTTTATTTTATAAATTCTAGCAAAAAATAATTTTAAAAAATCCTCAACTGCAATATTTTAAATGCATTCTCATAATTTAGAGGATGGCACCATATTTTTTAATACGGAACTTTCAAAATATTTATTGATGCTGCAGAAAGGACTGAACTGCTCAAATACTGTGACTTTCATGCCATGTATCAGTTTTATGTTCTGGATGACAAATACAGCCTTGTGCAAGTATTAGTCTGTATCTAACTAGTCTCTTCTAAACAATCATGGTACCATTGTTAACGTTCTTCCCTTTGGAGTTTTTAATTATCCTAAAGTTCCGTTCATTTGGAAAACATCCATTAAGTCTATTCAGCATTTGAATGAAGCCGATAAACCTGAGAGTACGCTCAAGTACGTGAATAACTGACAATTTTTATTTCTTACTCAGAGTGAAGTTTTCAGCAGTAGCTGAGCAGAAATCCACAACTGATAAAAGATGTATAATCAGGTAACTGTAAGTTCTCCTGTAGCTGACCCTGCCCCTGTGCTGGTCAGATGGTTTCACTGATGCCCAGAGGCAGTCCTGCCCCTTGCCCAGGGGAACATATCCACAGCTCATGAGGACGCTGTCACTCCGCCAGCTCTGTCAGGTGCTGCAACAGGTGCAACTGGTCTTTCAGACCTCACTGCTTTCATCTCTTCCCCAGCCAGAGGGGAAGGGGAACTGTCACCTTTGTGAGTGGTTACATTTGCTGATGGCTCTGCTTTCCTCCTTTTATGTACGCAAGCCTGAAGCAAAATGCCCTCAATATGGTGGACAGGTAGATGATGTTTCAAGATCAGCAGATGCTACCTGGTGTAAGAACTGGAAGTTTGTTGAGCTTTGCATGTTTATCACCAATTTCATCTGCTCAGGCATCCAGAACTACATGTATAATCTGACAGATCTCTGACACGTTTCTGTGATACATGTTCTGCCGAAGAGTGAATGGGGAAATGGTGTCAGAATCCTGACTGGGCAGCCAGCAAGGGCAGTGCTTATACACCCGGTGGTATAATACAAGAAAGAAATGAAAATGCCTCATAAATCTGTATTGTAGAGCTGCAAGGCACCCGTACTCACAGCTGGCACATTTCAGGATGTTGAATCACTTAGATTGAATATCCATAAGGATAAGCAAATTGGTGATTACAGCACCTGATTTAGACTGTCACCATGCCACACGTCCTAGAACATTTAGTTACCTACTTTACACTTGAAGAGAAAGGCACCAATTTTAGGAGCAAACATTTAAGGTGGAGCTATTTCAATTATTATTTTTCTATGAGGCACAACGCAGCAGACTGTATTTGTGTTCTGGACTTTGCAGGGAATGACATGGGCTGCCAAAGGAAAAGCTAACTAGGCTGGTTCCACCTTAGTGATAGCACAGAACATATTAAGACACAAGATGGAATTGGGGGGCTACTTTAAAATGATGATCTAACAGCTAGCTAGTATATTTTGCAGCTGGGATCACTTACACTCACTTGGCAACAGTGTTCTGGCCATGCTGGCGTCTCCTCAGCATAGCAGTTTGGCTTTGTTTCATTTTTTTCTTTTCAATGAGGAAACCAATTGCAGTTTTGCTGCATGAATGCAGGAGCATCACCAAGGTCAGCCAAGGAGAAAGGCTCATCCAGTTGTCCTCTGATGGTCATGCACCATCTGGTAGTAGGTTAGTATGCATTGTATGCTTGGTATTCCAATGACAGGTAAAGCAATCGTGATCTGGCTTATGCTATGCAATGGAGAAAGGAAGCAACATAGTCCTCTAGATGTCCTCAAGGCAGAAAGAAACTGCTTTATTTATTCTTATTTTGAGGGAAAATAAAGAAGCCTTACAGCTCTAAGAAGAGTTTCCCCATCCTTTATCATGGTATTATGTTAAACTGTTTCAGTTATCCTCTCCTAAATTTGCATGCAGCTCTATAATTAAGCTGGAAGTCAGTGGCTTAGTTGCCTTTGACTGCATGGGCCTTTGGGGGGGTGGAATGCAACACGAGATTAATACAAATGCAAACCTAGTGTAGTGGGTTGACCCTGGCCGGATACCAGGTACCCACTAAAGCCACTCTCTCACTCTCCCTCTGCAACTGGATAGAGGAGAGAGAAAAAAAACAGCTAAGCATTCATGAGTAGAGATAAGAGCTGGGAGAGGTCAGTTATTGATTACCTTCTTTGGCAAAACAGACTCAAAGTGGGGATAGTACTTAAATTTATTACTTAACAGGATAAGAGCCAAAGAGTGAGAAATAAAACAGTCTTAAAAACACCTTCCTCCCATCCGTCCTTCCATGTTCTCCCTCCTCCCCCCAGCTCTGCAGGAGGGTGGGGAATGGGGGTTACAGTCAGTTGATGTTTCTGCTGCTACTCAGAGAGAGGAGTCCTTCCTCTGCTTCCGTGGGGTCCCTCCCACAGGAGACAGTCCTTGATGGGCCTCTCCAGCATGAGTCCATCCCTTTTGGCAGCAGTTCTTCCCAAACTGCTGTCCTGTGGGTCACTCCTCCATGGGGTGCAGTCCTTCACGAATGAGCTGCTCCACCGTGGGTCCCCCACCGGGGCCACAAGTCCTACCTGGGAAAAACCTGCTCCAGCGTGGGCTTCCCTCTCCATGGGCTGCAGCTCTCTGGCAGGACCTTGCTCCATTTGGGGCTTCCCACG
The DNA here is from genome assembly GCF_003945725.1 of Corapipo altera. NCBI lineage: Eukaryota > Metazoa > Chordata > Aves > Passeriformes > Pipridae > Corapipo > Corapipo altera. Next base: position 586,794 of record NW_020884928.1, read on the forward strand.
GGGTCACAGCCTCCTTCATGCATCCACTTGCTCCAGCAGGGGCTCCTCCATGTGCTGCAGGTGGGTCTCTGCACCCCAGTGATCCTCCGTGGACTGCAGGGGCACAGCTGCCCCACCATGGTCTGCACCACGGGCTGCAGGGGAACCTCAGCTCTAGTGCCTGGAGCACCTCCTCCCCCTCCTTCTGCGCTTTGTTGTTCCCATGTTCTCACTCTGCTCTTCCCTGGCTGGAATTCTTCTGCACAACAACCTCCTGTTCTTAAATGTTATCACAGAGGCATTACTATCACTCCTAATTGGCTTGGCCTTGGCTAGTGGCAGGAAGTCCGTCCTGGAGTCAGCTGGCATTGGCTTCCAGAGGTCACCACTGTAGCCCCACCCCCTGCTACCAAAACCCAGCCACAGAAACCCACTACATCTAAATATCTACATGCACATATATCTGTGAGCTAAGTATGAGAGCTGCATTATAGTGGATGGAGTCAATAATGTTGATGAAGGATAGGGTGCAACTGAGGCTGTCACAGATTTGGTTTCCCTGGCACAGTGGGATACATCCTGCTCTGGCTCCACTGCCCACAGTCGTGTAGGTTGTTTGGGACTATGGACATGAGGCTGGATCAGGCACCTATGTTCCCTCTCACCTTGATGCAGCTGAAATAAGTGTAGCCCAGACCTCACTGGTCCACATTTGAATGTCTCAGACATAAGCTGAATCCCATCCTGGATGAAGTGTAGAGTTCTCCCTCTTCTGGAAACCTTGCTGGGCCTGGATATCACAAACACTACTGTGCCTTCACCTGGGGCTGTAAATGACCAGCACACCTGAGGACCAAGGCACTCCTGGACATCCCTGCTAACTCCCATGGTCATGCTGCAATTTCAATCAGTGAGGACTTCTGTCATTGTATTGGTTGAACGGAGGCTTTATGTTTGCCAGAGGCTGCATCTGAGGCCCAAGTGCAGTTATCTTTGTACTGTACATATATACATGATTAGCTGGGTAGCTTTACCATTTAGCAAGCAAAACCTTATGCTGAAAATAAATGGTTAATGGAATGATTTAAACATTAAACACAGAAAATGCTGCTTAAGCAAAATTATATAATTTTCAGTCTTTTACTTAACTTTGCCATCTACAGTAGTGCTTCCACCAGAAGTCACACCTCTGCCTCCTGGCTTTTGTAGAATATTATATTTTGTCAGGAGCTCTCAAAAACTGGGTAATTAACATAATTTTCTCTTCTGTTTCCCTGATCGTTGTTTAGCTCTATTGTCAGTAACCAACTGGCAGTGAAATGGCCTGAACTCAACTTCTAAGTACTTCAACTGAAAGCACTTGACTGATACCAGTTCAAGACTCCACCTGGCACCCAGGGAAACCTGCAGCTCACTAGCTGGGTACCACAGCAGATCATTGGTGCTCACTCATCAGCAAAGGGCTCCCACTGTGAACATAGCTGGAGTAGATGTGTATTTGCAGAGCTACCACCTGCTTGCTGCTCCTCACCCCAGGGGCACCAGCCATCACCTATCACCAGTTACCTGTGGTATAGGTGTGCTGTGATGGCATGAATACCTACCTGGCTCCAAGAAGAGACGTAAAGTATGAATGTTTTCTCCAAAAAGGCTTTATGAATTTTACCTGATGGCAGACAGCTCCCAATATGCATGACCTTTTACCTGGGATGAGTGTTGGTTTTCAGGACAATTTATGCTTATTACAAGACTAGCCTAAAGGCCTCCTAGCTGTTTTGGTTTATTCTGTAAATTTGCCTGTACTCCCAAGGAAGCAATGCTGAGCTGTCCAGACTGGCTTTCTGCACAGCAAATCCAGATCCATATACTACCTCTTCACTCATGACTATTCAGGACAGACAAGGTAGGAAGATGTGGTGATATTAATTTCTCAACGGCCATTCTAAGTTTGCAAAGGAAGCAGAATGTTTATATAACATTGTCATTGACTAAATTCCAGTTTTAGATTAGGGGAGCAATCAATGGAGCAATTTCATTGCTTGTCTATTACCGAATGCAAGAAGGCAACTTGCAAATGATAATTTGTGCTGGCTGATGGTAACAGAAGTGTGAATGATTATCCATAAATGGGCACTGTAGGCATCACAAATGTCCTCTCTATGTGTACTAGTTTTGGCTGGGATGGAGTTAATTTTCTTCATAGCAGTCCATATGGTGTTTCGGATTTGTGACCAAAAGAGTGTTGATAACACACCAATGTTTTGGTTGTTGCTGAGTAGTACTCGCAAAAAACCCATACATTCTATACCAATTCTTTTGCTCATGCTCCCCTCTCAGCAAGTGTACTGACAGTGGCCAAGACTATGTGAAGGGACAGAGCTGAGACAGCTGACCCTAACTGACTAGAGGGATATCCCACATGGTACTCAGCAATAAAATATGGACGTAAAAAAAAAAGAAAGAGGGGATACTTGGAGTCATGGCGTTTGTCTTCCCAAATAATCATTATGTGTGATGAAGCCCTGCATTCCTGGAAATGAGAGATTTTGACTCTGGAATCTAGCTATCAGGTGCAGAAACTGCTGGTCTGATCAAAAAAGAAAAAGAGATGTGCTGCATATCTCAGAAGAATGCACGCACAAAGGTCTGCTTTTCAGACCAAGAGATAGCCTTTCATCTCCATCCACATCTACACCTCAAAAAGATTAAGTCAGAAAATGCACAGATGCTTGGGCTCTTTAATCCTGCTGACAACTGTAGGTGCTGGATGGATTTCTTTGCTGGGGCTATAAGTGAACTCAAGCAGCGATACCAAATCACATGTACCAGGTGGCTTGTGGACACGTGATCTACTTGTTTCTATGTCTTTCAAAGTAATTTCTTTACAATGTCAAAGATGTTTCTTTGCACTGTCATCAGTTTCTTAGCTTCTGTGAAAAAGCCAGGGAGTTGGACTTGATGGGGATTGCAGAGAACACAGAACTGGCTGTTTCCCCTCATATTCCTGGCAGGACTAGCTCTGCCAATTGGCACTGTGGGCAGCCGTGGCAGGCAGAATGGCTGGAGCCTTGCTCCCTCTCCATAGTCACACAGGCTCCTCCACCTTCCCTCCTTACTCTATCTCTTCCTCTTGGATAAAAGATTATTCATGTTTTCTCAAATCTTAGGATGAATCTCTCTTTGAGTAGATCAAAATGTGAATGTTTGCATCCTTTTGAGAAAGTCTAGTTTCCCATGGGCCTAGTGTAATCTTTTCAGAAATTAAACAAACAAACAAACAGTCAGTGTCAGTAAAGAGTATTCCTGCACTGCTACTGTTACAGGAATACTGTAACCTATTTTAACTTATGTTATAGAAAGACAGGATATATTCTAGAGTCGTGAACTTTAAGATGTTGTCCGTATCTGTCCAGTCATCCTTGATATTTCTGTTATGTCCATGTCTGTACCTGTCTCATACTCAGCCTATCCCTGAGATTTCTCTTGTTTAACTTCCGAAAATCAAAATGCAAAATTTCAGCTGAAATAATCACCTCAGTGAAAAATCAGTGGCTCAAGACAGGCCTTATAAAGGGCAGTTTGCTCCCACCTAAGGCAGGCATTTGCAGAGGACAGGTGCTAACTCCTCACTACAGAGGCTTCATGTTTTGAGGACTAGCACAGAGATGCCACTCACTGTCCAAATGAGGTTCACTCTCTCCTCCACGGCTTTCTCTGCTGACCCACTGATGAGGGAAACATCTTCCTCCACTGCAAAAAGAAGAAACCAGAAAGTGCAATTTTAATTCCTTAGTAGTGTCTCTGGGGAGGGAATGTGGGAGGCAGGGGCTGCTGTCTACCAGTCCCTCTTGAGTGCTAGGAGCCCCATGGCTGTGTGACACCTTGGGGTGTAAGCCCAGAGTCACAGAATGTTTGGGGGACCCGACAGCCACTTTGTCATTTACACTGTTTCGTTCACAGCAGCAGGAGACACAGTTAACATTCCCCAAGGAGAAAGAAGGTGGAAGATCTGATACCAAAACTCATTGCCACCACCTTATAAGGGTGATGTCCACCTGTGATGACAAGACTGAATTAAGCAAATTCACATTATTATGACAAATACATGCCAGATTTGGCCAGACTCTACCTTCTAAAGTGTAATTTGTTGCTATTTGAATTCTGTTTTGTCTTCACTACTGCATTGGGAGTGGGCAGAAGATGGGCATGTAATTGTGGAGGTCATAACTTTTCCCAGATCTAGATCTGGGAGACATTTCAAATGTAAACTAAAGGGGGGATGGGGAGAGGTAGCAGCTGCCAAAGCAGAACTAGCCCTGGCATCCACATTCCTTCCCCTGGGAGACACCCTGTGATGCTCCCAGGGATCAGAGCAGAGAGGAAACCTGCACTGGGCACCCAGCCAGCACTTGCTGTCTGGCACATTCTTCAGAGCACAATTCCTTTTATTCACCTCTTGCCCCCTGTACCAATGGAGACTGGTTTTAGGGAAACATCTCACGCCTTCCTAGGCCCTCACACACATCTCCAGCACTTGCCCTGTCTTGTAACTGTTTGTCTCTGCAGCTGTCATGATATGAAGGTTTAATGGTCTTTTAAAACTGCTTTATTTCAGGTATTCTTGTTTGGTGTCAGAATTTGTAAGGTTGAAATATGAAGCCAAGAATTTGGGGTTTGGGTTATTCTCACTCTGGCCTCTCACTGAACTTCTCAGCTGAACATCTTTTAGTGAAAGCTTCTTTCAGCTTACTGAAAGATGCTGTGATCTGCCTTGGCAACATCTTATTAAAATGCCAGGAACAAGATCAACAGCTGTGCTGTGATTTCCATTTCTGTGCTGTAAGTGTATGACATTTGCTCACTCCAGCCCTCCTACCACCACACATTGGACCTCTGAATGTTCCTTCCAGCCTAAGTGAGGCTCTGATTTTATGGCTGCTCAAGCACAGACCTCTATGCACAGCTCTGCAGCTTGAAATGAATTACACGTAATGAGGGCATTTCTTAAACAACATGTCCTTTTGAGGTATGTCAGTGCTTTTAGGTTTCTTTTCATAGACTTTTCCTTGAATAAAATATTCCAAAACCTTTATTCTAGTCACATAAAAGATTCATGCATGTCTTCTTTTGAGATGAGTGAAGAGAAGAATACTGTATGGGAAAAGGGGGAGCAACACTTGATATGTTTCCTCTTATGTATACTGAAATTAAATATAAGAAGTATTTATATTTAATTTATCACCATATTACTATCTAAATTATATATGCATGGAAAATTTATAGACCTCCTTTGCCACTCTTAGTCTCTCTTTTTCTTTCTTCCTAGAAATTAACATATCTTGGGTATTTCCATTGCTCTTTCCCCAATATAAGAATATAACTAATGCAATTTTATCTACATTTTTGGAGGCTTTTTTTCATTATATGGTTTACAACAACTCAAGGTGGAGGGGTTAATTTTCCATAGGCAGGCACTTCCACTGAAGGAGGCAGGATTGATACATTTAAAACATTTTTGCTTTGCAACAAAGCAGATTTGGAGGATGACTACGAGGGCAGACTGAAGGAAAGGGAATATTCCTTGTAAATTTTCTGTGGAAAACCAACTTCAGAAGTGATTGGATGTGCTTGTCCTAAACCCACCTCTCTCCCTCAAACATGACTTAAATGCACATGATCTCACACCCTTTGATCAAAGACAAAACCTTGAAGACCTAACAAATATCTTCTCCTGGTCATCTGAAAACTCACTGACCCTTCTGGCTCTTTTTGCCTTCCTGCAGGGTCCAAAACTCACACTGCAGAGATTGTGGGCTTCCCTGTCATCTCTCATGCTATCCCCATTCACCACATTTTTCAGTTGCTCCCTGTGCACACCTCAGTGGACACCATCTCCACGGCTTTGTCAGGGCCACCTCTGCTACCCAGAACTGCCCACCTGCATCTTTCATAGCATTAAAAACTTTCTCATTTTGCTAATTCCATACAAAGTGCAGTTTTTGAAAGAGAATGTGATAGACAAGAGAAACAGCTGCCACTGTGAAAAACACAGCGACAAATCCACAGATCGAATTTCAAATATGAAGAAAACATGTATGGCCTTGAGGGTTTCAGCCACAGGACGAGCAAGGGCTGCTCGTCCACTCACCTGCACTGCTGTTCTGACAGTGGGTGAATGAAAATTTTTTTTAAAAGCTGTCATTTTGTTTTGAATCCTTTGTGCACAAATTTTGCAGGGTGATTCCCAGCTCTTGTAGGTAGAGCCTTGCTGAATAACCGCTCACTTTGTAGAAATCATCTCTTATGAAAAGTTCTAGTATAGCTCCTTTTGATCACCACTTTTTTAGTGATACTCTCTTCAAACAGTAGCTGCGAGATACACTGAACATCTTAAAGACAACTTTTTTAGGCCTTTTTTTATGCTTTCATAGTGTGGGGAATGAAGGTGGCTCCAAATATCAACGGTACAGTATTTACACTGTTGCATCTGGCATTGTCTCTGTTAGTCACTACTCTCCCTCTGTTAGTTCCTGAATATTCAATTTTCCTCTTTGGCTGCTATCAGGAAGAGGGCTGAGGTTTTCTAGGACTCTGGAAACTTTTTCTCACTTACTCAGGGGCCATTTCCTGTTTGAAGCTTCTACTTTGTCTCCTGCTCATCTGCCATCCCTGCAGCATGGGTAAGGCATGACCACCTTCATGCACCATCTGAGGGAATTATGGGGGCCCCTGCAAAGTCTGGCACCTCAATGCCATCAGCAACTTGGCATCATAGCTTCGGCTATTTGTTTAAAATTAAATCCTCCATTTTTCAGTCCTACATTTGTGTTCACTAACTTGTAGGCTAAATGCCATCTTGGAGTAAGAAGATAAGTATGGAAGTCATAGGTGTTCCAGGTGTGACATCCTCTGCTCTACCTTTCATTCCTTTACCCCTGTATTTTGACAAAGGTCAGCTTCTGCTTTTATGATGAGACCCCCCAGAGCTGCATGTGATACTCAGATAGATGCTGTTCCTTTTCTCTCTGCATCCATTCTTGTTTGAGAAGATGATTTTATGGGGGTAGGAAGTGTGGTGCTTGTTAGCCCATACCTTAGACAGATACAGTTAAATAGTCCCATCTTCCCACTGCTTACAACTGATGTGATTTTATGTCTGTTTGCAGACACATTATCCTGGATGTCAAACTTTTTTGCTGGCATTCTTTACTTGCAGGGTCTCAAAAGGCATCAGGACATGAGCTGTAGATGTTGTGATTTTGTTTTGTGGGATGAGCTCCCTTGAGCCTCATGTGCCTTGTGCCCAAGCAGGGTCCAGGAAGTCCACGGAGTTGCTCACAGGAGCAAAAGAAGCAGCAGGCAGCACATACAGCAGAGCATGCTGAAGTTATAAGAATCTTTTAAGCTCCCATCTTCCTTTTTTTTTTTTTTTTTTTCCCTGTTCTTTATCCTTGGCTGTCCAGTGCTTGCAAACCCAGCAGTATGCTGTGGTGACTTGCTCTTCCCATCCCATGCCTGCTCAGAGGGGAGTGCCACATGGGTGTGACGAAATGCCTGCCCACACAGTTCTCTGCACCAGGGCTGAGCACTCGAGTCTCAGTGCCTGTGCCCACCTGTTGCAGCAGAGGTCAAGAAGCAGCCCTTGGAGCACTGCACTTCCCTTGCACGCTCATGTCCTAAAACTGAGGTGTAAAACACCTTCCTGGAAGCACAGGCAGTTCCTTTTATTCTGATCACCAACACACCACCTGGAAAAAACTGGGCAGTACAGTAAAGAGGAGAGGCATAAATACTGCGTAGCATCCTTATATATTCACTCGGTTACCTCGCATCTCACTTTTCTGTTATTTTGTAACCATCATTTAAATAAAGGAATTTTTCCTTCCACTGTCATCCACATCTTTTACTTTATGTTGCAATGGACTTGGAAACCACTTGGGGGAACTTTTCCCATTGCAGTTAATTATAGATGAAAGGCTGTGTTGTCACAAATACCCAGTGATCTGACTCAGCTGCTTTTATGAGCACTGAATATCACAGAAATCCAGCAGATTTCACTAAGAAATGTCAAATGCCTAGGACATTTGCAGATAAAGCATTCTTTAGATTCCTTACTCTGATCATATAATTTGGGAAACTTTGAGTGAGTGCCTAGTTAAGCACTGAGGTAGCTCTGAAAGACCTTTTCTAAAGTCTTGAACTGTATAGTGACCTACAAAAATGGGGAAATGTTATTTAGTTGCTAAACAGGATTTTGTGGTCCTGTAAGATAACTACTTTGAACGGTTAGATTAATGTCGTGCTAGAAATTGTTCAGCACGTACCTGTGCAAATCTTGTAGGGACTTTTTCCCCTTAAAGATCCCCTATATATACTCTTGTTCGGGTCCTCCTACGCAGGCGGTACGAGCGGAATGAGCGCCGGGAGCCTCCAGCAGCAGCAGGGAGCTGCAGCAGTGCCTGTCGCGGAGCCGCCCGGCGCGGCAGAGCCGCAGTAGCGTCACCAGGTGGAGCCCTGCCCCGTGGTTCGCCTGCAAAATCCTCCCCGAAAATGCGAGCCCGTGCCTTTGCCGGGGTGAGGCCACATTTCTTACAAACGCGGTTTTTAGGGAATGTCCTTTGAATTCAGTTTTCAGTGCTAAATGACATTGGGGTGCTGTGCGGTGCCGCTGGGCCCGGCCACGGGATGCGCAGCGAGCGGGGAGTTTGCAGGGAAGCGCCCTGTGCCCCCCTCACTTACAGCGCTGTGAGTCGGCCTACCTGCCGCTCCCGGCTTCCGCGATGAATCCGCTTCCAGCCCGGCTGTCGGGAACCTGGCACTGCCTCGGTGTCTTTTGGCCATTAATCAGTTTTGCCCCTCGAATGTTCCCCTCGCTCCTTCCCGCCCCGCCGGCGTGTGCAGCCTTGTCCAGCCAGGCTGCCCAGAGCACGTCAGATACCAGGATCACAGCATTTCTCATGCTTCTAGTGAAATCAATGGAGGTAAGGTCCAGGGCTGAGGTTAAGCATGCATCTGGTTGCTATCCAGGACTGGGACCCTGTCTTCTTCCTCCTCTTCCTCCTCACCTCTCGAGGCCAAGAGGAAATGCTCTGAGTAGAAGCATTTTTCTTTGTGAGGATGTTGAATTTTGTGGCAAAGGCTGCAGTGTCAGTCACTGGGCCAGTGCCCAGAGTGCATGTGGCCAGAAGAAACTAATGGATGGACATGCATGAGAAAAAAAAAGAGAGGAGAGGCAAGGTGAGGTGGGAAGAGGAGAGGAAAGGGAAAATAGAAAAAAAAAGTGAAAGGAAGGGAAAAGGAAATGGATGCAAACTGGAAGCCAGAGGGACCACTTAAAGTGAGATCTGCTGTTCCTTAATGCATCCTTCAAGGAGAGAACAGAGATGCAAACAGGTGTGCGGAGTAGTAGTCGCAGAGGATTTTGTTAGAAGTATCTGCCGTAAGGTAACTCTCCACCATTGAAAACGTGAGACTAAATGCAACACATACATGCTAAGATAATTCCAGTATTTAGTTTTCGTTTTTCTTTTTAGGTAAACACAAGGAAGGTCTGATATTCACTTGCAGAAATCATTGCTCCCCTGGGAACGGTGTACCTGCAGTGTAGCTGAGACATTTCATGGTCTTCTGTAATTGAACCTGAGGCACCCTGTGGTGGCTGAGTGCTGTTGAATAATCTGGGGCTGTCATGTCAGTTTTTTAAAGGCAGGAAAGCATTTCCTTGGACTGGGATGAAAGTCTCTAAACCACAGCCCCAGATGGAAAAGAGACTCACTAGCCACTAGGTCACCCACTGACAGCCATAGCTTGGGGAAAAGCTCCACAAAGTGATCAGGGAGGAGGCTGGGCATCAGCAAGTACACTTTTAGAGGAGGGAAGGTTAGAGAGCTTGAGGGAGGAGTATCTGCCACTTTGCTGCTATTTTAGCACTCTGCATCCAGCAGCCAAGCTGATCAAAAGCAATCAGGACAGGGGTTTGATGGTCTAAACTGCTTCTTCTTTCCAAAGTGGATTTCATCTATGCCTCCCAACTGCCCAGCTGTGGGAGAGCCCACCTCTCAGAGAGGAACAAACAAACAATCACCACTGAATTTTTGACCCTCCAGCCTGCTGCTTTCCTTGCTGAAGCCATGGAAGCACTCCTCTTTGCATTGACCACAACACAGGCACAGCACTCCTTAGCATGGGGGAGCACTCCAAGGAAGGCCCTATCTGCCCATTTTAGCCGCCTTCTGAACCACAACCAGTGCTGATGGCCCCTTGCTCTGGCTTCTTCTTCCAAGAAATGTATATAAATAGTTATTTGTAAGGATTTTATTTTTTTTTTGTAATAAATATGGTTTTGTGGTTTTTGTCAGCTCATTGGATAAACTTCAGAGAGTCAAAGCACAGCTGGGCTTATGCAGCTGCCCTTGATGGAAGGTCATCATTAGGATTTGGAGAAATTTGCACTATAAAGACTTGGCTTTGACTGGACCATCAGAGGATTTCTGGCCAGGAAAAACAACAGATTGTCATTTGGTATCTCCCTGGTATGACTTTAAACAGTTAAGAGAAATCAAAAGCTCAGAGGCCCAGAACTGCCTGACCAAGTCTTGCCAGGCATCCAGTTTGCTCAGCAGCATTGGGAGAACTGGCAAGAAACCTCTCAGCTTCTGGCTGGGACAACTTGAGCCTGAGAATTTATATCATTCTTTAAAATGTTTGAGTCACAGCAAACATTATTTCTATTATGACAAATTTTTGAATAGAGATTGAAATGATAATTTTTCTTCTTGCTGTAGGAGTTCAAGTTTTTCTTTGCCTCCTAGTCTAGAGGCTTAGGGTTGCCTGGTTACTCTGACTCAGAAGCTCTGTGAGGTATCTCTTAGTGAAGAGATACAATTTGGCAATTAGAAAAGCTTGATTTGTCATCTAAATGTAGAAATCCTTAGGAAAAAATAACCATTTGAAGAGCAGTTGTACAGAAAACACAATGAGAAAACTCTCAGAATGTACATTGGTACTGAACATTGCTGGTTTGCTTATTGTAGAGGCACAAAGGTCATTAATAATATATGCAATAATTAGGAATTTTTTTCCAGTGTTCAATTAATAGAATCCTGTTCATAGCATATATGAATTGCAAATGTGATCAGAAAAGCATTTTTGTTGAAGAATTTCCCCATGGACTAGCACTATAAAAAGACTCCATTCAACCAGCAATCTGTTCATCTTGGGCTGGAGTTAAAAGAGCTTGATGTATTTAGGTGAGGGCCCCAGCACAGCCAGCACAGCAAGCTAAAAAGTGTCTGCTTAAATGAGCATGTGGCTACATATGTATTTATATAGTGCACATGTGTGTGCATAAATGTGTGCAATTGTTCTTATAATAATACATTTGTGCTGATGTGGAAATTTGTGATTGCAGAAACTATTTTATTTTCCAAAGTATTTCCTTTAGAATTGAGGCCATGTTGTTTCAACAGTTCCTTCATAGATGCCCTTTAGTTGTTTGCATTTTGATGAACAGCAGCAAACACTTTAAGAACAAGGAATGGCGTTTAATGATTGGGAAGGTGGGGAATGTTTGATGAAAAACTGAGATCTGTGGACCGACAGTTTTGCTTGGAGGTCCAAGGATCAGAAAGTCTCAGCCAGAGTAAACTCTAAAAGGTCAGACTTTGATTTAATGAACTTAACTTTCAAGAAAACAAGCCTTTTTCATGCAGAATATCCCCTCAGGCTCACTGTATTTAACTAGCAATAAATGCAGAACAAATAGAATGACAAAAAAAAGTCCTGTTTTGTATATCCTACCATGTTTTTAACCTAATGCCACCACTACAAGCTTAAGAATAAATTTTAGATACTTCATGCTGTATTTACTAGGGGTAGGGTAAATCTACGATATTATCTGGTTCCTTTATATCCTTGTGTTATGCCCACTACTGTAGCCTGCACTACCAAGGTCTGAATTGTTGTCTGCAACTCCTCCATCAGGTCTGCTCTCACAGACTCACTTTGGACACAGCTCAGTTGCAATGGGCTGTTGGCTTAAACACCTACATGCTGTTGGGATCTCCGACTTCTCGCAGTCTGCTTTTTTGAGCTCTTAAAATGCAATGGTTGTAATAGAGAAACAAAAAGCAACAAGGGTTTGTCCTTATTACTAAAAAGTAGGGATAACTCAGGAAAAATAGGCATCACCCAGAATTATTATCAGTGGTATATAACTGGGTGTAACAATCATTTTAGATCTGAAATGGTGAAACTGTTAGGTAGTCATGATATTGTGAGCTTGTTGCCAGAACTTCAACAAAATAAAACTGTGCCTCACTAATCTCTTACATGAGTTTGTTGGGTTTTGTTTTGTTTACTAGAATCAATTGCAGTTAATGAAACAATCAGCATAAATATGTTTTCAGCAGGGCACAAGGTGAGCCTACAATACTGTGCACTGGAGTGATATGTAATCTACTTACTAAGTACTTACTAAGTACTGTGGGAAAATTCCAGTTAAATGAGATATTTGCAGATAACACTGCCCTCCAAAAATATTTATATTAAAATATGAGAAACGGAGAAGAGTTCAGGAAGCCTTACTGCAGCAAAGCTGGGTGAGCAGTGAGGTGGGACATGGCATGCAGAGTGGTGGTTGGCAGGAATAATTAGAGATTCATGGCTAGGCTTCGCGAACGAAGATTTGGGAAGGCGCTACCCACACTTGTTGCAAGTGTGTTGGTGGCTAAAAAGGCCAATACGAGATAGACATGCCCAGTTGCAAAAGGCACAGCAGAAAGATTCCTGAGGTGGTACACTCTGCAAGGCACGATTCTATCTGCGCTGTCTTTTCTCCTCAAGAGTGATCCTGCGTGCTTTCTCAAGAGTGTCAGCAGCGTTATAGATGATGTGTCTCCAGACCTCCTGATTGGAGGCCAGAGTAGACCAGTTATGTTGGTCAATATGGCCAAGGCTGAGATGTTGTTTCAGGGAGTCCTTGTATCTTCTCTTTGGGGCTCCTCTCTTGTGGCAGCCGGTGGCAAGTTCACCATAAAGCAAGATCTTAGGGAGACGGTGGTCCTTCATCCTGGAGATGTGCCCTGCCCTGCCCTGCCCAGCTGTGTTCTCAGTAATATGGCCTCAATACTTATGATTGCTGCTTGTTCTAGAACAGATGTATTGGTCACATAATCTGACCAGTGGATGTTTAGGATTGTGCAGAGACAGCGTTGATGGAAGCGTTCTAGGAGACACAGGTGGTGGTGGTAGATGACCCATGATTCAGATCCGTATAAGAGAGCAGACAGCCCTATGGCTCTGTAAACACTAATCTTGTTTATTTCACCAAACTCTCTCCACTGCTGGCAAAATCCTGGCAAGAATACATTTGAACAGACTACTTAGAGATTATGGCAGTCTAAATTAGTACTGTCAGTTAAAAAATAGGTATTTAGTTCAGGTGCCTGAGGTGGATGGTGGGTTGCCTGTGGTATCTCCTCTCCTACGCTCCCTAAGGGGCCCTACAAGCTCCACAAAGTCCCAGGACAGGCAGGACCCCAAGGTTGGCAGTATTGGGTTGAACCTCCACCCACACCTTCCCCACTGCTCAGCACGCAGTGGCAGCAGGTAAGGGAGCAGGGAAAATTAGATTAGGAAGAATCACAGAATCATAGAATGGAAAAGAAAACGGCATAAGAGGTTGCACTGAGAGTTCGTTGTTGCAGATCTCAAATCATTAATCTGTCTGTGACCAGAAAAAGGATTTAAAATCTGGTCACCACAAGAAAGCAGGATTTAACATCAGGAGAACCAGCATTAGGATACAGTTGAGTGAGTGAGTGAGTGAGTGAGTGAGCCACCTCCAAACAGGCTGCTTATTTTTTAATGACTTATGGAAGCAATAGTTGTGCCCTCCCTTTAGGATCTTCCACTTGGTTCCTTTCTGAGTCAGTCTACTGGGTCAGAGGCATATGGGAGACAGAGATACATGGAAGTCAATATGACAATACTTGTATTTCTATGTTAAGATTCAGTCACGTTTAATAACATTATTCCAATGACTATTATAGTTTTGCCTGATAAATCTTATGTTCTATTTTCTGAAGTTAATATCCATGTTAACTCTATCACAATATAGAAGGAATTTCATCAGCCTGTTTTGTATGTTTTCGCTGACCTCATGTATGCAATATAATTTGTCTGTACAGACAGTTTATTTAGGAGGACTTAATGAGAAAACGGCAAATCAGAGAGACCTTATATTTTTATTCCTGTCTGTAAACATTATTTATTTATTAAGAACTACATTTGCCTTTAGTCAGAAATATGGTCTCTCACATCTTTTGCCAGTCATGTTTTGACTTACGGAAGTTGCCACAGTAAAGAGACACTTTCCATTTCCAGGTTGTCTTTCTCCAGCAAATAACCCAAACACGGTATTCATGGGATTTCAGTGCTCCCTATTGCAAGGGAAGAACGGAGCAATAACACCAAAGTGGAAAGCCCAAGGATAAGAAGGATCTGTTTTTACCCCAAATTTCTCACAGCATCAAGTGCATCTTTGTTAACATGAGAAGTACCATGGTACTCCAGGAAGATTTATTTAACAAAACCACCTGAAATACACCCAAACTCAGGTACAGGAAAAGCTTTCAGATTCAAACCTGGATGTCACAAATTTACAGAGAAAAAAAGAAAACACAATAGAGAGGAGGATGATTTCTCAAGCCCTGAGGGACAGATACTCTTTTACCAGAATTCAGGAAATACAGTTGCCTCAGTGTTAGCCTAAACTGTAGAACTCAGAAGGATCAGGCTAGTGGCAGGCTGCTACCCTCTTTTCTGCACTTCTGATTTAATTTTAGCATAAGAATAGGGATTTTACTATAGCTCTTTCTTGCTTAATGAATTATCAAAGTTTTCCACATCTTTGGATGGAAATATGCTGGGCCCAATTTTTTTTCCTAGTCTTTGCCCAAATGATGCAATCACAGCCTCCCAGTGGAGTAACATTACTTGAGGCTCAGAGAAAGAATAAATAAATTACTTAGAGGCAGTTGTATGAAATACACATCTGCATACATAGCTGTGAGGTTCTGGCCTCATAATTGGAGATCCTTTTTACAGATTTATCTGCAGCCTGGTACATTTCTGGCTTCCTACAGTGAACTAGTTTACCCCTTTTTAAAAGTCACTTTGTTACATATCTGGTGCATAATATTAATGATGTTCTCAGCAAATGAGAGGAATTATAAACACCAGTGATGATGGAGAAATAATCAAGGAGCAGGAAGTTTCTAATGGGAAAATGGAGCCTCCCACAGAGAATTCTGCTTAAAATATCCTCTTTCACTAATTGATACGGCCACTGGTGTTAGAGATGTTGTTGTTTTGCACCTGATTTAAATAGAGTTCAAGGAATATTTAAATCAGATATGGAATTTGAAGTGTTTATTGTATTTTTTCTGAAAGAGTGTTGTAAAAAATATTTTAGAGACCCTGGAAACTCAGCAGCTAACACCAGTGATGCCCCAGCTGTGTGGGAAAGGGCTAGAACAGTGCAGTTTCACATTGATAGGTGGCATAAATACTCGCCCAGGTACATCCACCTCTGCACGTAGGAAAAATTTTGTCAATTGCCTGGATCGTTACTTCCCAAAGACCAGTGCTACTGGAAAAGGAGGAGGAGATGTGAATTAACTCACCTGTGCAGTGAAGGGCCTCCTATGAAATGTGCAGTGGGGTGGGTATGGATCTGTAAGATTTCTGAAATGTAACTAAGTCCAGGCTGGGTTTCTCAGGCTCCTCTGAAGGATTCAGTGCACATTGCAGTGGATTTTCTTGCGCCTGAAGCTGTGAATGCAGAGTGACAGTATTCACATAGGACCCCCGGGGACCCTTGAATCCATTCCTGACAAAAAGTAGGCTGCATATATGTGTTGCTGCATGTAGGAGTTAGCTGCTTCTCTGCCATGGAAGTATCCTCCTCAAAGCTATTTTTGTACAGCCGCTCTTTCTCTCAGTATGTGCAAAGCCTGAAGTTTTAATTGCCTTCTCATGTTTGAGCTTTTTATGATCCTCTTTACAGTTATTTATCTAATACAAATTCATATAAACAAAAGCAGATTTTTTCCAACTAATAAAGTCCCTTCATTTAAGTAAGGAAACTAAAGATACACATTTCTATCAAAGAACTACTTATTTCAAATGTCTTCCTGCATTATTATTTAAGGATGTAGGAGGAGCGGGAGAGGGAAGAAATGCATTTCTCTCTCATTCAACCACAGAGGTGCAAACCATGGAGTGAATCCGCTCCTCCAGCTCCCTCCTAGCAAACAATGGTTTTTGGACACAGCTTAAGATAACTTTTTCATCTTATTGATGACTTCCTCAGCATTGTTGACTTCCTCAGCATTAACTTTGAGGAAGAGAAATAATGCTGCACAGAAGCCTGGCTTAGTCAGAGATGGCAGCAATAGCTACAGGAAGCTTTTTTATGCCTTTCTGAAAGCAACATATCAAAGGGTAAGAGCTAAGCTACAGAGGATGCTTATTGTGCCAGGACAATAGCACAGACACCCTCACTTGAGATGGTGAAGATGAATTTTTCATGAAGCCTTTCATACTGCTGCCAGAAAATGTCAACCCATTGAATGTTTTCATGACAATGTACTGATGTACCTTTCCTCAGCAGGAGCTTCTTGAATTCATAATGTACACCTGGTCAAACAAGAGACGATAACTCTCCATGATGCACCCATGTTGCCATGATCTCCAAGCTGCAGTCACTCTTCCTAGATTTTTTTAATTAAGATTGAAAAAAACCCACATAAGCAAGCAATGAAACTCTCCACAGAACAGGTTTTTTTTTTTATTTCTCCAGCTCTCCCTAGTCCTTCCCTAATGACAACAGGTTGTGTGTTGCCTCAAAGAACATATATCTCAGAGAAGCTCTGCCAGGAAGAAGGAAGTTGGATTGCTGTTGCTAGAGGGGCAGAGCTGGGGTTTCCAAGGTATTTTAGCTATGCATTGCCTTATTTTCAAAAATGATAATATTTTAGATTTAAAATACAGGCTGAATTCGTAAGTTGCTACAGTTTTTCTTGTAACTTAAAACATTTTGGTTCTCTTCAGGCTGCTGCCATACCTGGTGAACCTTAAACATGTTCAGTACAATCCTAAGATTACAGTATATTGCCAGCATCAATCAAGACTACAGCTGCAATAGCATAGTCATCTATAACACTCATGCACAAAAGGTACATGCATTTTGTACGTTGGTAACCTCTGAATGGGAAAGTTAACACCATCAGAACATTCCTTTGCTCTGGGAAAAACACTGACAGATAGGACCAAATAAACCAAGACAGAAGGATACTTGGATTAGCATCTCATGTCAGAGCACATTGGAGTAGATTGGCTTCCTTTTACATAAAAGGATTTCTCTAGAACAAGGCTGATGTTTGAGAGCTTCTTGATGTTTCAGTCTCTTGTCTAAAGACTTGCCTGCAAAAAGCAGCAGTTCATTCCATAGTGACTCACTTTAGCGGATGGAAGACAGAAAACCTCCCCGACAGCACTTTATTCTTAGTCACAGTTCTCCGAAGTAGCATCTATTCAATGTACATGGACTGTCATCTTACTTGATCAATTAAAATCTGGAGCATTGCGTAAACATTATTGGAGAAAGGTTGTAACTACAGTGGTAATGGGATACATCTGCATAACAAGAAAGTAACATGCAGTACCAGCTTCCTGCTTTTAGAGCTTTTGGTTGATTTTTTTTTTTAAATAACTGCTTTCACATGTCAAGACTTTTCGGCAGCATCTAGGAGATAAATCAGGGATAGTTGGATATAGTTATGTATAATTCTATGTGTGCCTATGTGTGTATATTTAAATGCATTATATATATATATATATATACACATATATACACACCACTCACAAACATATATACATACATGTATTTACATATACATTTTATATATAAATATATATGAAAACATGCAAAACCTAGATTTATACATAAATTACTATGCAATTGGGATGGTTATTCATGAAAGTATGGAACAAGAGAGAGACCTCAGCAGAGAGTTGTGTTCTGCTGCCGCCTGCCTATTGTTGTGTTCCCAGATAATTTCTGAAGTCAAAGCAGCCTTCATTGGGCAGGAGAGCACAGTGCAGTGGAGAGCCCAGGATGGGCAGCAGACAGGTGGTGAGGAACTGTAGGCACAGGGACAGCACTAAGAACACTGACTTCACTGACAGCAAACTAATTGAATTGGTGCAAACTTAAGACTTGCCCAAACATCTATTAAATGTTCCAGTCTTATTCAAAATAACATTAAAGTGGATAATTTTCATTGTAGAATATTAGGGGGGGAAATTACAGTATACCCACAGAAGTGTAATGAAAGCTTAACAATTAGAGATATTGACAAACCTGACATACACAGGTGTTTTTACTCATAATTAAGTAGTAATCCTGCTTAACAGTATTCTGGGAAGAAAGTGTGGCTTTCTCAGTAAAGACAACAGTGATGACTTTTACTCTAGTTATAGAGTATATAGCCAATCATCAGTATTGTTGCTTGAACTTGAACCTTAACATCCTTCATGTTCAAGAGACAGAAATTAGTATAGCATTATTTAGGCTGGAAAAGAACCTTAAGACCAAGTTCCACTGTTAACCCAGCACTGCCGATCACTAAATCGTGTCCTTTAGTGCCACATCTGCACATCTTGTAAATACCTCCAGGAATTGTAACTCAACCACTTCCCTGGGCAGCCTGTTCTAATGTTCTACAGGAAAGTTTGGGAAGTGTTTTATTTGTTCTCTTAGATGTGGAGTTTCACTAATTGTGTCCCAGACTCCATCAACTATATTGATTTGATCTCTGTAAAGGGGACCCAGGGAGACTCATAGATAGACATGTTGGCTCCAACTCAGATGGATATTATTTTGGGTAGTCTTTGCAAAGACAGTTACTGATTGTTGCAATTCGGGGGGTTTCTGGGGGTTCACTGCCGGCCGCTCTGCGAAGGCTTTCAGGGCTGGAATCATCCCCCCGCCGCCCATCCCTCGTGGCAGGGACAGGCGGCGGAGGTACTTAAGCCAGGAGACAGAGACCACGTAGCATGCAGGGAATCCAGCAGCGAAGAAGAAGAACCTTTATTCAAATTTCCCGCAGCTTATAAGGGCTGCTGGGCCAAAGAGGGGATTGGCCATTTGGCTAGCCAATGCAAGGAGACAATATAATAACTATGGCAACACAGAAACCAATGGTAGACAAGTGAGTTAACAGCTTCCAAACCCCGGCAGCTGATACTTCCCAGGTTTCTTCAGTTCCCTCCCTCATCCCTCCCACACACCTTTCTTGTGGAATTGTCTCTCTTGCTTCTTTTTTTCCCCAACTCCTGCAGCACAAGAGAATCATGGGTCCTCTTGGTTCCCAGAACAGATCTGGCTGGAACGTGGTGTGAAGGGTGGTTCTCTTGGTGAGCCATTGTGATCTGTACAGCAGGTGTGACAGAAAGCTCTGTTTCATCTGCCTGCACTGGGCTCAGCCCTTTCACCTGGACATGATGCCAACAACCCCTGCCTGATGTGCAAAAAAGATGAGAGGAGCCTGGGCAGCAGCAGCTGCACACTGTGGTGACAGAGCACATCCCCAGGGCTGTGGAGCCATGTTGCCATTTGGAAACATTTGGTGCCACTGTGTTCCTGAATGAAGGGACTGACACAGAAGTACTGTCCTTGCACATTTAGGCAGGGTTAAATAGAGGGTTTAAATAAGAAAGCATTGGAAAGGAGGTCAGGTCTATCTACATGGGGTTCTGGTATCTGTTTCTTGAGTTAATAAGGTCATTGGGGGAACACTGTGTTGTGATACTGGACCACAGTGCATTACTGATTCATATTGTTTACTACACTGATGGTTGCTATGGACTGCAACTATAATGCAGGGCAAAACACAACATGAATGCACAGAGAAACGTATGGATATTCATTTCTCAACGAAAGAATGATATTTAGTTGAGTGGTGTAGAAGGTTGGCTTCAACAGCAAGCAGGCCAGCTATGTATTCTGGGAGGTGTGATCACACTGCATATATCACACCTGTGCTATGGCATATAAGTTTTTGAGGAAGAGAAAGAGCTTAAATGGTGAAGTAGATGTGCTGATTTAGCTCAGTGATAAGTGACATTTCAGGGGCAGAACAAAGGGGTGGTTAGATCTCTGAGTGGGTTGGAGTATGATGTACCATTTGCACCCTCACCATTGATACGATGAATCTCAGATGCTGTATTACAGTAACTCTGCACTTACTCGTGCAGGGAGCATCTTTAAAGCCTAACTTCATATTAGGCATGACCTGCCACAACATTAGCATTATGATCCATACATTTCATGGATCTCCATTCTCACTGTCATACAGATTTTCACACTTGGCAAATTACAGATCCCAAAATCATCATATTCACATTTAATAGTTTTCAGTGCTGCAATGATTCTGTATTACCTAGCACGTCATACCTATGATTAATAGCCTTAATATTCATCTCTCTATACACATACATTTTACCTGATACTGATATTATGCTGCTGCCCTAATTTCAGTACTTTAAGGTATTCCTTCAGTGTTTAAAAACTACATCAGTTTCAAGGGAAATTGCAATCCATATATTATTTAAATAATTTTAAGCTTCAAGTCACTTTATATGACATCATTTCAACTACATCGTTGATCAATATATAGAGCATTTACTCATAAAAGAGAATGAGTTAGTCAGATGTACAGAGTTTTCAAGGTCACTATATTGTTAATAAAACCTGTTAACTGACATAGGCATTAGTCATAAAGCTGAGTAAATGTAATGATTAAGCCACTCACAGCTCCTCACCATTCTGTTATATCCTGTCTTCTAAAGAGACAATTTTTATTTTGAGGCCTAATTTAAACCTACTTAAGTCAGTGGAAAAACTCCCTCTGGTTTCACTGGTATTCATATCAGACTGCCAGTAAATAACAGAACCACACTCATGAAAGGAGCAGACAACAGGCTGGTAATTCAGGCAGACTCCTACACATCAGCTCCTGGCACAGTTTGTAGCTGTAACATTCATCTCAGCAAGACAGATGGAGCTTGACCAAGCTCTAGGTGGAACTGTAATTACATTTTATTCCTTCAGACAGCTCTTACTGCAGAAAGCACAACATTTCCCTGCTGCAGAAAGAGTGGAATAATAATTGTTTGGACTTGATGGGGGTTTGTTGATCCCTTAATGGTAGGCTGGTACCCATTTGCTGGGTGCAAGGGACCAAACGAGAGTATAGATACAACATGCAACCATACAAAATGTGCAATAAACAAAGTAATCAGGACCAAAATGGAGACACTTCAATTTAATGAAATCCCCACTCAGCTCCTGGGAGAGATTACAACAGACAAAGTTCCCTTTTAGTGATAAGGAGTACATTATTTCTGTATACCTGACCATTCTATACTGAATATTAACAGGTATTATGTATTCTGTTTAAAAGCAAAGAATTTGTCTGGCCCGTGTCTTTCTGCCTTACTCAGAAAATCACCAAGGTTTTAAGATGAAAAGTTGGAAGGCTGGAAAGAAGACTAAGGCATTGTCAGTGCCAATATGTACAGTATAGGATGAATCATATCCTATGTGGGATCCCACATCTCACCTAGTATGAGACATCTTGGATTCCTCTGTATCTGAGCTAGTCATCCTAATCTTCCTTGGAAAATGGGAAGATGGCAACTACCTCCTATAGGCACTGTCTTTAGTGTGAAAGGAATTCTGCCATTGACCCCAGGAAGTATACTGAATAAATCTCCATTGACCATACAAGGGCCCAAAGAAGACTCACATACATGTAGATTTCTAGATGGTGACATTCATTCAAGGCAGTGCCAACTGCCCAGAAGCATCTGCTGCTGGGTACCACAAAGCAAAAGAAAGACCAAGTTGCCAGTACAGATTGCCACCAAAACAGGCAAAATCCCTCCTTGGCAATGCCAAACAACTGCAACACACCCTTGAGGAAGCCAAGTCTGCCACAGAGACTAAGGGAGCACAAAAAACCTCTGTGAGTAGACTGTACACTGCAGTCCCATGTAGAAGCCCCACTTAGGGCAGCATACAAGAGAAAACGTCCAGTTAAATAGACAACTTGCCAACTAAAAAATACTTACACAACATGTATGTAAGGTGTCTGCAGACCCCAGAGAGCGAGGCATTAAATTCACTGAAAAGTAATGGGGGACAGGCAGCACCTCATCTAGAAAGCTGATCTGGTTAGGAGCACCAAGACAGAGAAGTCTGGCATGAGAACAGTATCATCAGAATGTCACACAGCAGAGGGACAACAGCAGCAAGGTCAAAGGACTCCTCCTCCTGGTAGTAATAGTAATAAGGGAGCATTCAATACAAAATCCAAGACACATGAAGGATGCATCCAGAAGGTACAGCAGACCAGCAGCAGAGACTGTCCTTCAGTGCGATTCATTTATCAGCATCACAACCCCTGTCACAGCCAGCTGCTACTGAAACAGCTTTTTCTAAAGAAAGCAAATCTTAATCCAGCATGGTCCTAAGAAAGAAAAATCGTGGTTTTGGGAGCTGGACCTGAAAGAAGCAGCAGTCTGTGGACATGGCTACATTGTTATCAGTAAAACATTTAGAAAAAGGAGCTAGAAAATTCTCTTAAGAATCTGTAGTTTATGCAAACAAGTGCGGAGTCTTCCTACATTATCGTAAAGTTCATGTTTCATGAAACAGTATGGATACATGCAGAATTTAGTTTGGTCAACAGAATTATTTTAATAACAAAATTATTTTTATCTCTTCTATTTTTGTTTGAAAAGTACTCTTTACAAATCATAGACAATATATCAATAGCTGGAAAAGTGGTAACATTTTTTTTGTGTCAGTGATGTGTTCATTATACTCACATGATAGTTATCCCTCTTCCTATTTTGATTTTGTCTTTTTCTTCCTATAATCGTAGGCTGTAAAGACTGAAAAAAGAGTAAAATCAGCACTTAATTTTGCATGTGCATCTTTGTATAATTGCCACCACAACAGAAATTGATGCAATCGTGATGCCACTCCAGCCTGTGCTGATTAGGGAATCCAGAAAGACGACTGAAGATAAGGCAGAGGGGGATTCACTCAAGTAGGGCAGCAGTGTCTGGAGCAAAACATGTGTCCATGGGGAGAAGAGAATTCAGAGCAGATGTCAAGGTGAGGAGTGATGAATGTCTGGGATGTCAGGATGGAGCACATGGTCTTTGCTAGCTGAAATTATTTTGAAGCTGAATTGGAAAAAAAGGGGGCTTTAGCAAAGCCACAAGCACAGACTTAGTAGAGAAGGCAGAGGAAAACTCTAACATGAAGTTTGTGTCTGACACACATGGAGAAGCTGAGAATCAAAGACAAGGAAGCATGCAGGACAGATGAGGTAAATAAGATTTTTAAAAACACCTAGATTCTTAGGGCTTCTAAGTGTCTCTTGTTTTCAGTGTCCTGCTTGGAATCAACAGGTAGAGATGAAAAATCCCACTGAAGTAGAAGAGCTCCAATCAGGCTGAGCAAGAGCTGGACCTCAGGCATGCAAAAGGGGTTAAAAAGAAATATGAAACACTAGGAGACATCTGTGCATCTGAGCCAATGTTAGTACGTAAGCTCTTTTTGATCACTGTTTGTAAAGAAGAGGGGGAGAAAACAGTCCTTGAAGGATCAGCAGAGAATACTAGAAAAGAGGATCAGGAAATGCACCTAAAGCTTTCTTCAAGATCTGAGTTTACTGTGCATGAAGGTTGTGACAGTGACATTAAATACAAACAAACTAGCTGCTCACAACAGATTTGATCTCCACATTGTGCCACAACTTAGCTTTCCTCTGAGCAGAATCAGCCCTGTTTAACAGAGCCCAGCTATTTTACTGAAGGGTGTAAAAAGGAACAGACTTCGATATTATTTATTTGAATTTACCTGGCTCCATGGAATTGAACAGAGATTAAGACCTGCTGAAATTAAACAGACACACATAAAACTACCAGATGTGCCAGAGATGCAAATACTCAAGACCCTCCCTGTGACATTTGGATAGTATTTGGAGAAGCAAGGAGGATTTTTAATTTGCTCTCCATGTGTACACAGGAATGCTGTGATAGCAGCAGCAAGCTGTGCAGGTGGGCAGGGGAAATTCTGGACAACTCCTGACACTGGTGCTAAAAACCAACAAGTATTAATTTCCTACTTCTGAACAACTCAGGAGACTATAAGAATTTTAATATAGGAAAAGGTCATGTTATTTCAACTTGGAGTTTGTCTGGGCTTTATTCATTTTGCAAAGGAAAAATGTAAATTATAAAAGAGCCAGGAGGAAATTTCTCACGGTATAAAATTGCTTACATTAAGCAAGCTTCCATACTTGAAAGTTGATAATAACCTGCTTTGTGAATCGCCTTTTACTGTCATTCAAAACTATATAATCCTTTGTCATACAGAAGGTGAGAAGCAGTACCATACATGGATTTAGCAATGCTATCAAAATTATCTAAAGACTGTAAGATTTTAACTGCATCCTTCTTCCTACCATCAGTAGGAAGTAGTAGTCAGGTCTTTGTCCCGCAGTGATGGGAAATCAAGGCACAGGGAGCCTGGGAGTCAGACCATACCTATGTAAAAAATTTGCCCCTTAATGATTTGCCAAATATTACACTGGAAATTTACAGCTAAGCAGAAAAGTAAATGAGTGTGGCTTTGTCCTGGCTATCTTTGGTCCAAGGCAAGGGGGCAACATGGCTTTAGTCTGTATGGTAGCATGATTTTAAAACAATACAGTGGGATGTTTGAAGAAGATAAGGATAACAGTGCTGCCATCTGCCCAGTACTTGGGCTTGGGAAAGTAACTCTGGTGATTAAAGGGAGCCGAACAGCCAGGAGAAAAAGCTGAAAAGAGCTTTAGTTTGCAGCACAATGCTTCTGGCCTCTGGCTGAAAAGACGGCAGAACCAAGCATAAGCCTCTGTGACATTTCCAATGAAAAGGCAAACCTTTTGTACTACCTGCAAGGTGGCAAAGGGCAGTAAGCACTTGGTGGGACCACCAGCTGGAAAGCAGGGATCTGAATGGGCAGTGGCAGCTCTTGGGATAATGAATGCTTTTTTGTTCCTTAAGGGTTTTGTATCAGGTGAATTGCTGACAGCAGGTTTCTGTTTCCCTGGTATGAATGTGAACCAGATCCTGACTTAACACAGGCCACCTAATTCAGTGGCCTACTTTGTATGAGCTTGTGGTCTCTCCACCGCAGTCCGGCTGAAAATACAGTTTGACAGTGTTTATACTGTCAAACACATTTTCTTTCATGTTTGGCTCTAATAACTAATTCCTGCTAGTGCAAAATTAATGCTGGATATAGTCAATGTGTGGTTCTGTGTATTGTTCCAAACAGTTTCCCACACCAACAGTCCACTTGGCTTCACATCAGCCTGTTTCTCCAGTTGTACAAGGGCATGGACTCTATTGCTGGCTTTGTAGATTTTTTTATTGCCATCAAAACCAATAAACTAGACTTTCAGACTCGAGTTTTCACAGAGATATGGAGGCTAAATTAATTTCCTAGTGGCATTGAAAATCAGTAATTTCTATGCTAATAATTAACTAATAGTTTGTCTCTCATTCAGCAACTTGGTAACCTGTACTCTAAGTCTTCTTTTGGGTCATATTAAGTTACAGCAGAAAATATGTTCCCTATGCAAGGAGACAACAAACAAGCAGAGAAAAGTGGGAATTCTGCTTTAAAAGCCCCCAAATGCTGCATTGTTTGTTTTGTGTAAATGTATTTCCTTTTATAATCTACCTGTTCGACACTCCAAACATGCACGCACTTTGGAAGTAACAATATCCAAATAATTTACTTCCATAAAAAAGCAATGTAAAAGCAGGAACAGCATAAAATAGTGTTAAAAGCCAAAAATCATATGCAGGAATGGAACTTAAATATATATTTGTGGTTTCTGCACCTTCTGTTGAAACTCATCCCCACTGGGTCAAATGCACCCCCAGAAAAAAATAACTTTTGGGCACTACAAGATACACACTTGTTTCAGCTGAAATCACATGGGTTTTAAATAGACAGAATGTACATGGCAGTATTTGATCAATTAGAAATGTACAAAAGTTCTCTCTAAGCTCCTTAATACTAAAATAATTGGTCCTGAATAGAAAAGCAGTAAACAAAATCCTCATTGTTTTGTTCTATTTTCTCCCCCAGAAATGCTAGGATTTTCACTACCACATTTTTAACAAAATAAAGAATATGCAATTTTATCTCATTGTTTTTCTATTATTATCTGCTTGTCCATCATACTGAATGTTAATATTGTTCCCAAAGATTTAAGAATGATATCTAAATTTACAAGACAATGAATAAAACACCAAAGCAGGTGGTTTAGCAAGTACTTTAGCTTGTGTGTAAAAATGCTTGTTATATACAGATGAGACAGCAAATCCAAAAACCTCATCCCCACCTAGGCAATGATTGATTGTAATATGACTTCACAATTCCAGTGTCAATGTAGACAACAAAGAGTTGAATGGAAACATTATACAATGCACAATTGCAATCTACAATTAATCATAAATCCTAGAAGGAAAATACATCTAAATGACACCTAGAAAGTAATAAATGTAGCATTTTGTCACCAGTTCTTACTCATTCCAATTTTGTTAGTCATTAAAATAGAATAAATAATCAAAGTAACCAGAATAAAAATAATCAAAATTGTATTTTAAAATATTTAACTATTTCTGAAGGAAAATTCCACAAATTGTGAAACTACTGCTTTCAGACTTTAAACACAAATAATTTTGTGAGGATAATGCTGGCCTTGCAATGGAGCCCCTGAGATACAAATCACATTTAGTAGGAAGTTCCTGTAAAAGGATCAAAAAAATCATCACAGAGATACCAACAGTGCTGTAAATAAAGGCAAATTGAAGTGTGGTAAAACAAAAGCATTAAAATGAATATAAACATAAAATATATTGTATACAGAGAAGCACTAGTCAATTTTGCTGGCTTACACAAATCCTGTGCAGTTGCCAAGTACCTCATAAAATATCATGTGGGAACAGAGCTGGACAGGTGGCTTCTCCAGTGCTGCTGTGATTTTCCTTTGATGATGTCTCCAAGATGACTGCTTTGGAACCACATGATTCTTAACCCCCTGCAGCTTAAAAAAACCTTTCATGGCAAAGACATTGTTATATGATACTATTTTTGGCACTGAAGTATGTCAAATCAACGTGTTTTTCATCTGTAGTACTGCAGCCAGTCTAAACTCCCTGCCAACATCACCTGTCAAGCAGTACAACTAATAGTGTTCAAAAAGATCCAGGCAGCCTCCAGAAGACTCACTCTGCCCCACTCTGACAACCCTGCAGCATCCAAACCCATCTCCACTGCTCTTGGCAGCTTCTGCGGAGCAGCAGGGGAGAAGGTACAGCAGAGAGCCAACATTACGGGTGTTTGCCAAGCCCATCAGGCAAATACAGATTTTTAAATCTACTCCATGATTCCCCATCATTAAGTAAGGGCACAGCAGGTGACCATCAAGCAGGGAAGCAAGAGTTCACCCATGTGGGCATGACAACCCGTGCTGTGGTGGGTCTGCATTTGCTCTGCCTCAGAACATCTCCCCAACAGCCAAGAAGCAAAGACATAGGCACATATTTTATATCCGTAGACCCAAAAGACACTAAGTGGTTTGAATTTCATGAAAAGACTTCCACTGAGCAGGTTTAGCAATCTTCTCTTTTAACTGCTTCTCTTTAATTGCTACTTGTCTACTGGAAACCTCTGCCTTCTGCAGCTACATGGCTGCAGTAATGATTCTGTACTTTGTATATGAGCTATGCATATCTATATTATACAGAAGATCATAAATGCATATTTCAAAAATACATGGCTATTTTGGGTACAATGCAATGTTTTTTCATGCTTTGAAACAATGAAAAATTTGAATCAACTCATATATCTAGCAATCTAAAAGCCAGTAATTTCATGGTAAAATGTCCAGGCTTTGATTTGTTTGTGCATTTTCTGTGACTAAAAGAGTTAACTCATAAATAAATGGGGGGAAAAAAAGAAAAAGAAAAGAAAAATCACCTGCAGAAATGGAGCGATAATGTTTAATTTTCCAAATGTTAAAGAACCAGAAGTTTGAATATTGCAATACAATGGCAGCTTGCCAACCAACGATCAATATCCTTTACTAAATTTCTAGCATTGTTAAAGCTAATTTCTGAGTTGATGAAAAAGCTCCTTATGAATTGGAAAATGTTGGCTCCAACCCTGTCAGAAATATTATTTTACTGAAAAAAAATCAAAACGACATTCAGCTTGAAATAACTTCTCTGCAGGCAGGTTGGCAGCCCTGTAACCCTGAATCAAATCAACTGCCATTTTGAAGAGTTGCATTCCCCCCCCCCCCCCCCCCAGATTCAGAATTTCTTCATGGTTCCTTCAGAACCCAACACTGGTTTTAAAAAAATCCTCAAAGTGTTAGAGAAAAACATTAAAATTTTTATGGAGTTTCTTTCAATTGTACATCAGCTCAAGTACTCAGTCAGCACAGGCAGCTAAAACTTCTACCCAACCAGCTCTAAAAAAAATAATTTCCTTCTTCACTTTGTTACCATGATCATCTGGGCTCTGGAGGTCAGAGGAAAAGCCAGATCCTGTTATGGCAGCTGGTGTTTGTTAAGAGGGTTTGCCCATAGTTATGTATTGTCTAAATAATGTGTGTCCTGTGCTCCTGGGCAGGAGTCAGAGCTGCCTGGTATCCACCTGCAAGCCTTCCAAAGGATCATGTGAGGGGGAAGTTCTGGTAGTAAACACTTTTCACAGGACAATAGGATCATTCAGGAGGTCTCCAACTTGCTGTTCAAATCTACAGGACCAGGGCTTTATCCAAGAAAAGCTCCAAGGATGGGAACAGTGCAACCTCTGGGAAAACTTCTCCACTGTTTGACTTCTCACGGTGAAAAAGTTTCCTGAATATTCATTCTGAGCCTCTCGTTTGAATTTATGCCTGTATTTCTCTTCTTCCCACCATGTACTGCTGTGTAGAGCCCATCTGCCTTCTCTATCCCCTCCCCATGGGTGCCAGCAGGCTGATGGTGGGACAACCCCCCACCCCAGCTTCTCATGGCTGGGCAGGCACAGTCATGGTTTCCTCTCATGGAATATAATGGGAGAAGCAAGATGGTATTTGAAAATACAGCTGTGGATGATTTCCAAAGCCACAAAACTTTGCAAATCATTCCCTTACTTCTTAAAAACTGTGAAAATGTCAGAAGTGGGGCTCAAAAGGCAACTATTAATTTTGACACCCTGCACCTGAGAGAGCAAAGCTGCTCTCAATTTGAGCTGAGCCCCATGGAGTGGTTAAGAGAAAAATCTCCAGGTCTTATTTTTCTGGACTTCTTGCTTGCAAAGGACTTGTATACAGTTCATTTATGGAATGTAAGTAATTCCCTTCCCCTTCTTTCCCTGTCACGTCTCCTGAGATCCACAGCAATCTGTGAAAATGAGCTTCACAATTTATTTATGCCATATACAGAAGAAAACTTCATTTGTTTTAAGCTGCTGCATGATGGCCACCCTGGGTGTTCTGTAGTTTCCGCATGAGAAAATCCAGCAAATTCCAGTCTCCTAATTACCTTAAAATCCTTCATAATTTTATATAGATCTCATCCCCCTTTCTGAGTCATCTCTCTCCCAAGCTAAACAAGTTGCACTTACACAGCTGCCATTTTCTGTCTCTGATCTTTTTTGTTACCATTCTTTGTATCTTTCCTATATCTGTTAGACACATATCTTAGATGAGGAATTCAGGTATACACACATACAGTACAGATGAGCTGTAGGATTTTACAGTGAC
Source organism: Corapipo altera (assembly GCF_003945725.1). Lineage (NCBI taxonomy): Eukaryota > Metazoa > Chordata > Aves > Passeriformes > Pipridae > Corapipo > Corapipo altera. Next base: position 616,733 of record NW_020884928.1, read on the forward strand.
ATGATAAAATGCCATCCAGTTACTTCCTGTTATTTTTAATATTGTAGCTGCCATTAAATTCAAAAAATAGAACAGCCTCTACAATTTTCATCTCAAAATTGCAACCACTGAGAAAACAGAGCTATTTCCTTAACCAGAAATCCTGAACACAGTACAAATCTACTCTAAAGGCTGATGTTAAGAAAATATGAGGAAAATCCAGAAAATGCTACTGACATGATCAGATCATATAAGCTGTAAAATTAGCTACTTTAGAAGTTTGATGGGAAACCTGTTTACCTTGGATCAGTAATGACTTCAGAAGACCACAACACAAAAGCCTGCAGACAGATTTCATATAAATGTGCTTTATTGCAGAGAAGTTACATTATTTACATGCTGCAACACATTACAACATAAATCTATTAAGTATTTCATGGTGGATGCTGTTGGTTGCCAGATAACATTGTCATAAGAACCACATTATAAAGTGAAGAGACTTACAGCTTTATATACTCTACAACTTGGAGTAGCTAAAATGTTAAAAGTCAAAGGCAGTGTTTGCTCAGGCCTGCCTGTTGTCATATGCATGCAAAAGCCTAAGGAGAGCAAATATAAAAGTATTGTCCGGTTTCAAGTCTATGATGCCACCAAAGCTGACGATAGGTGTGTACTGATTTATATTTTAAAGCGCATAATCTTGCATAAATTATACAAGTCTAATAAGATTGGTATAAATCTAATTCTTTATAAACCATGGCTTAGAAATAAAGGAGAAATGCAGCTTGCACATGCATTTAAAAGGACAACCTAGCAAATGTTTGTGACCTTCATGTTTATTGTCTTTTCTCTGAACAGGTATGCTAGAAAACATCTTTATAACATTTTTATTCTAGAGTTGCACTTCTTTTGGCTGAACGATGACAATGAAACTCCAGAAAAAGACAACTAAGCAATCTAGCCATATTTGCTGGTGGAGAAAAATCTATGAAATACAGAACATTATTTATGTCTAACTTAGTATGTCTTCATTAAGCAATGTTTCTAGTAGCATCATAGTGAAATAGAATAGTCGTGTGAAGTTTGGCCCCTCATTTTCTTAAATGTGAAATAATTTTAAGTCCCAATTGAATCTGTAGTCCAAAGATCAGTTTCTTAAAAAACTGGGGAAAGCTTTGTTGTCTTCTAAAGGAAAGTTCCCCAGTTGTGTCAGCCTTAGGGGATGTGACTACAATGAGCCTAAAGAACCATAACAGACACTTTTTAAGAAGTGAAGGAAATGGTCAGGATGAAAAAAATCAAACCCAAACGAGAATATACAAGCCAGTGCCTTCCCTGGTAAACCAGCCTTTTGCTTGCTGTGCAACTGGGCTGTTGTACACCAGCCAAGGATTGGGCTTTGTTTCTGTGTTTCTAATGAAGTTATCTTTTAAAAAGAGAAAGAAAGGGAAAAGAAACCAAGCAAGGAATTATAGATACATAGCGGTGGCACAGACACAATCATGCATGAAGGGCTTGATCCTGCCAGGAATGCAAGGGGCAGTGGTATTGTGCAGACACTTTGCCAGTGTGGATCCCCTCATCCTTGGTGTGCACTGCACCCCAACATGGTTCCCACAGAGCAGGGCATGGGCAGTGTGTCCTTGCTCAGCTCTGAGGCTGAGGATGGAGGGCCAGACGAGCAAGGGCAAGAGAATTGGTGCCTGCTCCTTGCAACCATCTGTCTCCAAGAGGCAGTGAGAACACACAAATATCTACTTTCATGATTCCTCCATGGATCCCCACTTCTAACCTCACTGCCCGGGTCTGACAAAGCACCAGTTTTGTGAGTCAGGGCAGCCTGCAATAAGCTGTCCCCCCATCCCGTTCCCACAAACCACTGCTAAGATGGGCTGCAGAACCTCCCTTTGAGGGTAGGGGAGGTGTGAGGTGGTAAGCATTTCATCAGGTTTAAAATTGTGTATTTCTCTGCATACAGGGTCAGTGTATTCCTGGAGGACTCCCAGGAAGCTATGTTCCCAGGATGGACTTCTTCCCATAGAAATATAGGGTTACTTTGTCTCTGAAGAGCTGATCAAGTCCCACTGAAGTTGACAGAAAATGTACAGACAAATTCCACTAGTGTCTGGGACTGGGAAGGGAGAATCTGAGCACACCAAGTCTAACCTCAGCTCTTTTCCACACTAAGGACAGAGCTGGATTTGGGTTGCACATAGGATGCCACTGGCACTGTGTGTACAAAGTGGGTGCACTGATGTCCAAAGCACTCAGGCTCATATGTCTGACTCCCTTTCATGGGGGAAACAGGGATTCTGGGTTGCAAGGGTGGCAGTCAGATCTCCTAGGTCATAATTACATCCTACAAAAGAGGAGTGGGAGAGTCGGACAAGCCCAGGGTAGTAAAGACCTCAGTCAGCATGTCCTCGTGGTGTAACTGAGCATCATTCCAGCTAACCAGGTTGGCTGGGGCAGCTCAGCCACTTAATCTGGAGCTATGAGGAGAATTTATAAGTGAGGTCAATGTGTTTAGACAGCACCAAGACCTGAGCCAGCCCCAGCTGGCTTAAGTGTTGGCACATTCCAGATTAGGGCTTAGCAGAGGCAGTAGGAAGATCAGATCCATCTTGATCTGTCAGTCTAGACATGCCCATAGACTCCTCTCCCTTCTAAAGGACAGAAAAAGTCCTCCTCATGCCCAGGTTGTCTATGCCCCTCTGCTCATTGCATTTTATCTTAAGCCACTTTTCTAAGATGCCACAAAAATCAGTTTATACTACATACGTGTATGTGCATGTGTGTATTAGATATGACATTTATATATATATATTAAACATATATAAATATCTATTTTTATATATATTATATATATATTAAACAACACATTCTATTCAGTCATCCTCATTTCATGTTCTTCCACTGAATCCCATCACTTCTCTCACATTGCACAAGTTCTTTAGGACTGAGCTCTCTTTGTTTTGGAGTACACTATGTATAGCCAGTTTCAGTGAACAGCACTTTACGGTACCGCATTTAGATGGCTGGGGGTTTTTCATAATTACTGATACTCCTTGGAATCTTTACAATATGTCCTCAGGCCCTGATGGTGAACCATCACTAAGACTCATAGTTGTGGATAGGCCATTTATGAATTAAGCTCATATGCATGATGAGGACTGTAGCTATTGCTGAAAAGTAGCACTGTATTAAACACTAACTTTTACTGTAAATGTACATATAAATTTTTAAAAAATCAAAGCATTTTGGAGAGTGGGAGAGAAGTGCCATCATTTCCATTCCCATTACCTCTTACAATTGCATGTATGGGGGAAGAGTAATTGGACTTCTCACTCAAGGGCAAAGCTTTTGAAGTTTACCATCGGGGTAAACAGTACAGTGCTGTGCTATATAGGCTAGCTAATATACTTCCCAGAGCTGTCTGGTTTTAGTAAAATAGGTGATCATTTCTGGGGTATATTCATTGTCATTCTTGCTTACCTTATTTAGCAGGATATGCTCAACAGGGAATACTGAACAAGATCATCACAATTGATGTTTAAAGTAAGAGTTCTGTTTTGTTAGATGATATTTTCCAATTAGTAACAAAAAAACAGATAAGTTGTCCTAATATGCAGCTAAGACGACTGAATTTCCACTACTAACAAAGTCTATGAACATTAACAGGGAAGTGCATAACTTACTGCATATAAAACTCCTGAATAATACAGTATCAAACTATAAATTTAAATAACAGAGAGTAAACAAAAAAATTCACTATATAAATCACAGGAAAGGAAAAAAAAATAATCTCCAAAGACCAAAAGAATTTCCTGATAAGAATTACGGCTTCCATAGCCAGTGAAAGATTACTGCAATTCTATATATTAACAAAATGATATTTTAACTTGCAATTAAAAGAAAGTATCTGCAGATTGCATAAATATGTTGTTGTGTCACATAATATCAAAGTTATTTGCAAAAATTATACAATCTGGAATGCTTTAATACGAGACACAACGGTGTACTTAAACATATAGTCATAAGAAAATGAGAGCAACCATTATAGAAAATATTTTTGGGATGCATTGAGTTAGCAGTGCTATTTAGATTAAATATATAAAGTGAAAAGTCGTCATTTTAATAAGCTGCTCCTTGATACCCCTTTCTGCCATCAGAACATTTTCTGTGCCCTACTTCTGCTGGATCTTTAAAGTCCCAAGGGCAAGATAAAGCAAGTTACGGCATCCAGAAATAATTCGGTTAAGATCTACACTGTGCGTTTGTTACCATCATGTTATTTTTCTTTTAAATGAGAAGTGATTTCACAAAGGCAGATTTCTTTCACTGACACAGTAAAATCCTTGGAGCAGGGACCATATTCTGGGCATTGCTAATCACATTGTTGGCACTCAACAAATAAATAATAACAACATTAATGATAATTTACTTCACTTCTGCTTATTTGTAGTGCTGATTCCCTTGATTTAAGTGATGCTCCTTAGGAATTTTCAGATCCTTTTGGCCTAAGTCCCCTCTGTCTTTCCTGTTGTCTTTCTTCTCAATGTTGCTACTCTCCTCAGTCCAAAAGCCTCTTATTTTCGAGGTGCTGCTGTTTTATTTGCACTTATAGCAGAGGTGTTCAATAAAGCTACACTTCTTTCTGCATTTGGTAAATCTGGTGTATCATACTCCCAAGGGCAGACTTCAGCTCGAGATGCTAAAGGTTGCTGTAAGTAACTACTTGGCTTATGGGAGTTAGATGAAAGCACATTTCCCTCGGAAGAGGCATTTTTTTTCTGTTCTGCCAATTTATTGAGGTTTTCCTTTTCTGCTTTCTGGGGCAGCTCCTCCCGCTCCCCAGCATAGGTATTAGGTGTATATTTGTTAACATTCTCACACTTCAGCCCAGGAGTGACCTGAGACTTGGAATTTGACTGGTTTTTCTCATTTTCAAACACCTGCTGCTCTTGTGTCTCCCGAGTGACTGCCTCCACCTTCTCTGAGCTCTTTTGATTTGACTGTTGGTACCCCTCAGGTGTCTTCAGCTTATGATGAGTCTTCCCCTTTGGCTGGGAAGGGTGGTTTTTCTCTGCCTCTGAAGAAGCAATAGATACATGTTTTTGAGCTTTAGAGTCAAAAGGCACAGGACCAGGAATTTGGTCATAGATCTCCCAAGGACAAACTTCTCCTCTGTCGAAATTGTCCTTGTGCAAAGACTTACCTGGGCCTGTGTCTGGATTTGCAGGTGTTTGACTAACCCTTTGCTGTTTAATAATTCCAGATTTATGGGCTTTTTTTGTTTCCTCAGAGTGGGTAGAGTTTTTCCTGTGGGAATCCTTATGTTCCCCCTTATCAGAGGCTGAGTGCTTTTTGCTGGCCTCCTTACCCTTCTGCTGAGGTTTATGAGATTTAGTGCTTTCTTCTAGACTTTGTGTTTTACCTGTTAGTCCCAGAGTCTTTTCCTTGGCACTAGCAATAACACTGAGGGATTTTTGTAACACAGATGTTCTTGGATGCAGAGGTTTCTTATCAGCACTTAAATTATGTGCACTTACTGATTTGCACACCAAAGGGACAGATTCAGTGGAGGCAGCTTCAACTTTTTCAGGAGCATTTTTGGTTAATTTGTTACCATTCAAGGAGTCCAGGAGTGTTTTCTCAGCAGGTATAACTTCTGCACTTTCTGTAGTTAAGCCATTTGGTTCTTCTGTTTGATCCCTAACATGATCGTAAGTGCTGTGGGACTTTTTTAAGGAAAAGACCCTGTTTTTCAAAGTCTCTTCCTTTGGCTTTGCAGAGCTTGTGGAATCCTGTGCATTTTTCTTCAGTGTGGCCAAGCTCTTCACAGCACTGTGCTCCATCAAGTCCTTCTCATCCCTGGAGCACTGCCGGGTGACTGTCTCAGGGATTTCTGTAATACGTCGCATTATCGAGCGCCCCAAGCCCTTTTTAGAGCACCTTTTTTTCTGGAGATGTGGATTATTAGCAATCATCTTTTTCCTTTTATAGATTTCAAGCTGGGCATATAGTTTCTTCAACTCATCCTGCAAAGCAAAGTGAATGGCAAAACTAGTATGTACAGAGCGAGTACAGTCAAACAAACAGCCTGATGAGTGCAAGATCTATTGCTCTAACAATGGCATTAAACTTACTTCACTGTCTTTTCTAATTCTTGAATTTGCTATTTCTCCACCAAATTGAATCCAATTTTTTTCCACTTCAAAAATAAGTTCAACCCTCATGCACAAACATGTTACTTTCCACAGCATACATAATTCATATGCATTTATGCTGTATGTTTCATATATCGCAATGCTGTGGTGTAAGCTTTCCTGCTGATCTCTATAGCTACTCTTTATTCTCATAATATAACCCCTTTTATCATGTAAAATAGGAATAATTTTTTCTTTTAATCACATTTTTAAAATTTTATCTATGCAGTTATATATGCTTATTTATATGTTACATACAAATGGCTAATCACACTGAAACCAAATGTTGTCAGCACTTCAAGATAATTCAGAGAGCCTGATAAACAGCTCTTGCTGTGGATGATTCCTCCTCCTTAACTGCCAGTATGACTTTTACTGCAACTAATAATTCAGCATCTCTTCACACTAGTGAATACTTTCCATGAGATTTTACATGACCTGATACCACAATCATAAGAGACCTAAGCTAGCCTTTTTCAGCTGATATCTGCAAAGAAAGATAAATGCATGCAATTTGGAGTTTACTTGTAGGAAAAAGTGTTGTTCTTGAAAATGAATGCTATTCAAATCAGTTATATGTACCCGAATATCTTCAGGATCCAAACTATGTTCACTCCATGCTGAATTGATACTGCTGTTCAAATAGGATCCAGATCGACCCATATCAAGCTCATCTTCATAAGCTTCTGTAGCTATATCATCTCTTGGGTTATTGCTTGAATGTGAAAACTGCAATAAGTATTCATAAAAGAGAGGTTGCCATGAGTGCAAAAGTTTACTCCAACATCACTGTAAGAGCTTACAGCAGTTTTTATGGTACAATGATCCTCCTATAGATTTCATGTGATTCTTGAACTCAAAACACTAGCTATAATCACAAGTAGTGTCCTATAGAATATCAGTATTGTGTGGAAGGAACTCTTATTAAGATGCCTTAAGTTGATAAATCTTAGAGATTTGCATAAGAAAAAATTCCTACTTGTTTTGATGCTTGTTTAAACCTCTTTAAATGGCATTTCAATTAAGCTAGGATAAAAATAGACTTTCAGACAGTATTTTCAATTAGGCAGCTAAAACTGTAAAACACTATTTTGTATTCCATACAGCTTAATAATCCTGTGGAAAGCAATTTTTCCATTTTAGATCCTGACCCTGAAAAGGAAGACATGAGGTGGCCAAAAAAGGAAAAATAAAGGAAAAAAAATGGAAACTAATGAAAAAGGAGATAATTTTTCTCTTCTATGTTTTAGCAAATGCTTGAATCAAGAGTTGGAGAGTGTCATAATTTTTTTGTTCATATTGATTCATTCATCTGTAGTCACTATTGTTCACACAGTCATCTGTCTTCAGGAGTTTATGAATAGAACAAAACCTTGTGAATCTTAATTCCCTGAATTCTTTGGTATGTTGGAAGAAAAGCCTCCACAGTGTTACACGGATAATAAGCTAAAAATTAAAATGTTGATCAGCAGTTATGAATCAGCTTCAGAAAGCTCAACAAATTTTCTAGGCTAGTTTAGAAAGACACCTCTGAAGATACCTTATAAAGTAGAAAATATAAGACTATTGCTAAAGACCAGAAAAGTAATTTAAAATAAAACAAGGTTAAGCAGTATTAGGGCTGCATCCATGTGTCCCCTCATTGTGACTGTTCAATGTATGTATATTTGACAATTATCAGCATACCCTGTTCTGACACACAGGCAAAAGATGGGAATAGCAGCTTCATTAACCTGAAAATTCTATCAATTCAAACTGCTTAATGCTCTTCCTCCATATGTAGCTTTCACCTCTACTCCTGACCTTTTGATTAATATGATTGGTAATTTCAAAAGCCATTATAAAATCATTCCCTTTGCTGGGGTACTGTCTTAAGAAGGATGCTCCATTCAAATCCTGGGGATCAGTGCTAGAGACAGGTGGAGCTTCCTGCAGTTCTCCTGTCCCTGGTGACACTGACATATTGCCACTTCAGTCGCAGCGCCCGATGGGAGGTGACTGCAGCGCTCAGAGCATTTTCTCTTCTCTTCTCTTCCCCGACTCCTGTCATCCCCCTCGTACTTCTGCCCCTACACATTCATCTTGGCACCCAACGCTGCTCCTGGCTCCATGTCATGGGCCATGTCTCCTCCCAGTAGGCAGCATCTGTCCATCCCAGGCTCTGATTTGCAAAGGGCTCTACTTTTTCAGCCTATAACTGCCTGGTTTAAATCCCAACCTCCCTGATTCATGGCTAGTCCAGTCTCCTGATTCTAGTTTTTCTATTCCCTTGCCTGAACTCTTTTTCTTTTCCCTGCTAACTCTGGCAGCAGCACAGTCACCCAAACACCTGAAAAAAGTATAGTTGGGCAGGATTCTTTCCTTCTTATATTAATCACATCAAAATTTTAAATACTTTAAACTCCTGGAATTTTGAAAGCTGAAAGAAAGAATCTTTGAAAATGTGTAAGTTTTTAAAAAAAAACAAACCCAAACAGCTTTTTAGGTGGCCAAATAGCCAAATTTTACATCTTCCTTTTTTATCAGCTGCTTGCTAGATTTATACAGAATTGCTTCTGCATGACAACTTTTATCTGCCTTAGTCTTGGCAAAAGAAAAGAGACAGAAGATTCAAATACCTTAGGAATCAGAAGTAGTCCAACAGTGACTGTCACAGTCAAGTGTGTGTGTGCAAAGAACAGCATCAGCATCCAGTCAGACTGAAGTCTTGAAACAAGAATGAATCTGAAAATAGAATTCAGGTTTGCAATTCACTGTGTTTTCTCCAGTGCATTGATTTAATATCTTTAATGTTCCTTAGGTTTCTTTTCATTGAACGGTCAAACACAACTGGTTTTGTTCTGTACTGCTTTCATAAAGACTAAAAATTACATTCACATGCTTTTTCTATATACCACATTTCAAAACAACTCAGAAAAAACCCAATCAACAAATCAAAATATAAAAAGAAATAACAGACCTTAAATGATACTGCTTATTCCATCTTTCTCACTGTACTGAGCTGTCTTTTTGTTTGGTTTATATTGTCACAGTTTCTCTAGCCTGAGCTGAGTTATGGCAGCTTACATACATTAAGGATGTGAAGGGATGATTTTAGGTTAAGTAAGCACATGTACTATGATAAATTGCAGTGCACTTCATAAACACAGGATGTCCACAGATCGCAGCTACCAAGTACAGCTGATAGGCCATCAAAGAGAGAATTGAACTGAAATGCATTTTAGTGGGGAGCAGAGAAATGATCTTGACTGCAGGACCACCCAGCTCACTGCTGCAGGGCCCAAGAGCCTTGTGAATGCTTAGAAATGAGTGGCTGAACCTCCCAAACAAAACAGTTCCTTGCTGGGCTTTCTATAAGGGTGGTAGAACAAGCAGTGCAGGTAAAGCTAGCTGAAGCATGCTTGGCTTGTCTGCTTTAGTGAGCTCCCAAAGATAGAAAGAGTAAGCAATGCAATGGATGAATGGATGTACCGCTGGCTTGCAATTTGCAGGTTTACAAAAATCATTCAGACAGAAATGACATTTGCAACTTATCCAAGTTCACAGATGCACATTTTGCAGAAGCTTTTGTTAACAGAAATAGTCTGGCATGAAACACTGGTTTATATGCTGCAATAATACAGTCATAATTACTTGTTTAATACTTTGTAAATGAAATGTTTCATGAACACAATAAAATATTATCATTAATTATTTCTTACAGAGATGTTGCTGTTGGGATGTGCAGGGATATGAGGAGGCTCAGGCCTGAGGTTTAGCTAACTGAACACGAGAACTGATGAAGATGACATGAACTGCTGGATGTAACAGTGAACAAAAGTTAGAGGGATGGCAAGATTTCACAGGTGGTTAACACGGAGTCATTTGAAAGATGGCCAAACTTCACAGGTAACTTAAGGATCTTTGAGGGAGTAGAACTTGCAAGGTCAGTGGTGCCAATGTAACCTATCAGTAACAGCATATGCGACTGTGATTACCCTGCTAATGGCATCACAAATACCAAATTTGAGTACAGATGTAGCAAAACTTGGACCAATCAGAAAAAAATAATGAGGGGGGGGTGTTTATCTGGGAGAAGACAAGAATTGGGACAGATAGGTGATAAGGTAGGTGAGGGAAGAACACTGGAGACCTGCACCTGGAAGACCCAAGGTCTCAGCCCATGCCCAGCTGCAGAGGAGGAACAGGACCAGGCTGTCTGTGTTGGGCCTGTGCTGGTCCATGTGGGCAGCCATGTGCTGTGTGTGACTGCACTGCAGTGGATGTGCTCAATCTGCAAATGGAAACAGTGGCAGCCAGATCCATCAGACAGCCAGGAAAAAGCACCCACATCCTGATGCCCACTGGATTTGTTTAGCCCCGAACAGATTCAACCCTCAAATTCTGTGAAGGTTTTTTGCTTGTTTTATGCATGAGATCTTGACAGATTAAGGTATATGTGCCATACAATACCTCTGAAAGCAAAATAGCACTTGTGGTATCCATTCAGTCCTACAGAGATGGGGTTTCTATTTGAATGAGATTTTTTCCATATAAATTTTGGGTTTCTCTGTAATATAAGAGAAAGAGTAACGCAGGAATTTAATACTGTGCTGATCTGAAGATAATCCAGAACCCTCTTTTTCTGAAATGGGAATATTTTAAAAGGAAAACAAAATGCAAACAGTTCAAGGTTTTATTTAGTGCTCACATCAATCTTCTATGAGCTTCGGGAGTTTTTAAACTGGATGGTTGCCTTGTAGGTGTTCTTCAAGGCTCCAGTGCTTTCAACTTCATGACAACTCAGATATGTCATATAAATCTGAGTCCTACATATCCACCCTTTCAATTGCATCCAGAACTTGGCAGGGAAGATTAAAGCAAAAAAAAAAAAAAAAAAAAGTAAGGAAACAGACTAAAACTTGTATGCAGAAATGGACATAATCTCAGGAGGGACTGTGTGCATTTTATTCATTCCTATCCATAAACACTACATGATTCTTCTTCAACAAATCAGCATGTATCAGACAGATGGCAAAGAATCAATACAAAATGTACATTAAAAAAAAAAGGAAGAACAAGATCAGCAGACCTTAGGCTGGAGGCACAGGACTGTCAATAAGATAAACTGAAAGACCTAATCCTTTTCTGTCTCCTTCATAAAGCATGTATTAAAATGCCACATTTTTCTATTTTTCCCTTTTCCTCTCTCTTTAATCCAAGATTACTTTCATCCTGCTCTATGGTTAAAAGAAACTTGCAGCCCACATAATAGGTCTCCTAGTCCACTGAACTGTATCTTCTAACATGGCCCAAAATACAATTTAGGAATATTAATTAATGGGGGGGAAATTGACTGAGAAGTTGTCATATTGGTTATAATAAATTCAAAAGTATTTTAACTGAATTTTACATCCACTAGGAATTAAAAAAAATGCTTCCATCAAATACAGATTTTAAACAATAGCTTTGCAGATGTTTGTGTTAGGGAGTAAAGAGAGTATGTGGCTGTTGAGACACAGGGTTTAAAAAAGGGGAAGAAAAAAAAAAGTTGCAAGTCTGAAAAATGCAGTGAACTGTATGACAATGATAAGGGAAAGGAGTACCAGGAAAGAACTGAGGTGAAGGATTTGCTTTGCTGATGTTTACTCAGAAAAAAACATGAAAGCAAACAGCAAGAAGACAGAGAGAAATGTGAGTACCAAGACAGACCAAGGAACAGAGAAGAGTATTTGAAGACTGTCAATTAAGCAATGCTAAAAAAAAATATTAGATAAGATCTGTCAGGAGGCAAAGGAAGGTGTGAGAATATTGTAAGAAAGTCTTGAGAGTTTTTACAGCATGAGATGAAACTCATGTTATCTTGCTATTTTGCATTTTCTAGGACCAATTCATTTTTACAGGGTACTCTGTAGGAAAGGAATATATAGCAATTTTCATGTAGCTCTAGCAAAGACCCTTATTACCCAAATACTACCCAAATTATTTAGAAGTATGAAATGTAGAGCTCATTACAGACTTTAGAAGAAACATGGGCTTTATATTACTGATATACCATTATACGCATAACAATATTTTTATGTCAGCATATAAAACACTATGCTTCATGCCCAAACCAGTACAGTTATCTTAATATATAGCTGCAGCTCACCAATCTGTTACACACCAGGAAAAGTTCATATAAACCAACATTCTTACCTGCTGTTTTTCTAGGGGTACAAAACAGTGAGCAGTATGTAGATGACTGAAGACAGATAGTAGTTTTGCTATACCTAATTTATCATATACCTAATTTATCAGCTATATTGAAAAAAACCCTAATTATATAATTTCATACTCTTGAATCCCATGGGAACATTTTTAAGTTTAGTAATCTCTTAATTAGCAGAAACAGATATTTATAAGACCTTCCATTATGCATCCTATCCCATTCACCCATTTTAAGTTGTACCATATGAAACGTGAAAGATAAATAGTTAATTACTAGATCTACAGATCACTTGCCTAATTGTATGGAATATAGCAGAGATAATGAGCTCATTGTGAACTGCAACAGCCATATAACGTGGCTCATGAAATGCTGATGGGACTGTCCGTACTGCATAGCAGAGATAAACACCCCACAAGAGGAATAAAAATTCAGCTGTGAGAAGAACAAAAAGAAATAATTTGCAATTAGTTTTATAGTTGGAAGGAAATGTGAAGTACTACAGCATCTTCTGTATGTGTGAGTATCTACGCAAAGACAATACACATGTATATAGGCACACACATAGGCATTTAAACTCTTTCAGATACTGTTACTGTACATCATACATTTGGTTTTAATTTTGCACACTTTTTTCCAGATCAGGAACCTTTACATTTATGGTGTTTCAGTTTTTCAATTGACAAACTTTAAGACAATGTCTAATAATGTCTTGCTTGCTTTTATATTTGGTACTACAGAAGTTTGACATTACTTCAAATAGCCAGTATTTTTAATTGCAGATCTGGTTCTTGTTATAGAGGCAGATACTGGTGCTATTACTAGACTGTGCTTTTTAAGACAACACTTTCATTTCAAAGGTTTATAACTCAGATATAACAATATACTTGGATTTAAAAAATGCCTTTGTTCATGGTAATTAATTCTGCTGGTACCCATTATATGATGAGTCACTTCTGAGGGTCTAATGCAATTACAAAAAATGACGTGTTTCTGTTAGGAGAAAAATGAGTACGGGAAGAAAGAAGAAGGAGTAAAGGGTCAAGATCATCTTAAATTATCCGGTTAGAGCTAACTCATCTGCACCCAGCAGTATGCTGACTTCAGTTTCCACTGGACAGTCTGATGTGACATCATTTTGATTTTGATACAAATGAGGTGATTTCCTACCCATCTTGAAAAAACTCCCAGAAAAAAAAAACAACACAGGTCTGCCATGTGGTTATGAATAGAGCTGGTGCCTTTCCCTCTTGCCTTCCAGCCTGGCTGACAAAGGCTGAAAGTGTTTGAGTGTCATCCAGCAACGTGCAGTTCCATGTTAGGCCAGCATTACTCCAGGCCAGCTTCAGAAACTGAGTGTGATCCTGTTGTTACTCATACACTGCTTTTGCCTTGTTGAATTTTAGCAGTAAAAGCTACAACCAAATGTAATATAATAGAAAATTATTTCTTTTTCATACTTACTTTTGACAAAAAATGTTATTATACTGTAACTAAAACCAGTGATCAGTGACATCACTCTATGGTAGTGGTCAGCAAATAATTACTGGTCTGATTTAGATAAGCACACAAAAGCTTGTGAACCCCACCATTATCAACAAACTGAAATAAAACATCAGTACTGGATATCTCATGAGAAAACGTCCTCTGGTTCCTCCACTTTTAGTAGTACACAGCTGCTATAAATTACCTATATTATATTGTTATATAATTTTGAAATTTCTAATTTTGCTATTAATTTCATCTAAAATCACTAAGAGACAAGTCTGAATAAAATGAATTCAGTTACATAGATATCACTGTGCTGTGATAAGAGTTCAGTTTGAACTCTGAACAACACTTGGCATGTTTCTTAATGAAAAATAGATGGCCTCGCTCCGAGATTGTTGCTTTTACTAGAACATATCCTTCAGACACCCGGCAGCCCTACCAATTACATAAACCCAAACATGTGAAAAGGCACAATCCATGCATACTGCTGGTTTTATGTTCTTCCTCACCAAAATCCCAACAATAATAAACCTTTTGATCTTTTGACTAAGTAATAGTTTGACTTGGGACCTTACTGAGTGTCAAAATGAAAAAAGCATGGTATGAATCTTCTGAGACTATGTGTCCTAGCCTGGTTTTGAGCTCAACAAAAGTATATATGCAGGTATGTTTTTCCCACATCCCCCATACACTCACTGCCTGGGCAAACTGGCTGCTACTTCCATTTCATTCCTAAAAAATTAGCTAAGCTACCAAAGAAGTCTGTTACTCTGGTTTCCTAAAATCTCCTATGCAGAATGACCTATCAAGAGATCTTGTTCCTAAAGTCTTTCCTGGCCAAGTGGAATACAAATTTTACTTCAATGAAATAATACTAAAGGCTCTTTTACAAATGTTAGCAGTTTGTTTTTTTTTTTCCTTGAAGTACTTGCCTTGCATGTGCAGAATCATGGCACTGAAATGTACTGCTCTTCAAAGCACTGTAATTTATTGCTTTAATTGCTCTGTAATAATTTAGAAGAAATTGAAAAGCAGAAAATGGTTAGAATTAGGCTGCTAAAGCCAAATCACTCTATCTTACTGTCCTATCTTCTATGGAAACCCTTAATAATACAGCTCAGCAGGAACCCCCTGAACATGCCAGAAAACCTATTTCTTAACATTTTGCCTTTCATCCAAACTCCCCCTGCTCCCCAAAACGAGCAGCAGAACTGAACAGACAAGCTAATTACGAAATAACAGGCATGCTCCGCAAAACTACCCGTGGTTCATTCTTCTTTCTCAGCTGAAGTGAGAAGAGCTCAAGTCTCTTACTGATTGAAAAGTTCAGTTACAAGTGCTAACAGAGACTGAGAGGTTGAAAAGGTTTGGCTTTTAAAGGTATAAAAATTCCCACATAAACCTTCATGTGCTGAAGGTATTCTTACTTAAAGAGTGTGGGCCGAATCTTCCTTGTTTTTACAAGAAAAAAACCCTGCTCTAAGTTGGAAGATTTACAAGAATTATCTTTTTTGTATACAGAGCAAATGAAAATGAAAAAGCCACACTTCCATTGAAAAAAATACATACAACCCAAACATTTAATTTAGCTGGGCTGAGTAGGAAGGCAGGTAGCATTTGATCTCCAGATCTGATTAATTCTGAAAATTTCACAGTTTTCAGTTTCACAATCATAGTTACAAGGAGTTCCTAAGACAACAAGGGGCAATTTCAAAGCATTAACATACTGAAGTATAATAGTAGCTTGCACCATTCAGTGCATAATGCTTTTAGAGAAAAGCTTTACATATAGAGCAGAGATGGCACTCTTGTCTGCAGATAATAATTAGTGTGACATCTGGTATGCAACACAAATAGGGAATAGCTCTTAAAACACAAGGTAAAATAACAGAGTTCCTTTACTTGCTAAGCCCAACATTACAATAATTTCATTAGCAATGACAAAACAAAACAGACTGATAGAAGACCAATTTATTATCTAAACCACTAATTAAACAGTTTAAATGTATAATGTAAAAGCTGTGCTTGAGGGGGGAAATCAAGTACCTATAATTAGCTACAGACTATTAGTGCAATTTGTAACAAAAATCTGAAGGAATATCTTAGTATACTGCATACCTGTCAAGACCAAACTCAAAGCTCAAAACACATGATCTCGTTCCTATAAGTAAGATTTATCACAAGGCTTATAAATTACCGCATTTTACATATTAAGCACAAAAGCAAGAAAACCTTCTTTTCCCCTCCCGAAAAATTACAGAAATTCCTAGGAGAGAGAGTTGTCAATAGCTCTCTGGACAGAAAATGTGGAGTCAAAACAACAAAGCATAAAAGAGCTCTGAAAAAACCTGCAGTAGCTACTCTTTGACTGTCCAAACCAGGCATTTGGACGTCAGGAGAAAATCTCTGAGAGATAAGAGGTTAAGAAAAGGCATAATTCCTTTAAAGGCATAAATGGATGTAGATGTGAATGGAAGGTAGAAGATGAAAATGTAAAGTGACCTCAATATGTCATGTGCATAAATGAATTAATCTTTAAATATCTCTCTTCCTAGTCACTACCTACTTCTTATCCACAGAACCTCTTATCTGATCTTTGCATTATCTAATCAACCTGCTTAATATATTCTCTGGTTCTTATAAAGCATAAGTCTTCCTTGTCTTTGTGATGCTGATCATGTTTTTAGAAAACGAAGCAATTTGGAATACTTAGCTTGATCATCCAATATACTGGGCCAGATTCATGTCTGATGCCACTGGCCTGTTACAATGAAGAGTGTGCCATGTCTGCTCACTTGACATTTGTTTAGGTCATTGCTCATATTCTGCATCTTCTGATACTGAAGGACAATTATATATGTTCACAGTTTGTGATACGTATCTGTTGTTAGAAAAGGACAGCTTCAGGGTTGTTATTATTGACTCAAACAAACTTTCTCAGAAAATCTAGGTTAATATATTTACTAGGTTTTGCTAAACATGCAGTTGTCTGTATTGCAAATTATTCTTTCATATTTAAAACCAGTACAAGGTGAAGCTGTGTCCAGAGTCTGTGACATTTTCTTTCAGTGTCCATCAGTCAAGCTGTGTCATGCCTTGCACGGCACAGTGTGTGCAGCCTGACCTGTGCCCACCTCTCCAGCCCCCAGCAGAAGGAAACCCCCACATTAAACCATAGCTCCTTCCACTGCCTGCTCTGCAGATGTCTGTACTTCATCTGAGAGCACAGAACTACAGAGCAAGATATGACAAACTGAGAGCAGTGATCGAAGTCGCTAATGAAGAAATCTCTGTAATTTGTTGCAAATAACATCTAGATGTCTAGTGAATGAGAGGAAAGACTGCAGGGTGGGAAAAACCAGTCTAGTGTACATGCACAACTGAATTCTAACTTTGCCTGTGCCTCAAGCTTTTATGCATATGAAAAAAACCCCCACTCAAGGTCCCCATTGAATCCAAACTTTGCAGAGGTGATCACAGAGAGAATTTTTCTTGCTATTTGGGTGCCAAACAAGGCATTTTTGCTGCCATTTCCAGCAGAACTAAGCATGCAGGGCTGTATTTGTAGCCAGTGAGACCATACGTAAGGTTATATATAGATTTGACTAAGCTCTGTAACTGAGCCAAAGGCATTGCAAAATGGATACCCAGATTAAATGGACCATATAACCCTAATCTTACTGTGCCTCAGCTTTGCCTGTGTAAAATGGGGATAATGTCACTGTCATTGCAAGGTGACAGTGGAAATAAATTTATCCATATTTGTGAAAAGCTTAAATCCTAAACTGTGTGTTTTCTTCCTGCCATGGTCAGGAAAGCAAAGCAAGTTATTTCAGACTGTCCATCCTGGTTGCTTCTCAGTCCTCCTACCCTGGCAGAAATGCCCTTCTGTTGTGCTTCTTCATGCCAGCCTCTCAGTGGAGATGGCTGTGGGCTAGAGATCCTGAAAGGAGCTCCCCGGAGCCAGGACACCCATCCCTGTGATCGTTTGCACTCTGCTGTCCAAAAGACACTTGCAAAAAGAAGACACCCCTGAAGGATTAAAGCCCATTTTCGTGACTCTGTATGAAGTTTTATGTGTGACCACACTTATTTGTTTAAGAAGCACCATCACAGGCTAAGAACAGGACACTGATCCTCAGAGATGGTGACCTGCTCTGCCTCTTTTCCTTACCAATAAAGGAAAGCCCATTAAAGATGTGACTTGACTAAGTTCAGTTGGTATTCTGAACTCTGCACTATTGGTAAAACAGTACTGTTCCAACAGTTATACCATTTTTAGCTCAGATTTTGGAAACAAATTACTGATTACCACTCTACTTATATCCATAACACAGCTACAACAACTCATCTATTTCTCCACCACATTTCACTACATTTTAAATCCCGTTTATTGAAATGAAGTGAGCTATGGATCTGGAAGCACAGCTCCTCCATTCGTTCATTCACTCAGGGTGCCAGCTGGAGCCATTTTAAAACTGGGAAAAAATCGTGTCCTTGATTGCTCCTGTGTTGCCAGCCAACACAATATCTTCCTACTTCGCTGCGTCCAATCTCCCACCTGGAGAGTTGCACCGTGTCATAGGAGAAGCTTTTTTCTTCAACTGAAAGGATTTTCATATATTTCAATGAACTGTGATTACATGTGTAAGTCTTTAGTGTCAAGTCATTCCTAGCAAATTATAAATCATCAAAGGTTTATCTGTCTCTCTCACCATATCTCAGCATAATTTTAATTAGCTACACACAGCAATAAAAAGACCTATGTGTGGAGAAAGAAGTAATGGTGCCAATTCCAGACTTTTTTCCCTACCAGAACTTCTGTGGGCTGTGGCTGTGCAAGCCTGAGAAAGAAGAGCAGGGGTCCTTGGGCTGGTGGGGGGCACAGCATACTCTGTCCCCCACACAGCCACAAAACTGCCTTGCAGGCACACTTAAAGCAATGCAAGGGACAAGCTAACCCACAGTCTGTGAGTCCCATGGCTGGAGGGTGCCCTATAGATGGCTTTTGCTAGCAATGGAAAAATATCCACTGACTTGAGTGTGAGCAACATGCCTAGGAGTCTCACTGCACTAAACATATGCCACTGCTCAGGTTTAAAATCCCTAGGAACTCCCCTCATTTCTCTTAGCCCTTATACTAAAGCACTTTTTAAATTCTTCTTACACAGATGTGCTGTCCTGCCTTATTCCTTCCATAGCTCACTGTTGTTATTAAAGTCAGCTAGCCACCCTTCCTGTCTCCATGTGCCCCATCATCCTCTTCACTTGGGTGTGGATGAAAGAGGAAGAACAGGATCAGAAAAATCTACCACTAGCAGCTGAAAACTGGCTGAGTGTGGGGCCTTTTATCTCACATCTTAAAGGGAATGCAAGCAAATGCCAGTGGTGTCCAAAGTACTTGAAGCACTGGAAAGACTTGGAGTAGTACAAGTAGTGGATTCCAATAAGGGTGGTGCAAAGGAAGTCACAGCATCTTCCAGCCTCTCCCAAAGCCATCTCCTCCCACAAGTGGCTTGCAAAAGCAGCAAAATATGGCATTTACCAGTATATAAACATACAGCTAAGGCAACCCAAACATGGTTTCCTGAGCAGAAATACTTTGTAGAAATTGTGACTAAATAAAGGGTCTGGAAATTCATCTACCATATAACAAGGAAAACAAACATTACTGCAGGGGGTAATGCAATGCAAACTTCTCAGTCTGGGGATTCCAGCACCACTCACCATCTTTGGTGCTCTTCCTCATACTCTTCCAGATTTACCATATCCTAGAGATGAGTGACATAAACCGCACACAGTGTTGGTGATGCAGACTGTGGAAGAGGTGTACGTGGTAGCAGAAGTGGCTTATAAGCAGAAAAGAGACAGAGCTGAAGGTACTTTGTAAAACAGTATTCTTCTCCTATTTCTGCTCCAAACATTTTATATATCTCTGGCCTTATCACTTAGAGTAAGCTTTTCACAAGTGATCACTATTTTTACATGATACATTTTCTGAGCAACTAATGTGAGAGATCAAGCACACAGTGATCCACACCAGTGCTGAATTCTAACAGGTGTCTCCTGGTTGTGCTTTCCACACAGGCTATAAACAGTACCCTGAAAAACCAGTCCCTCGATGTCTCAAGACAGAAACTTAAAATGGATAGCTGCTGTTGACAATTCTGGCTTTAATCTTTGTGCATCAGTACTAAGGAGAACATGCTTTAAAATGCCCATTTGGAAGTGAACAGTTCTTTATTCATTGCATGCTCTGAACCATATACTCTGAATATGGCATAGGGCCACATCAAATAGGGATAACAAAAAGAAATAATAATCATTCATTCACTGAATGCAGCAGAGGGGTTGTAGAATATTTAATAAAGGGCCTCATAAAGATGTATTACAATGCCCCAGCTCCAAACTGTACAAGCAGTCTTAATGCACAATCTGTCAGAGCCTGTCCTGGCACCTCTTGCCCTCTCTGCAAATATTGTATTTGTTAAATATCAGCAAATGAACAGTGGGAGGGAGTTCTTTCAGGAACAGTCTGAAAAACTCACTTTGTTCCTTTTCCTGGCTGAGAGCATGCAGTAATCATGAGAAAGCTTTGTGTTTGAAATCCTCCTGATGCCCAAGACCCAAAGCATGACCTACAGATGCGTGGGCCATGGCAGCAGCTCAGGCCAGCCACACAGGAGTAGCACTGCTCCTGTCAGCCAAGAATCAAAGAGGTTCTGGGGAAAAACACCTCCCTGTGCTTAGTTAAAACATGTCATTCATATCTAAATAAAACACTAAAAAATGCACACAGAATGCATGGGGGATTTTTAAAAACTATCCTATCCATGCTGGGTGAAACTCTGGCCCTGATGAAGTCAGGAACATCCATCCACCAAGATTTCACCTCTGCTTTTTATTTGTCCTTGTGCAGGCATGTTTATCTTTCTGCCTGCCTTTCTCTCCTGCCTGGGGCTTTGTTCATTAAACTTATTATTGTCTTTTTTTTCAGTTTCTGGGAAGTTCTTTTAAATCCTGTGCCTATATCTGTTTCGCTTTCAGAATGCTTTCTCCTCAAGATAAAGAATAATAGTTCGATTTGTGACACTGCAAGCCCTTAGGTTTATCAGAAGTTTATCACTTGGGTTTTTTTTTCCAACTTGGAATCTGACTGTGACAGGTATAGAATACATTCAGGCTATAGGAAAAAAGCTTTGTGGGTGAGTGTTTTCAAGCCCCCAGGTCTTTCTCTACAATCTCAGACTGTCACCCGTGCCATGGCTTGTCAATGAGACAGATGCCCCAACCTTGAAAGTGATGCAGAAACAAACACAAAGGAAATAAAAAGAATCCAGGCAAGTAACACATAAGCTACCCACAAGTATCCAACCCCAAGGAAAACACACACAAACCCACATTATGTTATGTAGATAAAATAAGATTTACTGAATGTTAATTTTTCTCATCAGCGTATCACAGAGTACAGAGGCAATGCTAGAAATGGTAACAACCTTTATGTCTAGGTCCCTACTTCTCTCACAGAGAGCATCCTCTTAAACTTAATGGAAATGTAAATATAAAATGTTCACTGCAATAAAATTCTCCAGAGACAGAGTCTAAGTAGCATGATTAGTATGGAAAATGCTTCATAAATCCAAACTCCACTAATCTCTAGTAGCATAAAGGATTCATCTCATTATGACTTTCTAACAGAGCCTTGTTAATTCTCACTTCACTAATCTGTGACCTTGAAAATTCCCTCTCTGCATTTCAAAGAAGTGTTGACAGCCAAGTGAAATAGGGAGGTATTCCAGCAAGGACTACAAGTAACAGAATATATCCCAAAACACTCACTAGTTTTATATAAAATACTGTGCCTAACTATATTAAATGAAATAACAAGTCTTTAAAAAATTGCTATCCACCAGTTTTATTTTAGCATTTGAAATAAAATAGCATAATCTATCAAATAATTTATCACATAATATATTTTGCAAGGCTGCTCCCAGTCAATTATAGAATAAAAGAAGTTTGGCATTATGGGCATTTCTTCTGACACATCTCTGAGATGAAGCATCTAAATTCAGAAGTAGTTCCTATTGACTGTAAGCTTTTCAGCCTGCTATTAACAATAAAAATCCTGAAGTGCACATGCACACACACACATATATAAATATATATAGACACACACGTTAGTACAGTCTTGTAGGTGTACATCTCCTGGTACTGCTAATGTGACTGCATAGTTTACTGAAGACTTGCACAAGCATAATTCTGGAAATGAGGTAATTTGGGTAAGAAGACAAAATGACAGAACATAAGAAATTCTGCCCAATTTATTCAGGCTTGAGAGCTCACTTTGCCTCTACTACCCTTGAGTATATTCTGAAAAACATTTAAAATCCTTTTAAATGTAAATATATCTAAAAAAATTATCCTTCTTTTTTTCCAAAA
Source organism: Corapipo altera (assembly GCF_003945725.1). Classification (NCBI taxonomy): domain Eukaryota; kingdom Metazoa; phylum Chordata; class Aves; order Passeriformes; family Pipridae; genus Corapipo; species Corapipo altera. Next base: position 639,038 of record NW_020884928.1, read on the forward strand.
CTATGCAGACAGTAACTTGTGCAATTTCTTACCAAAAAGGGACTATTGATCATAATTAGGTATTACGATCTGAATTATTAATCACTGCACTACCACAACTATAAAATACAGAGACTAAAACCATTTGTTTGTCATTATGCAAAACCCAAAAATTTTAATGAAACTACACTGTCAAATGCAGTAAAATTTTGATCCAAAATGGGTTAGTGCAAATGACATTATCAAATGTTTCACATTAAATTCTCTTTTGTTATTAATTTTAAAACATCTCTGGCAAGAGTACTATTCCATTACTGCAAAAGGGCCCAGATCAAGATGCATTTCAAAACATACCCCCTTCTACTCCTCTCTGTGTGGTTTACCAGTGAGCATATTCACAGATGGGGTACCCATGTGCCTCACTGCCTCTAAGATTTTACACAAAGGAGAGAAAAGCAGAGCACGGGGATACCTCAGAGCCATGGACACACCTTGATGAGGCTGGCAGCAGTGTTTTGCTCTGTGTATTGCCATGCACTGGCTTTCTGTACACCACTCTCAGAGAAAAAACACTTCTCATACCTGCAGACCACCTCTGGCCATCTCATCTGCACTCTGATGTGGAGGAGTCACCATTACCTCTCCCTAATCCTCAGTAGCAGAGCTCTGTCAGTGGGATGTCCATAAGGGAATCAGGAAAAGAGCAGTAAGGTAAGAATCTTTCTTAGATTTCAGAACACTGATGTATTTGAAACAGTGCATTCCAAGCCTGGGCTGTACTTGAAAAAATGGCTCTAGGTGGAAGCACCGAAGCTGTGTGGCCACTGGGAGAAAGCACATTACACTGTTTAACTGAACGCTGGCATGGAGAACCCCCTGGTTGTTATAGGGTTAAGGAAACAAAACCAAATATTTTTTCTCCTTCCTATAAGTTCTGTGGAGTGTAATTTTTTAGCTCCTGCCTACTCCATGCACTGAGAACACATCCAACAAATACTTTAAGTTGGCATATTTGATGTGCATTTCCTATTTCCTTTACTTTTACGCTAATTTTTGTAAGTCTATGAAGGAGTGTTCTTGGAAGTTCTTTCCCTCCTCACACAAGAGATCTGCCCAGCTCTGTGGTGTAAAAACAAAAAGCCTCCTCTAATCTAGCCACAATTTCTGACTGCAATATCAGAAAAGCTTTTGAAGAGCTTCAGTAGTAGAAGAACTAGATACCTTCTGCCTTCAAAGATGAAATGTCTTGAGCACCCATCACTTTGTTACTACAATCCAAGTTACAAACCTTTGAAAGGTATAGAAGTTCAGTATATTTTAATTGTTTTACTTCTCAGTCCATTTAAAAAACTTATATGCTTATATTTTACTCCCATAGAAGCTTTTCACATAATATTAGGCGGTCTGACAGAACTTCAAGAAATTCTAAAAGAAGAAAAATTAAAAGGCAACCAAGCTTTATTTTAGAAATTAAAGATAAACTAGAAAATTAACATACCAACAGCCATCATGTAATCCCAGCGGTCTATGAGGCACATGTTGAAGATCAGGTGGTCAGATGTCTGCCCCTGGCCAATGAGTGGAATGTTTCTCTCCAAATTTTGGGTTATTGCAGAAGTCCAGCCAACAAGAAACCAAACGACTACCAGAAGAATAACAGCCAGCATCCTCATCACTCGCCCACCTGTCATATATGGAATACGCTGAGCCGTTCGGGACAGGAATACCTTCAAAACCCTGAAAAATTCAGACAGTGCAGAATTAAGAAGAGCGCTAGCAAGTGTCACAGGAATTAGATTTTCCTTTTATTTTACTATCAAATTATTACAAAAAAAATAAAATCAACATTCTTTCCCCTGACACTACGTGCAAGAGTGAAATTTGAAACACTATTACTTTCATATTAATTGTATTTAAATGGAACTGATTGCTGCCCAGAGAGTGCTACACAGCAATAATAGAAAATATTAGCTATGCTTATGTTAAAGGCATGCATTCACATGCTGTGTTGTCAAGCTGTTTTGTACCTTCCAGCTCGCAGTGGAAGACTTCTGTCTTTGGAAAAGGAAAGGTTATTTCCATAAAACAGCAACCATGTATGTTATATTTCATTCTGTTTTGATGCTGTCTGCCTGCTCATCCCCAGTCATGCTATTTCCAGAGAACAAATTAACACTTGGATATTTTTCCCACTGAGTTAGATGCTGCTGAGACAATAACCTACTCATCATAGAAATAACTGTGGAAGGCTCTTGGCTAATTAAGTGGTTTCTGATTTGTTCAGAGGCAACAACATGTTTTTCAAGCTATGACAGAAACTTAATAAGAAAAGCCACACCACAGGTCAGGCACGTATACCATGTAACAGCCACTGAACATGTAACACTTTAAAAGTATTTGCACTTACTACTAGGATAAGTTTAGTCCCACTAAGAATTATTCAAGGAAATATCATGTGCATTTTCTATCCATCACCACCTGCTAATGCAGAAAAAGGTCCTCCTGAGCGCATGAGAACAATCAAAACTTGAGGAAATCACCCTGGGAAGAGGGAGCAGTTTGATTCTTCATGTGGCACAGAATATCTCCTTGTGCCTCCTGTGGCACGGGATCTGCCTGGGAGCATTGCAGTGCTCCAGCCTTGGCCCTGCTAAGCTACCAATGACGAGCAGTGTGGAAAGGCTATTTTGGAACTTTTCATGTACCCAGACCTTTAGAAGCAGATGGGCGAAGTTTAAAGACTGTTTCAGAGACTGGGGTGAGGAGTTTTTCAAAGCGAAGAGGTAAGCTGTTTCAGTGATTTTGTCCTGACTCCTAAGCATGAGCATGTCCAGTGAATACTCTTGATATTCATGAAGGGACAAATTATCACTGAGGTTTAGGGATCTTGATTTTTTTTCAGAAAGTTGAGTTTTTAAACGCTGTTGTCAGCTCTGAAGTTTTTGCAGTGTACCAAGCATCAAGTCACCTCCCAAGCCATTCCACAGCCAGGCCTGCCTTTTCAACAGTAAAAAAAAAATAAATCATACTTCAGATTAACATTTATGCTTATATTTGTCTAAGAGAAGGCAGAAACAACCAGTGTTGCCACTCCCTTGAAAAACAACTAATAGAGCAGTGCCTTTAAAGGCAGAAGCACAAAAGCTTTTCCATATCCATAAAAATGAATCAGCATTTGACTACAAACACAGTCTGCACAGTGTGCATTAGGTGAAGTCAGAGATCTGAATATGTTCAACATTATTCAGCTGTTTCCCTCCCAACAGTCACTCCACAGGGAGTCACAATTTTTGATCTTTCCATGTTTGATAGATGTTCTGCTCTGCCTTTAAGTGCTAAGTGCCTTATGTTGGAAGCAGCTTCCCAAAGACTTCAGGGAGGAGAGACAGAAAACTCCACAGAGGCAAGGCAGGCCACTTCCCTACACATTGCTCAGCCACAGCACTGGTAAACCCTTGTTTTCTAAACAGTAAAAACCAGGGAGCAAAGGCTTTCCTACTCGCTACTGTGAATGCTGGTCAACAGTTTGCTTCTCTGAAGAGAAGGAAAATCTATTCTTTTTGTAGCGAACTGGAAAATTTCACAGCTTTAGTCTATCATTTGAGAAAAATCTCATTGTACATTTTTATAAAGGTAATAATTATAGAAATCATACAAACCAGCTGAGAACTATTAGAAACATTCTGTATTTTGGCTCTCCAAAGTCAATTCTTGATGATTCTACTGAAAGTCAACATGTGAGATTTTTCTGGACATAACAAGGCAGGACCCATTAGATTTCTTCCAGTACTAGCTCATGTGAGACAGCTCACTGCTGCCTGTGAGACAGCTTTCTAAGGGAGAAGGGTGGGCTGCTGTTACATTATTGATCTAAGTACAGTGAAAAAAATATAATTTTGCAATACAGCAGTCAATCTCCCTCCAATTTGGATCAAATCACGTTTCTTTTTTTTCTCCTCTTTTTCACAAAAATAAGCATCCCCCACCATGACCATCTCTACCTTAGTCATATAGCCCTACACGTAACCCAACCTTTACACTTCGCTTTTCAAACATTCTTTTTCTGGAAAGATGTAAGGACAGTTGGGTTAGATTTGTAGTGTTGAAAATCTCCTTTTCAGAGGCTGTGGCACAGAAGTGCTCAACTAGAACACGAGCTCCAAAGTTGCAATTCCCTCGTCTTCCTGCCACAATGTGAATCTAAAGTTGCATTGCTCACCACCTCAACGCTGACTTACATGCTTCGTCTGCTCTTATCTCCTATGTATTATTGAACATGGATCCAAGCAGAGACAACTGCCCAGGAGTTTCCCTCCCAAGAGCAAGCACTCTCACCAGGCTGGAGGATGATTATCCTTCCTGTACCTCTGACTCATACAGTCAGTTCACTATAAAAAAGTCGAATCACTGCAATATGAGACCAAAATGCCTCACCAAGCACGTAATGTTCGATGACTGGTACCCTCTATGAGAAAACAGGGGAGTTCTCAATTCAAATCCTGCCCTGACTTCTGGGTAGCAAATGCTCAGACCCCCTTTTCCACTCAGTTCTATATCTATGTGTTGGGTCGAACTAGCTGTGGAACAAATGAGGGAGAATTCTCACAGGGAGGCAAGAAGGGAAGCTGCATCTATACTAGGAAATCAAATAGGCCCTGGGTTGTCCCTGGCACTGATGCCAACCTTCACAGAACAGCCAGTATCCATACTACTACCCTCAGCATTACAATTCAGCAGGACAGAGGATGGGGCTCCAGTGCCAAGGAATGTTCTCTGATGCTACTTAATTTATGAATATAGATATAGCCTTGGATTCAAGTTCCTGAGCAAATTAATGTTTAATTATGAGTATCAAGTAAGTCAATGTAAAATGGAAAGACTTCTCCTCCTGTCCTACCTACCCCCAAAATGCCTGGCAGCACCAAGCACCAGTCAGTGCCCTGGTAGAAGCCTAGGGCACTGTTTGAGCCATATGGTCTCTGATCTAAGGCAAAAGAGGAAACTTCACCATCTTCCTTGGCATCTTCTAGTTCTTCTCCCACCTAAAACCATTCAGCATATGCATTCCACTTTTCTGTGCTGTCGTTGGATAACCAAACAATCATTTTCAGTGACATGTCATCAGCTCCATTTACAGGCAGATCAGACAGAACACTGCAATGTGCTCTACCTGCTTTGTTGGAAGACACAGCTGCCTTCAAGCAAAGCTTTGACATACAGGCAGCATTAAAGCTGATATGCAATAGCCATCCTTTTTACAGAGTAAACAGAAGGCACAGTTCAGGCTGAATGAACGGCCTGGAGACCCCTGCAGGTAACTCCCAACTCTTCTGGCTGCACTGTCAGATCCGGGAAGAATTAAGCTATGCAGTCTGAGGGTTTTCTTTGGGGTGCCTGGCTTCACATAAATGGATAAGGAGAGGGCTTGGTTGCAAACACTGAGAGCCAAGGGAAGCCCAACAGCTGGGAAGAGAAGTGATGCTGTAAGTGGGTCTGAAGCAGAGGGACAAAGCCTGCTGGTTCACAGGACTGGCTGGGATCACCAGCCTGGAAAAAGCAAGAAAAGCAGGTGACTGCCACTGTAGTTACATCCTGAGATGCAAAGTGTAATCTTTGAAAATAAATAAAATCATATTAAATTTTCAAGTCATATCAATAATCTGTCCTGCGAACAGAAAAGATGGTCCCAAACTACTGCTGACTGCATAAGCATTAGCAACAACAGGTGAAGGATCCTGCTTTGACAGCAATGACCCAGCACAGTTTGTTTATTTTTTATTTCTAGCATCTGTCATTTTGTGGCTCTACTGAGTCATTCTGTCAAACTGTTCAGTTCCAGATTGATGATTTTTATTGTGATACTAAAGCTACAGCAGAAAGATAACAGGCCAAGCTCTTAGGAAGTATATTGCCCTCCTGAAGTGCAGGGATTATGTTTTACCTGCTTTTTCTGGAGTAACAGTGAATATGCCACTAGTTACTTTGAATTTGTAGACTGATGTGATTCTACTAAAAGTGAAAAGGTACTGGTGGCACATGTATGGCACCATGTCAACATCAAAGAGAGCCTACACTTCACACTTGACACACAGTTACACACACATACACAAATACTGAGTGCAAGTTCTATTTCCACATCAGAAAAGATGACTGAACAAAGAGTATTAACACTTAAGGCCCAAGACCTCAGAAATCATATTTAGATGGACTCACACCATCAGTTACTGGCTCTCTCTGGAAAGGATAAAACCCAACTGAGAGAGAAATGAACAGTTTTCTAAACAACTTTCCAGCTGAAAGTGTCCAAATTAGTCATTGTTTACTTCCTAAGTGATTTCTCAAGACCTCAGCATAGAACAGACAAGAAGTGCACCTCTGAAGAAAATGCTCACTGAAATTGAGATGATCTTTTACTTTATTGATTCTGACTACACTGAACATGAGCAAACCTGGACTGAGAGACACCACGACAATGGCATGGAAAGACCTGCATCATATTCATGTCCTGTCCAGTGAAAAGGTACAACAACTAGAAAAAGAAGTTCTGGCAATTATTTGGGTGTATGAATACTTCAAAAGTCCCCATCTTGTGTATAGCCAGCAAACTTGGCCCCATATTACTAATAGTCATCAAAATATCTCAATTCCTTCACACCATGCATGCAATAAATCACAGTGTAGATAATGGGAAATCTTCCACATTTTTCATTTCAGAAAAGAATTTTGTTACAGCAAATACACAGTCAAGAACATTGCCATGAAAGGCAACAAACGCTCAGAAGAATCAACTGACCCTTCCAAATGCACTGGATTTTGTAATGGGTAACAGAGCACAAGTGGGCCCTTGTGGCCAGGAAGGCCAATGGTATCCTAGGCTGCCTCAGGAAAAGCACTGCAAGCAGGTCAAGGAATGTGATCCTGCCCCTCTACTCAGCCCTAGTGAGGCCACATCTGGAGTGCTGTGTCCAGTTCTGGGCTCCTCGGTACAAGAGTGACATGGAGCTCCTGGAGTCAGTCCAGCAGAGGGTGACAAAGACAATTAAGGGACTGCAGCATCTCTTACAAGGAAAGACTGAGGGAACTGGGCCTGTTCAGCCTTGAGAAGACTGAGAGGGGACCATTTCAATATTATAAGTATCTGAAAGGGGGGTGCCAAGAAGATGGACCCAGGCTCTTTTTGGTGATGCCAAGCAATATCACAAGAGGCAACATAGAGAAACTGATGCACAGAAATTCCACCTGAATATGAGGAAGGACTTCTTTACTGTGTCAGTGACCATGTACGGGAACAGATTGCCCAGAGAGGTTGTGGAGTCTCCATCACTGGAGATATTCAAAAACTACCTGGACACAATCCTGTGCAATGGGCTCTAGGATGTCGCTGCTTGACAAGGATGTTGGAATAGATGACCCACTGTGGTCCCTTCCAATCTGACCCCCTTTGTGATCCTGTGAAGGCTGGTCTGCACAGTGAGACCACTAATGTTATCACAAGCTTGCTCAATAGTTACAAGGTAAACGCTAGGTACCAACAGTACTGGAAACATGGGGAGGAAGACTGCGCTGTAGGATTTTTTTCCTCTGTACTGGAAACATGTCTGGCTTCAAATCCTCACCTGGCAGTCTGCGGTTAATATATGGCATTAATATCTGAGGATATCTTCGTGATACATTAAAAATTACTGATCAGACATTCTTGTTTATGGAATGATGAAACAGCGCTGTCTGTTTTCTGTAAAAAATTATATTTACTTTCAAAAATGTAATTTTGAAAGTACAGTTTCCTTGACATATTCCCTAATGGTTTTAAGTGTTTTTCTGCTGTGAAGAACTAATGCAATACAAATTTATCAGATGTATGGGTAGAAAAACAAGCTGTGAAGATGTATTTTACCTCAGTGCCTGGTAAAATCTATCGCTAGTAGGCAAAGACACAGGGGTAATGACTTAATGCTAAGCTACTCCATACAGAAGTTTCCTAGATTAGTTTTAATGTTAAAGGTAATTCTACAGTGCTTAAATGAAAGTTCCCCTTCTGGATAAATGTACAGAAGACAAACTATGCTAACATAATTTCCAAGAGTTTGAGCAGACTAAGGAAGGTGGGAGGGAAATTACATGCAGTTCAGGGGAAGGCTCTGGGTATTGGGAGGCAACAGGAGACCGATAGGTTTCCCACCGCAATCAGAACCACTCACTCACTCCCATGTGAGCAGCACTGGACTCAGTCTCATGTATATTTAAAAACATGGAAAAAGTCTAAAAATATGATTTTCTTTGATGAAATTTATTGATTTGAAGTACCTTTTGTCTGCCAACCTGTAGGTAAGCCTGGAATGAGCAAACAACATTGTTACTTCTTTAAATGTAGCCTAGATTCTGACAATTTTCATGCTACACATAGGCTTTATTTTCTCCTTTCACCTGCTAGTCTAAATTCCCATCTGAGAAGAGCTCAATTTCCTGGTGGATTATAGATCAAAAAGCTTCCTCTGCCTACAGCCAGTTCCAAGAACTGTAGCAGGAGTCTTTTGACAGACCAGCTAAGGTTTGCTTTTCCTCAGTGCCCCCTTGCTCCCCAGCTCACTGCCCTGCTGCTCCCATCTGTTCCAGCTGCCTGCCAGCTCCCATTACAGGAGACACTGAAGCTCTGTGTGTGTCTTGCTTTTTAAAGTGCTTTTGTTTATATCACCATATCATCCAGGTAGGCCTCATCAGCAAAGGCTGTTCCTCAAGGGGATTTGCCCATCCTGAGTGTGTGCTGCTGTATTTACTAAGCACTGGGGAGCTGAGAGGTAAGAAGGCTCAACAAGGGGACTTACTTGCCATGTCACGTAACTAGGTTTCAGTGATGCAGACCAAGTCTCCTTATTTATTAAATCCTCATCTGCTTTGTGCTCATTATCTCTTCTAATAAACCACTTACTACTCTAATACCCCCACGAATCCTGCTGAGATTAGCAGAACTACAGAGCACCAGTGAAACATCTGAAACTTCCCTGTCAAACTCTGATGAGGCAGAGCTCTTACAAGGCACACCATAAATCATTAAATAAAAAGCTCATCAATCTGTCCCCAGACAACTAGCAGTGACATATCACAGAACAGTTAGGGTTGGAAGGGACCTTAAAGATCAGCTAGTTCCACCCCACTGCCATGGGCAGGGATATCTTCCACTAGAACAGATTGCTCAAAGTCCCATCCTACCTGGCCTTGAACACTTTCATGTCTCCTGTTTGTCAACTACTCGGGGCTTAAGGTTACATCACACAGTTGCTTCGGTAGCACCAAAATCAAGAGCTCATGATCACGGAATCTGATTCCTAAAATTCTGAAAATCCCAGGTCCTTGGGATAGGTACAAAGTCATCTCTTTTCAAGTCTGCTACTGAATGGTTAACATAGCCCATTTCAATACCTTCCTCTTGGTAGATATGTTTAAATAACTACATCCTTCACTCAGTGGAAAACGAGGTCAGCTCCTCAGACAATTTTCTCCATAAGAAACCAATCTTGTTGAAGTCTTCATTCAAATTTGTAGTGATTTTGTGACAGGAACCTTAATTCATAGATCCTTAAGACTCCTACTACTAGTAGTTTGAACAGATGATTATAAATCCTTCAGCCTTTATAAGGACTGGCTAAGTTAATTATTTCTTAAAATTCATCAGGTGGTTATTATCTTTTCGTAAATCTAAAGCCATTGAGTTCTTTACCCTTATCAAAGACTTTCAGAACAGGTAGTACAGGTTGTTATTTATCAGGAAGCTTATACTGAAAACAAATGCAAGAGCTGCCTCCTGGTAACCTTTTCCTACAATAGGTCAAGAACATTTTCAAGGCTTTCATTCCAAAATTTGCTGTGGAGTTGAAACAACCTTTACAATTGTCAGAGGCATTTTCTAGCGTCAGTAATACGGTAACTGCTCAAAACCTTATGCTAAAGCTTGTATTTTTGTTCTTAAAATTGTCACGCTACAGACAGGGAAAGTCTTGAAATGGATAAAGCCCAAATCCAAACCAAAGTAAATTTGAGAGTGGCTACTTATCTTGATACAGAAAGACTTTCTTTCCTTTCTTCTTCTCCTTAAGTAAGTACTTACAATCAGAGAATTATAAGCCCCACTTAAAAAAGGTAGTACTTTTTCAGCATTTCTAATGTGTCCAGAAAACCAAAATACCTCACTCCTAAAGCTGAAGACAGTAAATATTCTGGTCCATTTGCATGATGTGAAAAGTTACAGCTTTAATAAAGACTTAACAATCAATTGCAGCTGTACTACATGTTTCACTACTTTTATAAATAGATTAATTTATTCATTCAGGTACTGTATAAAAAGAATGCAAGGCTTTTCTCTGGATCAAAAAAAAGTGAAAAAAAAATTTAGTGGACTTGAACGAATCACAATTCACTCTGCTAGCAGTCGTTTATTGTGAGGACTGAACTATATATATATCCATAGCATATTTACAGCTCACTCCACTTTGCTTTTTGAGAAATGCACAAAACAGTAGTCAGCAGTTGAAGTAAAACAACAAAACCATAATTTCACAGATAAATGTCTTCACGTTCATAGATAGATGCTTCATTGTTTTACACTTTGTATTTCAGCTATGGTTGATATGATACTGTTACTGTTAGTTTGTGTGCACTACATTGTAGATTGAATAAGATAAAAATATTTCAATAAAAATATCTCATACATTTACTTATTTTAATCCTAATTACATAGCAAGTTTCTGTATTAAAGCAGCATAAAATGAAATGTGGTGTTATGTGATCTCTTTTGTCTCGTTAGCTGCTTTAACAACGTTAAAAACTATTAAAAAATGCTTTTATAATAATATCATACAATTCTGTTACTGAATTTTCTAGAGCAGCATCTGAGATCCTGCAGGCCAGGGCAGATGTAGCTCTTTATTCCACCCAGGCTGCCATGCCTGGTACCCCTTTAACGCACAGACAAGTTGCAGGTGTTTTTCACGGTCTCCACAGCCCCAGCAACAAGGGGGTTCCCCAACCTTGCTCTAAAGGAACAAATACATTGATTTACAAGATCTAACCACACAGTTTGGGTTTAGATTTGTCCTCACAGCTGCTTCAGTGACCCAGTGATTTTTCTGAATACTCCACTTGCAGGAGATGAAAAGCAGCAAAATTCTTTTCTCCTTAGGAGTCAAATTACGTTTTCCTTATACAGTTTCTCATGCTGATGAGATTTTCTTGTGGATCTTCAAACTCCAAGTGACATCTGGTATTATCTATATTTATCTATATATCTATCATAAGATATTAAATATACAATTCTTTAAGAAACAATGGGGTCAGTAGACTTCCCTGACAGAAGTGCTATTTCTCTGCCTGTCTACGGACTGCTGAGCAAGCTCAGATCTGGGAGACAGCAGCAGGTAACAGTAAGAGATTTGGAGCAGCTCCAAGAATCTGAAACAAAATTCACAAGCAACAGAGAATACTGTAGAAAATTTGATGTAACTTCAAAATTCACCAAGCCGGATCAAATCAAGACCTGCCCTGCAAGAGGATGGCACACTAATCAAGAATTAGGCACAAACACTGCTACTTCTGCTCTGATGCATCTAGTTGCCTTGAGTTTTTTCCACCAAAAAACCAAGTCATCTTGACTAGTCAAACAGATTTTCTGAGTTTTCTCATTGCCTTTTTGGAGGAGGTTCCTGCAGGAGAAGACGACTACAGCTCAAAGGTGTCACTGACTGTGTGTTTTAACAGCATTTTCAAGGACACTCAAAAGAAGTATTTTTCAAATAAACTGGTTTAAGCATATTGCCTTGAAAAAAATCCAGGGAAAAGAAGCAGACCAGGAAAAGAACTGTATCTGTGATGCACTCACTAAAACACTATGCACAAAAGCTTTTGGCACTGAAGTATCTCCTCACAAATCTACTTGCAAGCGCTTGTTTCCTTTTCCGCTGTGAAATGACATTCCTACACACTACTTTAAAGTGGCAATCCATTATTAAAGATGCAGGAAGCAAACATCAGCAACTGAGGAACAGGAACCTCTCCCATCTTTAAACACTGCAACAAACCACCATTTTTATGCCCTTATATCTTTTGGAGTGTGCTTTTTTTTTCCTTTCACTTTCCTTCTGTCAGAGTATTTCAGTGCTGGAAGTTACTGTGAACTGGTTAAGTTGCTTCCATATCGAATGACCAGAAGTATGTGCATCTTTACATATCCAAATGAAGCCATATAAGTGTTCACTTTTTTAACACATCATCCTCCCAACCTTTTCACTTCATTGATAATCCTATCCAGATAAACAATAACAATCTACATATGCATTTCTTTTCAACCACTCAGGAGGAGGACACATTGAAAGATCCAGTCTCTGATGTGTTCTGCTCTCACTTAGATGCATTCACTGCCATGGCAGATAATCAAACGGCATAGATGTAACAGAAAGTCTGACTATTTTACTCCCTTTAGGTGTGAGATAGAGTAATAATCACACCCACTGGAACAATCCTACTCTCAGATCTTTTGTACTTCAGCAGAACTCAGAAGAGGTGCTGGGTTACCAACACCCTTATTATATGATGCCAAGATGACAGGGGTTAATGAAATGTGGTACAAAAAGCTGCAGAAAGACACATAACTAATATTTAGTTATAACATTTGTTGCTGATTTTGTGCCCATTTTAATAAAACAAATGTTAACCACTTTATAATGTGATTGACAGGCAGCAGTGTTTTATATCAACTCTACAGAAGAAGAAGCTCTTTATCAGCACTGTGTTCTCCTTCCACTTGTGGAATAAATATTAACTTTATCTCGTGGTTATGCATGCAGGTATCATGGCTAGGACCCCCATGTGCATTTGAAAGAAAAGTTTATTCTTCAGCTTGTCTGCAAAAGATAACATTCAAGTCGCTTTTATAACAGATAAAATCAGGAACATCTCCACCTCTCACAAAATATAACAGTGTCAACACCAATAGAAATTGAGACCATAAATAACACTAACTTTTTTGAATAAAATTTCTGTGTTATTACTAACAATATTTCTCTGTAAATGTGCACCCAGAGTAGTTTAAACTGAATGGAATGAAAATGCTGGCAAGGGTATTACAGCTCATGAAGCATCTGGGGAGTTATTATGTCTCTGGTTGATTAATTCACAGAATAGCCAAGGTTGGAAGGGAGAAATTACAAAATTGCCTAATGACAGCAGGTTATTGAGGACCTTGTACAGTTGGGTTTTGAGTTATTAGTCTATGTCAAGCAGAGGAGAAAACAAGAGGCCAGCTGCTGGCGTCAAGGAGCAGTGACCCTCTGTAGAATAAAAAGTCCAACATGCAAGTTAAATAGCAAAGCCTTCCACAGAAGTTTCATGTCTTTCACTGCAAGTTCCAGGCTTTCCAGGCTCTCAGGAGATACTTAAGATGCAGGAACAACATCATATAAAAATATGCCTCCAATCTACCAATATAGGGGTGCAGATATGGCTATTAAAGGTTGCAGTGCTACCACAGACCTCCCTTTGCTTTACTAGTCATCTTATTTTACATTCTCCACTCTCAAAAGCAACAATGACAAAGGTTCCAAACCTTTATTACTTCAAACTCCTGTCTTCTCTTCTGAATAGAGATGGTACAGAGGACAAACAGACAGTAGTCGGTAACCAAGCTGACAGTCAAATAAATTCCCTGACATACTGCCCAAGTTACTCATGTTTCCTTCACCAAAAACTTAGGAAAAAAATTACATTCTATAGTAAAGGTAAGCAGACCAAACCAGAATTTTTTAGGTACTTCAGTATGTCAAACACCTCTCCTGTTGGAAGAACAAGTAGAGCAATGACCATGTAAGAAAATGAATATCAGTCCAGGTGAGCTGGACTAGATGACCTCCAGAAGTCCTTCTCAACATCAACTCTTCTGTGGTTCTGTAGTCTTTGTGCAGATGTACAGATGGAAGAAACTATATTTTCTTAGTATACTTTCTGCAACAAGCTTTTTATTCAGACCTTAAATCTTAAAATTTATTATGCTTTAGAAGTGTATTAGTACTAAAAGTATAGTTAGCAGTAGAAGTTCTCTTGTATAACTCATTCTAAGAACTTCAGAGCTTTGACTGAATATTCTACAAAGTATCACAAATTCTGCTCTCAGGGGCCCACTAAAGTATACATTTTCACTTTTATTTTCCAAATTTATTACTAGACAGTACTGTTACCCATTCTAATGAAGAGGGCAGTGCAATTACTCATAATCCCCTGCACGGTTATATATATCAATGCAATATACAACTTCAATAACTAAATGAAACATTCTCTTTGTTTGTCATTCTACAATAAAATATTCAAGTTAAAAAAGTCAACTACAAGAAACACTAATTCTCATCTCCTAGTTTCCTCTCACACACACAAGAAGAAACAGCACCAACTGACAAGCTGAACGCTGCAAACTGTTGTTTTCTGCCTTCACCATAAAATAATGAAAAAAATTATAATTTAAATTACAGTCAAAGGTTTAGTTGTCAAGAAAAACAAGAATGATGTGTCTATTTAATGATAATAAAAATTATTCTGCTCTTCTGAAGGAACATGAAGTAAGCACACAAGAGAGCTAATCTAAATGCCACAATTTTCAGGACAGAAGAGGAAAGGTTGATTTCTATGAGATAGATAAAACACTCATAAATTCTGACTGAAATCAAATGTAAAAGATGTAAAAGATGCCGATGCAGGCAATCTACCCACACAGAGCAATGAGACCCTACTGCTAACAACATGGACTGAACAGAATGGGAGGAAAATGCAATAACTTGAAGCTCTGTAAAATCTGCAAAGATAAATTAAGGACAAAGAGTGCCATCTCCACTTTGAGGTCATATACACATTAGAAGTGTTGATAGCTGTGATTTTTTTTAGAGAGTAGTTGTTTAAAAAGAAATATTACAATTAGAGAGACAACAAATAGTGCTAAGAAATGCAGTGGCAATGACCTTGCTTCACAACCAAATAACCCAAAGAAGTAAACAGGGAAAAAAGGGGGAATTAATAAGACTCCTTTTTAATTAACAGTCAGACTTTGACTCAAATTCAGACTTGGTGACATCCATGAAACAAGAGCTAATCACATAAGAAATAGATTTGGACTCTTGAACATAACAAACAGCTTAAATGTGGTGTTTTATGTAACACAAAGATGAAAATAAAACAAATTAACCCAGTCTAACTGAGCATGGAGACAAAAAGGAACAGAAAACATGGTTTGTTTTCATTGAAAATAGTCTTGATATGTCATTTGGTTTCTGTATTATATATCTGACAAGTCTTGCAAATGACACGGATGACTGATTTTTCATGCTAATGCAGAAGCATGGTGACAGACCTGAGGCTGTCCAGGGCAGGGCGTGCTGCCAGCTCTTCATACATCTGAGCCTGCTAGGACTACTTCCAGGCTGCAAGCTAAGAAACAGCCAGGCTTCAATGCTCACTGCATTCTGAGAGCATAGCTACAAAGCTCACCTCACTAATTTTGATTTCCGTTATCTTTCAGGATACTCAATTCTGCCGTTCTCTACAGTCTTGTGTTTATTTCAGAAACTAAGAAGCCCACCCAGGAAACCCTTCTGGGATTTGGGATAAATAATATTGTTTGGGTTTGCAGGCTGATCTTTGTCAGTGGCTTTAGTACAGTCACTACGCTTATAGTAAAAGGGTGCAGAAAACAACTATGAAGTTTTTTCTGCCTCACAGCTGAAGTCTCAAGGGCTTTGGGTTGGGGTTTTTGTTTGTTTATTTCAGAAGGCCTGTGCACGCTGGCTGGGCTGTGGATTTAACAGACACAGCACACTCTGGCTGCTATGCCACTCTGTACAAGAAGGTCCCTGCCAGTTGAGGGGAACTGTGTCTTTAGGAAGGTCTGGCAGAGAGTTACTGCATCTGGTTGCTATGTGCCTCCTGTCCTGCAACACTGGATTCTGCCACTGGATAAAGCAAACTTTGCCTCTGCATGGTTTCTGAACACTACAGAAGGAAAACAAATAAAACATAGACAATTCAGTTCTCTGTGGTCAATCTATCTTTCTCAGCTCAAGCAGCACTTTAAGTGTTTCATGGTGCCTGGAGTTAAATCCAGGCAAGCTGTGTATGTGCACATACAAATCCAAACCCAGGAGCACTGAGGTGTGGGCAGCAGGCACAGTTCAGTGACAGCCAGCTAAGGAACTGCTGCACTGACATTTGAAAATGCAGGACTTTCTTCATCAAAGTGGTATTTTAAACAGACACCCAAAAGAAGGTGGGAACAAGAGAGTTTGTGACACATCTACGGTGAAGAATTGGTCTTGTCATTTGAGGTGGAGAAACTGAGCAACAGAACTGGCTGACATCTGATCAAAAAAAACTCAGAAGGGAATTACCGTGATCCCAGAATTAGCCCTTTAAAAAGCCACTAGGATTTGTCTAGCAAATAAATTACCTAAACAGAACTTAGGATCAGAACACCTGTGGGACAAAAAGGCATGTGAAAGAATCTACAATAAATACAGCACTGCACCTGATGGTGCTAGACAAGACATCTATGTTCTTCAAACATCAGCCATAGTGTTTGAAGAAAATGATGCCATATCTATTGCTACACCTGGTGTTTGAAGAAAGGTTGAAGAGTGACACAGGTCTGCCTGCTCTTACACTCTGCACAGGACTACACCACCAACGCTGCTGGCTCCACAGAAGTAAGGAATGAAACAACAAAGTATCATGATTAAGCTTAAGGTGATGAAGGGCTCACAAGGCAAAATGGCAGCTAAAATAATGCCTAGTGCTCAAAATAAATGCATAGCTAATGAAAACTAAGTATAGTTTTGCAGTTAATTAGTGAGCAAACATCTTGTAAGCTGGCAAGTTAAGCATACATATAGCTAAATAAATAACTGGAAACTACTCAGTTTATAGCTTTTACCACCAAAAACATGTATGAATTAAGAGGATAATAGCATACCTCATTCTTGGTCTCGCTCAGCCTTATCTTTCCTTGGAGACGCAAGGAATAGGCAACTGAAGAACATCCTGGCAAAATATACCACATTCATAAGAGTTCAAATGACCTATAGTTTTATGATGATTTATGCAGCTTACCACAGGGCAACAGCTTAAATGGAGAGAGAGTCACTTGGTGCTCTGACAAAGAAGTAAGGAAATAGGTAGTTCTGGTTCTCCAGAAGGGAAATGAAGACTAGTTAAAGATGCAACCCAGCCCCTGTAAGGCTAAAATACAAACATGAATATGAAAGAAACATTTGGATGCCTCAAACAGGGAAAACCTGAACAACATGGACTAGGAAAAATGGTAAGGCAATTGTACAATACTCTCATCTTCAAGAGAGGTTATGGGACAGGGCACAGAAATGCTGTATTAGTAAAAAGCACACTGGTATCAGGACTGGAAGCACCATCACTACGTTAGTGAGGTGCACACCTTAGCTATTTGTTAAGAGTTCGGTTTTTTTGCTCAAGTTGACCTCAAGTTGTGCCAGGGAAGGTTTAGATTGGATATTAGGAAAAATTTCTTCCCAGAAAGGGTTGTCAGGCATTGGAACAGGCTGCCCAGGGAAGTGGCTGAGTCACCAACCCTGGAGGTATTTAAAAGATGTGTAGGTGTGGCACATAGGGACATAGTTTAGTGGTAAACCTGGTAGTGTTAGGTTTATGGCTGCTCTCAATGATCTTAAAGGTATTTTCCAACCTAAATGATTCTATGATTTTATGTCTGGCACATTGTTGCAGGGTTCTACTGCTTTCAGGTATCTGCATGATATTGTACCTTGCGGGAGAAAATCAAGTGACAGTGTTTGTTTGGTACTGCTGCCTCGTGCTTCAATTCATGGCACACATCACATTCTCCTCTGGGTGAGATAGTTTATCTTGGGCATGCCAAAATTTTCAGTCAGAAACACAAAAGCCATTTGTTAGCACAAAAACCATTCTAGAACGGTTAGAACAGTTGTCCAAGACTCTGAGGATCTTTGATGAGAGCCTGGAGTTCTGAGCAAAGATAAACAAATACCAGAGCGCCACATGAGAGGAAAGGCAAGCACAGAAACAAAGTTCAAAGAGAAGTATAAATAGACAGTGGGCAACACCATCATGTTTGCCACCCAAATAAAAAACTGTATGAAAACACACAGAATGGTCCACAAGGTGGACCTGATGGTGCAGATGTGCAGCAGGTGTGAGTGCAAATCCCAATAAAGAATATGAAAAACAGTGGGAGTTTATTCACTGGGCCTCCAGACCTGGGGTAACATCTTAGGAAGCAAACAAACTGAACTGAACACCAGCCAATATTTTTGAGGATGGACACTGACAAAGTTTCCTTACAAGAGACTGAGCCACAGGCAAAATTAAACATCACATAGCATATGTTCTTGCAAACCTCTGCATTTTAATACATTCAGATGGTAAAACAGTCAATGTCTTTTCCATGAGTACAACAGTGACGTGGTTTACCAGCCAGCACAAACAGGCTTTTGTTCATCTGAGGCCAATGCTGGCTGACACTCACCAGAAGCCAACAATTGCTACTTTAAAACAAGTTTAACAATCACCACGTACAAGGATCCCAGAGCAATATACAGGCCATTTCCTCAACTAGCAAAGTATGATTTGCAAATTGAATATAAACTTAGAACTGAGATTTGGTCATTGCAGCCACATTCTCCAAAGCATCTGAAAAAGTGTAGGGAAGCAAAGTCCAGAGCTGGATTATGTTAATCCGATTTAAAAGAAAAAAAGCCTGTCCAGTCTAAGATAGAAGGCAGACTTATTGCTGAGGCAAGATCCTGCGTAAAGTAATTAAGGCTGTTACTAAGGGATGGCTAGGACAGTGTAATTCCAGCTCTTTTATCAGTTTTAAGGCTCTCAACACTATATGGAGTTTTGTTCAAAGCCTACAGAGAGTGATTTCTGAGGTGCTAGAGAAATATCTCAAAAGGAATATATGATGGTCATTTATGGACTGAAGGAAACCATAGGACAGCTAGAAAATACATGTTTTAAGAAAAAGTAATTTAAAATACAAAGTTGAATACATAACTTCATGAAACAAGAACAGTAGCATGAAAAAAGTTCTAAAACCTGGTCACACACAAAACCTAAAAAAACAAGTCAAGAAGAAGACCTGCAAAGGTGTGCTCACAAATCTGATTGCAACATCTAGAACTAAACAATTCATAGAATCTTAGCCTTATTTCAGTTAGACAATGGTACCAAACAGTTCCATGCTTATACATATCAACTTTCTTTTTACCAGCCCTGGTGAAACTGCCACAGTACTTCTGACATTGCCCCTTGTTTAGAGGCCATGAATTTACGTAGTTTGAACTGAAGTAGGATTTCAGACATGTAATGCCCATTTGCATTATTCACAAGTGCACAGTAAAAAACAATGTCAAAATAATGCTGAAAAACATACCTGACAAAGACTCTGGTCCACATACACCAACAAGGCAGAACCAGTGAATCCCTGGTTTTCAATGCCTGACATTTTTTTAGAATAGGAAGCTGAAAACAAGAATACCTGCACTGGTGAAGACTGATACCAGTCAGAGTAGCTTAATGAATATATAAATAGATAGGCAAGGAGAAACAAAGAGCTTAGTAAGATTGGTGGTCACAAGAGCGGGTGACACTTCCCAACAACTCTGTGCAGGCCAGTGCTTGAGGCATAGGCTGCCAATGGCAGGAGCCTCCCCACTCACAGGAAATTTTAACTTCCCTATGGCAGATCTGGGATGAGCAGGTAGCATCTCCCTAAAATCCTAGCAAGGCAGGAGAAGGATTGTTTTGCTCAAGAAGATCTCAGAAGACTAACAGACGTTGCTGTTGCAGAGGCCACGAGCAGAACATGGCTCCACCAGGACAACTGCGCTGCTGTGAACTGCCAGAGCGCAGTGATGCTGAAGGCTGGAAAGAGACTCAGAGGCCCCTGAGTAATGCAGCACTGCTAGCTAACTTAATTCACACAATAGAAATAGGCACTCAAAATTTTACACTCATTATTAACAGCTAGTATTTTTAGATTTGCCAGAAACAGAGGCTCCAGCTTGAACCATATACAATAACTGCAAGTAAGCACAGAGTGCACACAGAGGAGGTGAGACTCAAGAACACCCAAAACCTGTCCTGTCCTGTAATACTCTACAGTAGGAAAGCATTTTTAATTTTTAATAAAGTTTTGCAGTAAATTGAAAATATTGCAGATTAGTTCTAACATAAATAGCTAGATATTTACAACTGAGTTAATAAATACTGCAAGTTTCTAGAGGACCTGCTGGGTATGTATTCCTGAGCTTCAAGAAGCCAAGTCAGCATTGTCTTGGCCTTTCCAGTTCAGATCATGGATCCAATACATTCCATCTAAAATTCTTGGAGCACCTTGGACATCTTTCAGAAAAGCATCTATGAGGATAATTCACCAGTGTGCAGAGTGGTACAACACTGATGAGCTTTACCCCTCTGTATGTTATAGCAGGGCAACACAGCATTTTATGTCACCAGTGGTTGGTTACCACTGAGCAGGTACTCAATTTTTCAAGAACATAATGGCAATTTTTTGCCTTCATAGTAATCGAGAAAAGGACAACTAATATGTGAGAATATTTGGTCCAGGGATCAGTTTCCGCAGTCCTAAAGATCTTCATTAGAGTAAGTGATCAGGAATAATGTCAAAGCAGCTGGTATATCCCATTAAGCAGTACAACTATGTAATTTCAGTTTATAAATATGTTTAATTTCTTAATAGATCCACACTAATATGAAGCTATCATTTTTATTGCATATTTGTAAAATAAAGGCCAAATATAGGACTAACCACTAAGTTTTATAGCTTGATCAGTTGTATAGCACAGACCATCACATTTTTCTATTGAAACTCCTGTAATTTGTAGTAGTACTTAACTACAGAATCTTCCAAAAAAGGATTCAGTCTTGAACTGAAAGCAGCACAAAAATTTTCTCATTTCTCCCATTAGATTTTTTCAACAGCTAAGCACCCTTCTGAGAAAAACTTGTGCCAGATTGCTCATTTGAATTTCTCTAGCTTTGGCTTCCCACTACCAGATCTTACTAAACTTCAGTCTAATAGATTAAAGAGTCTTTTGTGACTACTTTTCCTCTTCCTGCTTGTTTATACACCTCACAAGAAGTCATCTTTCAATCTTCTTGCTGATCTAAAAATCAGATTAGCTTTCACAGTATCAAGCATTTTCCCAGCCCTCAAACACCACCCAGGAGTTGGACTTCAATGATCCCTTCTAACTCAAGATATTCTATGATTCTAATAAAGATTACTTTTCATTACTATACTTTCTGAAACAAAATTTGCCATTTCACCAAGGTTTGTGTTACCCACAAATTTTATGAGTAATCATTTTTTGCTTGGTTCTTCATTGCAACTGAAAATGCTAAATAGTATCAGGCTTATTCCTCATCCTTCACAGTAGCCCACCAGAAGCCTCCTCTCCAGTCATGATTTTTCACTGACAATCAGTGTATGTGATCTGCAAACCCCTCCTTCCACTCAACTGTGATCAGCCCCTGGGTGTGAGTCACATACTTAACTCCCTCTTCACACTCCTCCACAAATAGCCTGTAACTCAAGTATTGCAGTCCAATGCCTGGTTCCTCTTTCATGCCATAATTCCACCCAGCAGAGATACCTTGTTCCACGGACCAATTCAATTCTGTCCTTCCCATGTAATGAGAAAAAGCCCAGTCTGTAGAGCTATATTACTCGTACTGCTAATACATGCACAAATGCACACCTACCTGGAAGGTATTGAATCACAGCACAAAGTTTTGTCATCTTGAGGGGGTCCTGGACTTGGATAAGGTCTCGGAAAAGATAGGTTCCAGTTCTAGTTCTGCAACCCTTCTGCTATCATGTAATCTGATGTGTAAAACCAGTCCTTTTTCCCATTATCTGCCACGGTGCTCTTGCATGCCATCAAAAGACATCTGAAAGGTCTTGTGATACCTGTGGATCATTACGGAGGGCCTTCCAACCCACTGCTGTTTTTTTTCTACACATGATAGCAATATAATTTAATATTAAAACACCAGATACTTTCTTTATCTTCTCTTTGAACTTTCCTAGCCAAATTCAGTCTACTATGATAAGGAAGAATGTTTGCTATATTAAGGTGATTAAACAAACAGCCCATGGAACTGTACAGCTGTATCTACAAAATTTTTATATAAATTAAATATTAATAGGAATATGGATGAGAATAGTTTGAGGATCACAGTGCTCTAATAATCTTATATGCTGCTGACTTTTTTTCTTTAAGATAATGTTTATTAGTCCCACTTCTACATTGTGCTCCATCAAGATTAATTCTGCACTGTGTTTTTGTAACAGCTGTGCTGCATTTTATTAGTTTATACATAAGAAAGTAGATATTTTATTCAGAAATACAAAACTGAAACATTATACTGTCTAGTTAAGGCTAGTTATTGCTTGAGAATGGCAGGGATACAAAAGAGCTAAGTAGGATTTTAATAATGCAGATTTTATTGGGAAAAAGGCCACAACACAACAGAATGAGAATCATTTAATCTGGAAGAGCTACAAAAATGAGAATTTAATCTCCAATGTGCATCACGAAGGAATGCTATATGAAATTTACTGTCTAAAGCCCTGTTTTTTTCTATATCATAAAAATAATTAAATAAAGTAGCAAAGGTTTGCAGCAGATAAGAAATTAATTATACCCAGGAAATGAATTAATTAGGTTAAGATGTGATAACAAGAAAGCAGATTTTCCCATGACCAGTCTAATTAGTAACATTTCGTTCCTTATGAGCTCCTACTGTATGTGCATACACTTTTGCAGCAAATCCAGCTCCCACCCTCCCTAAACTCCATCTCCCAATCTTTCAGTCTGTCCCCAGCCCTTAAAATCCCTGTTTCTCTGCCACTTCCTCCAGCAGTCAGGCCTGAGGCATAGTGTGGGAGCCACCAGCACCATATGCCCACTGATCACCAATGGCACATCAGACAGAAAAGGACCTGCTGATGCTGTGGGTTTCAGCCTTTGGTCTGTGGGGACATGCATAAGGTCTGTTTTCTGCCCCATCATGTTTTTTCACAAAGGTTTGTAGGATTCAGTGCATACAACCTCTGGTGCTAAAATATGCCACTTCTAGGGAAGAGACAGACAAATGGCTGGAATAGTTATAAGTCCCTATGGTGTAAACATCTCTATAGTTTGACCAAAACACTCCTTTTCCTGTCTCGTAAACATACTCAAATACATATTCCTGTCAGTCAAGTTAAAGCAGTAAAAACTCAAACAATTCAACAAAACAGTAACAGACCAGCACTCTGGACACTGCATTTTTGCAACATTATCATCTGCCTCGAATTTTCCCCCCTTTTGTTTCACATGAGATAACAACCATTACAGAAACCACATCCAGTGGCAAAAGCCAACAGTGAATGCATCTGTTTGAAGCCATTTCACTCTCACCTTGCATAAGAAAAAAGAATAATTTTTGAGGGGGTCCTGGACTTGGATAAGGTCTCGGAAAAGATAGGTTCCAGTTCTAGTTCTGCAAACCTTCTGCTATCATGTAATCTGTATATGTTCCACTTTTTCGAGTGTTAACCAAAATGACCACGGGGGCCTGACTCATTTAAAAAAATCCAGGGTGGCTCACCACTACCGCTGCTGCTCATCTCGCTTTCCTTGCCCACTTAAGCTGAGGTTACACAGTAACCACTACTCTAAGACAAAACTACTCTCTGCAGTGCTTCATCACTAGCGCCTGTTTCATGGAAGCACTGGGTAGTGGTGTATTGGCACTACAGAACTATCATCTATTGGCACTACAGCCTTTGAAATATCGGTCTAGGGACCATCCAACTGTACAGGTTCCAGCTGCCAAGGCACCTTCTGCCCTTTCTGCACCACATTCCCACTAGCCACTTTTAGACAGGATCATCTGTATCTTCTTTCCCACCTTTAGCTATAAGAGGAGCCATTTGTCATGGTTTAGGAATGGTATTCCCCAATTTAGCATTCCATCTGAAACACCTCAGACTGTGTGCCACTCTCTCACACCCATCTCCCCCTGCAGTGCGATGGAGAGAAGAATTGGAGGAACAAAAATGTGAAGATCATAGGTTGAGATAAGCACAATTTACTAGAAACAGCAATGAAATAAGAAATAACAACAACAGAACTAATAACAGAGTGTACAAGAGAGGCGAACAATTCACATGTGAGTGCTAACCATGTGCCACCCAATTGCACACCCCGGCAAAGCCAGAAAAAAACCCTCCATCCCCCCAGCACATGGCATGAGGTGGTATCCAATAACCCCAGGTTCCTGGCTGTGCCCCTCCTGGCTGAGGCAAAAATTAACCATGTCCTCGCCATTGATGCTTCAAGGAGCAAATCAACATCTTCTTTGGGTTCCCTGCTAGCACGAGTCTCCTCTTCGATCAGATACTGAACCATGACCCACAGAATCATAAAATCATTGAATCATTTAGGAAAAGACCCTTAAGATCATCAAGTCCAACCATAAACCTAACACTGACAGATCAACTACTAAACCATGTGCCACACTAAATCATATCCCTGAGCACCTGATGCTATCTATACTGCTTTTCTCCTTCTTTCTTTCTCACCTACAAAGATCTGTAGGAAGGTCCACTACTTGCTCCAACTGTACCAGATGGTAAGGCACAGCAGTGTAATCTCAGCACAGCATTTAGATAAAGTGCAGAATTGCCTCATAGTGTTAACATCTTGTTCTCCCACTAACACACCCATCCCACCATCACTACTCACAAAAAAAGCCATTTTGTGTCATTGCCATGTTTCCCATACCTGGAACATTATCTTCTCCATACCTTCTAATTCTCCTCACTTTCCCAGCCTTCTCTGTTTCTCTTAGTAATATAAGAAATGGAGACTCCTACAAACTAGAGACACCGTTCTTGGGTTTCATTTTCCTCAAATGTCTGTAAGCTATCCTATGTATATACACACACATACATACATTTGTCTGTATGTATATAGCTTTCTTTCACTCTTATGCTTTGATCCAGAATTAAGGATTCTGTATTAATCCTGACACCAAGATGACAGAAGTTATCTCATTATTAAAAATAATTCCTTGCTATTAAAAATAATGAGATAACCTGTTCATAAAACACAGGGCTTGAAAAAGGACACAGAGTCTCCTCACTCACACAAATATACTGAAAGGTGCAAAATCAGCAGATCCCTTAAACCCAAAAGGTTACATTTGAAATATCATTATTTCTTGAGAGAATTATTTTGAAGAATTCCTTGTTAAGGAAAGTATTGTAATTTATGTTCATGGCTCTACAGCTAGATTTCTTAAATTAAGCTCATTTCCTTACCCCCCATCCTTCCACCCCCACAAACATCAGCTTGTTATTTTAAAAATGCACAATGAATAAGAAAGAGGCAATTTAAGATGAGGCACTGTAGAAACTGACTGTGACAGGTGTTCAAAGAATGAATCAGTACATGATTTCCCAGTTCTTTTACTCTTCCTTAAGCATCTGCTTTTGACTACTTTTCTAATTTCTCCTTGATGCTTGACCCTAACAAAACCTCTGAGATCTCCTTAGGAAGTGAGGAGCTACAGGACAAAAAAAGAAAAAAGCTACTAAGAAAACAAGTATTTCCAGTGACTCCTACCTGGCTTCGGTTAATCTTCATGCTCCAATGCTACTCAAAGCACCTCATTTGTTGAGAACTACAGCTTTAGACTTTCTTGTTATCATTAATAGCTGTCTTTACACAATATTGGTTCTCCCATTAAACGTAGAAAAATCACAAGTTCCTTGCTAGCAATTGCTTCTTCCCCCAGGCAAGACACAGGCGAGCTGCAGGAGGGAACCAGTCTTGCCGTGAATATTTGTGGTGTCTGCAGTAACCCATTTCTCAACCCTGTAAGGCCTGTGGGTTGAATTAGATCTGCAAAATTTTCTACCAAATTTCTATTAGCACCACATTTTTCCTAATCAGCATAACTGCTGTCAATGTATACAATAAAACATACATCTAACTTGACTCAGTCTTTTGCAAATCACACTCTGTGACTGAAATATTCTGTACCAAAAATCCCCACAATATCATGAATGTAGGAAATGCATAGTCAGGTTACCTGTGTGGAAAACAAAAGACAGATTCCTAGAGAAAGTAATTCTAGAATGACATATGAAATAGGCTTTTTCCCCTCTTCATGTTTCACAAAGAAATACAGAATTTTTCAAGTTGCAATTACCTCAAGTGGCCATCCAATGCTCTCAGCAGGCTTAACAGTGAATCCATACCAGGTTGCTCAGAGCTTTATCCAGTTGGGTCTTGAAAACCTCCAAGTGTGGAAATTCATAACCTCATGAGCAACCAGCTCCATGGCTTAAGCACCCTGATACTGAAAATGCTTTCCTTGTATATCGCTGACGCTAATATTAATTTATATTGTATAAAATTGAAATCTTCTATTTTAATTTGTCATTATCTTTTGTTCTCCCAATATACATCGCAGTAGAGAACATGGCCCCACCTCCTCGTAGCTGTTGTATAGCTACTGTTAGGTCCCTCCGATGCCATCTCTTCTCCAGGCCGAACAAGCCTCAACCTATCCTTGCAGAATAAGTGCTTCAAGCCCTGACCATTTCGATGGCCTTTCACTGAACTCACCCAAGTTCACTGATGTCTGGACACATCATTGCAGATATGGTCTAAGGCGTGCTGAGTAAAGGAGAATAATCACTTCCCTCAGCCTTCTGTTGATACAGGCCGTTCTGCTGCTAGCCTTCATGGCTTTGTGCTGATCAAGAACAAGGATGTAGTTCATTCTTGGTTTCTTATTCAATCTTTGTCCTGTTTGATGACCCTGTCAGCACAGGTGCCAAGTAACACCAAACAGCTGAATGAGCAAAGCAGAAGTGCAAGACTTGCTGCCCAATTTTGCAGCCTGCCCTCGCTTCATATGAATGGAAGATCAACTGCTTCCTCACATCATGTAAAATCATATAAACAACCTTGTAGGATAGCAGAACTGCAATGACAACATGAACTGCCCACAGTCTTAGGCTGTTTCTCTATATCTGTATTACAGATAACAAAGATCCAAGCAAAGTCACTGGCTCTCTCTTGTCTGCAGTGCTCTAGTTGTTTTACTTTTTGCATCAGAAATTGTTCATCCCAGAAAATACCATGAGGGTGTGGGATTTTCTTGATCAATTTCAATGCAAAGATGTGGTCAGACATAGCACTTTACAATCCGAGTTTAGTAGCTAAAGTGTACACTTGTACTCAGGGACACAAATAAAAGGGACATGCAAGAAGAGACTCTATTTCAATGGGAAAGCATGGTTTTCCACCTAAAATATGACAAATCAATATGCATCATGAAACACAAGATATTTTTAGTTCTTTTTCAGTTTATGAGCATAATATCAAACCTCCTCTATATAACATGCCAGCACAGTAATGAAACTAAGATAAAAAGATGAGCAAGCGTACTTCATCCAATATGTCCAAGTATCAATATACTGCTTATCTCTTTGCTTGAATAAAAATACTTGCAGAATGTATCAGTAATTTTTTTCATTAAAGTTTCAAGAGGAAAAAGCATTAGGATTTTATACAGCATATACAAAAAAGGCTTAAATTTTTAAAGGGACTGTAGAAGTGAGAATTGAAGTTGGGCCTCTCGACCTTAAATCTCTGAATCAAATGTGAACACACTGCCAACCCTGTGGAATCCAGAATTTCCCACACATTTTTGCTGGCAGGTACGGATGCTTGTGAGTGTGTAGCCTGTCTGCTGTGATTGCCTGAAGAAAGCAGCCCTTGACTTAAGAGACATAAGAAAACACAGTAAGTACATATACCATAGTCTATTATTTTAGCCACCATTGCTGTACCTAAACACTTCAAAAGCATCTCTCTATGAACATTTCACAGGGAAACTTTTGATCACTCTATGAACACTTCTGTATTTTATATATTCAAGGAAAACACATTCACCTTCTGTGAAAAGGGGTTCTTGCACAATTTTACAGTTGATGTATATATTTTCATCAAATCCTGTCTGCATTCATAGCTCTCAACTGGCAATTAGCAGCATATAATTTGAACAGGAAAATTGAGGAGAAATACACAGTGGTTTTAAAATCAGAAACGGCACTTGTTTATGATAATATCTGCAGCTCTTCCATCTAAGTACCCACACAGATTGCACATACTCCCACAGAGATGGAAATTAATACGTGAAATACCTGTGCAGCTTGAGCGTCACAGTTCCATAAACAGTAGCAAAGCCCAGAAGACGAACCCATCTTAGGAGAACACAGCGAAATACACTTGGCTCAAAATACAAAATGACAACCTATAGAACAGAAAGATAGAGAGAGCTTCAGTACTGCTTTCATGAGAAAGTAGTTCTTCATTCAAATGCAGAATAGCTGCAAAACAGGACAGCAGACACATTTCAGCTCGTACTGCTGTATATTTAGATTCTCTAGTAAAGCAGCGGGATGATCTGATCAACCAGCTGGCACAGTTATAGGCACCAACTTCTTTTGAAGGGAGCTGGCAAAAGCCCTGTGACAGACTGTGAAGTGACAACACTTTTAAATGCAATTCCACTGACTTTTCTTAACTGAGTGAAAACATGTACCCAGAGAAAAGGATAGAACAGACAAGGACATTTTCCTTGAGCTATTCCAGTAATATGCAGCTGGCCTAATTCTGGTTTGATGGGCTGTATTTACTAGGTTACACTTCAAAGTCACTCCTAATAAACCTATCAAAATTATAGCTGCTCATTTTTTTCTGCCAAACTAAAGTGATTGCACTAGCCTCTCTCTATCCAAAATGACAAAATATTGATGACATATTTGACTGTTTTCTTCCCCATACATTTTGCCTAAGCTATACCAAATCTCCCTATGCATCACCACATTCTTAAGGAAAATAATCTTTTTGTTCACCTACATATTTCTCTAATCACAACAAAAAGGTCCTACCGGCCTTTTGCACTATCTACCAAGTACCATGCATGATGACAACACCCCATAAGCAGTAACATAAAGCTACTTCTGCAGGTATAGTGCATATAGAAGCTTCATTACCAAGTAAAATGCCACCCTTCTCTAAAACAGGACTGCTCGGTGGACTCGGTCACAATTTGAACCAAGAATCCATTTCTTCTCATTCCAACAGGCTTTGTCCCTGGTGTCCTGAGGCATGATTCCATATTCCTTCACACCACTGGCCCCTTCCTTCTTTCATCTCGTCCCACCAGGAGCCTGAAGTCTCAGGGATTTGGCTGTAAGCTGCCCCTACCCCACCTGCAGACCCTGCTTGATCAGCAGTTAGACCCAGTGCATCCCACATGTCTGACTAAACCTGACAAAACGACCTAGTGCATCATAGTATAAATTAATTGGGTAATCCTGGTCCACAAAAGAAAGCACTGAAACATTTCAGACCATCTGCCACAGCTTCATTTACAGTCAGTACATTCTGGCAGCAGAGGTAGTATTATGCCTACTGGCTGCCACATGGTATTATTTTCCTAAGTAAATGCTCTTCTATGTGGGAATTCAAGTCCAGGATATGGCCAAAAGCCCAGGACTGTGTCCTTTGGGTGACACAGACTTCTTTTAGAAGGGTGGGGACAAAAGTGGCAGACATGGGCTGAGAAGCTTTTGTGCTTTGCTGGCATGCTCTTCTTTTACAGAATCAAACTATTTCTTTTAAAAATATGTTTTGTTGAATTAAACTGTGGTGCAAAACTTAATCTGCTTTTTTTCACTGTTATTGGACTGACATGTTTCAAGGTAGACATTTTCTGGGAATATGACAACTTCTCCATGTAGGGAAGGAAGGGAACAGCGTGAAGCTTTTCTCCTTGGAAAATCAGCTGGAAAAATAAAATGCATCCACACACGCATGACTATGCTTGGGCAAACAGAGCATCCAGCAAAAAGTTTCTCAGAAAGACCTGAATGATAGCAATGACCTCTTATCCTAATATACAGTTACATACATTAGGACAGTTGCAGAACCAGAGCAAAGTCTGTAGCAGTAATATGCCTCCTGAGGTTTGCCAGGGGGTAGAAAACACCATGTTTCATCTTTGATTCTTCCAAACTAGAAAAACAACGTCAAAAAAAGACTGGCGCACAGAGATCCTGAACATTTCAAAGTCGATCTGAAAGCAGAATTTTTCAGATAATTGAAATGGGAAGGTCTGAAAACTCTCCAGGCATAGAATTTTCTGAACAAGGGCAACTGCTCTCTTTGCTGTGCAATCTGACACAGCAATTTCATCTGCAGTAGCTTGTTGAAATATTAACTGCTTGTGTCTAGAAAATCTCATTGATTTGCACTGAATCATTTGTATGAGCAGCTGAGGCATTTGGCTAGATAACAACCAAGAAACCACCACTTCAAATGCAGCACAGTGTGAGCCAGCATGTGGCACCTCACCAGGAAGGCTGCAGAGGCAAGGCTCTGTTGCAGAAAACTGGTCTCCTTTTTCCTTTTGAATATTGACACAGTTTACCTGCTCCTTCGCCCAGTGGTCTAGGACATTGCAGAAGCACGACTTGATCCAAGTTTGAATCCCTTTTGGATCTTCCTGTGTTTATATGATGAAGAATAGTTACAATGCTCTCGCAAGGGCCAACATCCATTTCTACCTATTTTTGCATGTGGTCTGTCATGGACCTAAGCTTTGAAGAGCAAGAATTGCTATATGTACACCTCACTTGCTTCCTAGGCTTTCCAGAAAGCTCTTCTGAGAATATGTCATTCCCATCAGGGCTCACCAGGATGTTCAGATGACTGCCCTCTCTAAGCTCTTGTCAGCATTAAGTCTCTTATAATCACCATGAATTTCAGAGGCACAATTTTTAAATTGAATAATCTTTAATGGATTGGAGCCAAGGGCCTGTAGAAACACTGCCCTGAAATCCATGCTTAATTTTTTAATCTAAGTGGAATACAATTCTTGTAAAGAATCTGGTCCAAAGTATGGCTGCTGCACTCCATCCCTCACTCTCCCTAGGTTTAAAAAACAAAAGAAAAAGAAACGTAAGATAGAAGCCTTGGTTTAGTTTCATATCAGCCTCTTCTACCTCACCAAAAACTCCATTCACTACCGTTATTCCCAGATCTAAGCTTTCTTCAAGTGACAAACAACATGCAGCAAAAGGTTGCTGAGCTCCAAGTGAGGAGTGTAGGATGAAACCAGGATTCACCCACATATCCAGGCTGCTCTCAGCAGAACAAGGGAATCCCTCTGCAGATCTAAAAGACTGCCCTGCCCACCAAAAATCTGACAATAACTCATTTTCCCCTTTTGCTTTTATAATGCATTAGACCATAACAGCAGCATAGATCCCATTAAAAATGCTTAGAGGTTTTGCTGATGGATGTAATAAAACCCCTTTACTGAACATAAAGAAATGTGTTAGCTGTTTTGCCAGCTCCTGGAATTCACTTAAATACCAGACATAAGTTTCTGTTACTTAAATAGCAAAGATCAGGGAAAAAAATATTTGGAAACCAGAAGAAGAGAAGCCAAACAGTGACTGTTCATGTACCAGTTACTGCAGCTGTGCGTGAGACTTCATGAACTATCTCATCTTTGTCATTTGGACAAATGCATTTAGATGTCTGCTTTTAAACTCAATGTGTTTTAAGCTATTATTATCCTTGCCAAAACACCGTCCCAGCAGTCACGCTACCACTTGTGGAGTCAGAGATGAAAAGACTTTCTAAGGTCACCAGCTAACTGTCAAGTGTGTTTAGAGCTGGAGAATTACGGTCATGGAAGAGGGACTTAGCTTGCTGACACAGCGATGAGCCAGCTCCATTATTCATCTCACGTGATGAACAGACACGCACACTCTCTAAAGACAATGGCTAAAGTCAATACAGGCACCTCGCACAATACAGTAAATTTTCATTATCAGGACAGGTAGGGCAGTAAAAGTGCAAAGAGAACTAACCCTTAACAATTGAAGGTTGAATATCATAATAGAGTTTATTGTCACAAAAAATTAGCAATTAGGGACTTTTATAGGATCAGTGCCATTGCTTCTTAAAAGATAAACAAATAATCTTTAGAAAGATTATTTAAAAAAAAATCCACCTTATCACAGCTCTATAATGTTAACAGTAAGCAATATTTCTGTGCATCACAAAATACTCTTTTATTTTTCAGATTAACTTTATTGTGCACATTAAAAGATGGTTAATTCTGCACTTCACCTTGGGCACCAGATACAGGCAAAAATATTTTAATACTGCACATTTCCCCAAGGTGCATTAACTGGGATTCAGTCTGCCTAAATCAGGCATATAATTTCTACCTACCTTGCAGGGGGTCTAGTAAATCAGCTCTACTAGTGCAAGTTCTGTAGATAACCCAGGGGAAAAGGCAGGTATCTTGAAGAAGTTCAGCTTCAACTACTTGAACAGAATCTTGGCCTACAGGCTTCAAATACGCATCTCCATTGGCTAGAAAGGTACTTCAGCATTTATTTTAGGGATTTTGCTTTACTGCATGTCAATTAATAATCTGCATTAGGAGGACTAAACCAAGCATTCTTTAGCCAGCTGTAACTATTTTGTAATATGTTGAAGACAATTTGCTTTTCACCTTGATTTTTAAGCCACAGAAGTCACATGAATAGATCAAAAACTCATTTTCCTGTTCAATCATCAAACTGCTATATTCCATATTGAGAAGGAATGGGCAACACTATAGTGTCTCAAAAGATCAGAAGTCGAAGAACTTTAAAAAATACATGTGGTTGTCAGTGCTACAAATCCTAAAGCTAAACATGAAAAATTTTGAGCAGGACCTTAACTCAAAAAGCATCAAAGTGTTCATTTTTGAACCCTTCTTATTTTTTCCCTCGGTTGTAGAATCGTGTTAAGGCTTGGGTTAGAAGGGACCTTTAAAGATCATCTAGTTCCTAGTGCTGTGAGCAGGGATGTTATCCGTGTCAAATACATGGAAATGAAATTCAGAGTTTAGAATTTGAGCATCAACGTCATCTGGTTATGGATGAGAGATGAAAGTCAACTTCTTTAGACAAAAGTGATGCAAGAGTAATAGTTATTTTCTCAATTGCAAATAATCATATTTTTCTTAAAATTGTGCTCACTTAACCTAGAGAGCATTTCAGGAAAACTATCTACTTTTTATATTGAACTTCAGAATTTTCTGCAAGTACTCTGCACAGTTCAATGCAGGACATGACACAGCCATTTAACATAATGCCTTTTAGGCTAATTCCATTAACAAGCATCTAGGAGATACTGTGAAGAGATCCATCTGATCTGTTCCGCTGCCCAATACCATCTGCCCTTGCCTGACTGCAACAGCTGTCTAGGGCTGTCCCTAGGCAATTCTGCTACAGAACAAGCCATCAGATACTTCCTCTCAGTATCCTGCTGTGCTGTGAGATGGGCAGTCTTCCTTCTTCTGCCATGTTTCAGTAGTTTCTTCCAACACATAAAATACTCTCCAGGGTACATCAAGTCACCTATTAATGTTTCAGTCCTAATACTGAGAAGGGATTTCCTGCAAAGGAGATGCTGTTTGCAATGTTAGATAAGCTTGCCATCCAAACTCATAACAATCTGGCACTACACTTCCTAGAAAAGGGACCAATCAATCCACTTCTATGTGGGCACAATGCCATCCTAACAGATGGGCATGAATGGAGGCATTCATGAGCCTGTGTACACTACGGGCACCACATACCACTGTTCAAAACATGAGTCACAGCTCAGATCATCTGCTTAAGTATTAGCAAGTGCACAACTCCTTATCCAATCCTGTACTACCAACAGATATTTCCGGTGCAACTACACAAACCACTTTAGAGGTATGATAGCAGCTGAATATATACTTAGGCTAATTACATAAGAACACTTCCTTCCATTTCCATCCCATTTTTTTAAACTATATGTGCTTTTTAAGACATGACATTTTATTCTAATACATCTGTGAACAACAGTACCATCAAACCCCTCCATCTTTGCACATCTCACCATTTTAAAGCAAAGCTGTGCCAGATCATCAGCTCATTGCCTCTATAAAGCACTTTGCTGCAGGAAAACACAGTAACTACTCAGTAAGTTTTATTCTTGCCTCCGAATTGGAATTGAATCAAATTCCCAGTACACAGCACTGGAGGCACTATGCTGCTGGGGGCAATGCATTTCAGATAAGATGTATGTCAAAGTCAAAATACTTAGAGCCACTTAAGATCTTTTGGGTTACTTCATAAAAGAAGACAAGTTTTTCCGAGTCACCCACACAAAGTCCAGCTTGAAATTCTGCCTACTGAAATCCTCTTTTCCTTCCCACTACACTTTCAACTGTAGATATTCGCTGCCTATCTTAATATATATATTAATATGTATTAAATCTCTGTCTGTGTCTGTGTTTCAGCAAAGACACATCTTGCCTATAAAGTCTTTTGGAAGACCACGACCCAGTACAAGCTCCTAACCACCAGCATCAGTGAAAAATATGAGGGCAGACTTCTAGAACTTGATTCATCAGAACCCTTTGCTATCGCTAGGTTTTATTACACTTTGGATTCATCCCCATCAGGCAGTAACAACAGATCTCTAAAGCTCTTTATGGAACAAATATTTTAATATTTTACAGAGGAGCTCATTTAGCGTCCTAACAGATATTACTGGTGACTAAGCAAACAGAACCTTCAAGACCATTCTGGTTTGACACAAGACTGCATACTTAGAATGCCTTTTTACTGATATCTCTTCAATTATTTTCCCTCTTTTTTTGCTCTGTTGTTAAGCCAGATCTCAGCTAATGCTTGACAAGACACCCCTGAATATGTTATTCTGAGGAACATAAATGTCCATGTGACTTCCAAGATGCTGTCAAGTCTTTCCTCCAATTTGAAGAGAAAAAGTGATATGTCACAGATCCTACCAGCTCTGGAAATACTTATTTATAAGTGACCTGAACATATGGCCTGAAAATGCATTTATCTGCCACAGATTCTAGCCCCTGCTTAGACTTACTAATTATCCAGCTTCACTGTTCCTATTAATGTTGGTCTAATGAATAGTATTCTAAAGTCAAGTAATAAAAAAATCAACATATAATCCATGATGGATTAAAAAAGAGACATATTTGCACTCTGTAAACAGATTTGATCCTCAACAAATGAAGTTTTATGCCCAACAAGGCTCACGCAGTGGAGAAGGGCATTCTGGGACTTTTTCCTAATAATGGCTAAAACTTTGTCACAAAACAATTCCTTAGCTTATGAGAGACATCAACTGATGCCCTGGCTAAATCAAGCATAAATGCTAAGGGTTGAAGGGTACCCCAAGGGTCAATTCAGAATCAACAGGAGAAAGGAGATACAAAACAAGATAGCACACCAGATCTGTACCCTCCTACAGGAAAAAAGCTAAGAACTAGTATTAAAAAAAAGACTAGACCAGGCTGCTGTGGGAACCATCAGGGGAACTGAGGAGACACAGAAATTACCTTGTGTTCTCTGCATCTATTTCCAAATGGAGATTATGCTTAGCTTTTCACTGCAATAGAATAAACTATTTATCTTTAACTATAAACTTCTCAAATACAAGGAGAGATTTCAATGGCACTGGCTCAGGGAATGATGATCCTAAGCAGGTCATTCAGGAAGTCTCCCAGTCTAAGGGGCTATAGGCACTGAGCTGTTGGAGGTGGCAAATCCCATTTCTTGTGGGCAAATCCCATTCTTGTCCAAGAAAGGCATCTTCCTGACCTCTGTGAGTTACTGGATGCTTCCGCAGCATGGAGTACAAGTCAGGGAGAAGGTCTGGAGCTCAGAAGTTCCACTGAGACCATGACAAGGTGTACTGTAATGAACAAATTATCTAACACTGAAAAATCCAAGTCTGAAAAAAAATATATATGATAGCTCTAATAATGTCCCATCTTAAGACAGAAGAGAAAATAAAGTCTGAATTACATACTAGGTTTTCCTTGTTCTCATTCAAACGTACTTCTGCTTCACCACTACCAGAAAGCGAAAGAAGCAAATGAATATTCTTCAGGCAGTCCAAACAAGAATGGGCTTGGTTGGCCCAACAGATCTTCTTATCCATCTGCTTTGATGTGCCAGTTACTTGTCTGTCTTTGATATGCGTCTACACCTCATACATATGTTGGTTCCCTCCTGACAGCCTCACAGTCTTTAATACAGTTACCCTAAAAGTTGCCTGAAGAGCCTCAGAAGTCAGTCCTTGAGGACTTGAGAGCTGGCTCATCTCAGTAGTTCAGAGGCTTCAAGCTGGTGAGATGCGGACTTGGTTGGACATCCACTTAAATCAAGACATTGCCTCACAAAGTTTAAAATCTGTTCAAACTAGATTTTTAAAAACAGTAGTAACTGTTGTGCTTCAAAATTTAAAGCCTATGAGAATCCATGTCGCTAACTGTGCACAGGAGCTTTTTCTGACTCGTGCAGGTCACCAGCCACAGCTTTGAAGCACAAAATAATAACTTATCTGATTTTAAAGATACGTAAGAGCTAGCCAGGGAGTAGGAGCCTTTGACTTCACTGAAAGGCAACTACTCAAATATTTAAAAAATATCTGGTTTCTTGCCTTCAAACAGAGCTTCAAGCATTAAGAGCAGCGCAGTTAACACCGGCACTGATGTAGTTAACACATTTGATGTTCTTCTTCCCAAAATTATACCAAAAGGCCTTGGATTACTTTCCAGTTAAATATTGAAAGAGAAATGAAAATGTGGGTTTCCTGATCAAGCACATGGTCAGGTTTTGAGTGAAGCTTATTAGACCTTATCTGCCAGCAGGAACACTAAAAGCAAATATGAGCAGATGCGACATTCAAGGCTTCAGCCACATGCACACTACGGATGAGAAGAGAAGCACAAGTGAAATACAGAGAAGCTGAGCTCCTTAACCATTCAGTGCTTCTGTTTTCATAGTGTGCATTACATTCAAAAAACATAATTAAAAATTAATGGAAATAATTTCATCAGAACATTTTATCTAGACAACAGGTACGATGTATGGGCACACCAAAAATTGTTCTCACTGATGCAAAATTATAAAAGTGAAAAACCAAAGGAAGTTGTAAAGTCAAAACATCTTCTAAAATATTTGCTTTTTCCACCAGTTAACTTTTATAATGCAACTGTTTCTGTCATTTGTTCAGATACATTTTTTCCCATGTAACATACTACTTGGGTAAATGACAACAGTCAACTGAATGTTCTAGTTTACCTACTTCATATGTGAAAACAAACCCCCAAATTTACTTATTGGATGCATTACTATCACCTATTCTTAACAAAGACATGGTCATCAAAGAAGCAGAAAGAGAAATATTTTAAGAAGCTGAAACATCTCTAATGAAAAAATTGACATCTATTCAGCCCAGTCATTTGCCAAATCATTGACACATTTTAACAACAGGGTTAAGGATATGCTAGTTTCATTATTTTATTAAAAACAAGGAAAATCTAACAACCAATTTTAAGACCTCATCTGATTTTAGGAAGAAGGAATCTTTTAGAAACATAATGGTAAAGGAATTTATATTAAAATAAATCTTGCAAGAGCTGCAGCTAAATCAAGACATAAGACTAAATTATTCAGAGCAATTTGTCAAGTATACTTAATGCAAGACACAGGTCAAACAAGACTTTTATAAAAGTCACACAGACTTTTATATCTCAATACAGTATGGCTGAAATCCTTAGAAATATACAGTGCAGACAGGGGGGTTTATGTGAGTATTTCAAAATACTGACTTATACCTGGGGAAAAGAAAACATGCAATATTTAGAGTTCCAAAAATACCTTATCCCCTGGTCTTAATCTATAAAAGCCAGTGAGGTATTTAATGCCGAGTTTGTGAGAAAAAAAACTACCTGATGGAAGGGTTCTTCTGGAATACCTCCTTCCTGGCTGCATGCTCTCTCTGAACTATGTATTGGCAGGTTCATGTGTCAAGGCAAGAATTCTATTGACATCAGCTTTTAAGACTGTTATTGGGAAGAGATAATGCGGACAGATCAGGACTCTGAAATACACTGTTAAACCACAGCAAAAAGCAGGACAGAACCAGCTGCAACCCTGCTCAGGAAAGTTTTTGTCAGTATTTATTTTGACAACCAGCAATTTAGAAAAACTCTCTCCACAAAATACCAGCTGGACACCTCAATCCAGCCAGTGCTGATTAGTTTACTGCAGACATCACTGCTGGAACTATCGACTTTTAATTTTCAGCTTATGTACCTGTAGCAACAACAGCAGTGGGGATAAGCCAGAGGCCAGAGTGTGACAAACCTCCAGAGAAAGTGCTGGGAACATTCCATCTCCTAATGTTCCGTAATGAAGAATGGATGCCTTTCTGAGAAATCTGCTATAGGTAAACTGAAGCCATCAGCTTCAGCAGAGAGGTAATTGGATGAATAGTGAAAATGAGTGACATACTCTGCTGGCATGAGCAGCATGAACATTAATCTTAAATGTTCATTAACCATTTCAAGCAAATTATGTCACTAACATGATTAATTAATTACGAGTAATTAACAAAGTCCAGAAGAAACCAGCCACAGCTGCAAACTCAAAATTCACTCCGCAATAGAAGCTATGGAAATAGGAATGAAACACCTCTTCCTAGTAGAAAGACATTCTTATAGTTCTTATATCACAAGGATATGAACATTGCTATCTTCAAAAAAAATTGTCTGGACAGTATGCTTGGCTAAGAGGGCCAGAGTGCTCATGCTCTTTGGTTCTAGCCAAAAGTAAAAAAAAAACGTTTAAGATAAATCCATGCAATAAAAATATTTATGCAGTATTGAGCAGATATTGTAAAATTATTATGACCGAGAAACTAAAGCAAATTTAGCAAAATAAATTCCTATATTCAAGGTGATCAAGCTCTTCAGAGATTTTCTCTCAGTCACATATGATATCTAGGTGATTTTTAAAGAACAGCATAAAATTAATCACACATTTGTATAAATATTTATGCACCTATACATTTAAAGACATAGATTTGATGCATTTGTTGCTCTCTTTCAAAAGTTAGCTACTTTTCATGCAGATTCTAAAGCACATTGATTCCAAAATAGCAGCATAAGTCAAGTGTATCTGTGCCAATGTTTTCTTCTTGATGAAAAGCAACACAGAACTTGATCAGTATCAGTCTTCTGCAATCCAAAGCAACTCTGAAATACACTTTATTGCAGAAGGGTTCACAGGGCATCTCCATGAGCCATAAAACACTCCCTCACGCAGTATGTGTGGAAGTCATATTTTCTACATTCACTCTCTTCCACCACATTCAACTAAGGTGATTTGATACTATAAGCCATCTATTTCCACAGGGACGATGAATCTGCTGTAGAGGTTCTACACACCTGAGCTAGGGAAGACAAGTGAATTGTTGAAATCCAAGACAGCCAGGCTAAAATCCCTCTGTATTCAGTGGGGAACACTGTATGCAGAGGCCAAACCACATTGTTCTTCTACAGGCACCTAAGGTAGGTTACGAGTGCTGTCCTCCAGAGGTGCCTACTTTTCTCCCTGGGCTACAAAGGGAGCCTGGGGCAAAATGGGATGTTCAGAGTTAAAAGTAATTAAAAAAAAAACAACCAACCAACCCTGCACTGCAAACAGCCACTCCAAAGTTTTACACACAGTTCTCAGCACTCTTTCCTTCTCAAATGCAGGCAGTTAGTAACCTGTCAGACCATGTAAAGTCCATCCTTCAACTCTGAAATACTATAGAGGACAACAAGCTGGAAAAGGCTTTAGCCTGATTTAATATTTATTACTATTTTAAACTGGGTGTCACAAAGGAAGCAAAGAACTTTAGAACAACTCAACAGATTTGGAAGGAAATTAGCCTAGAACAAAAGGTATGTTTCGTGGATTTTAAGGGGGTTGCAGACACACAGAAATAAGATGCCAAAGAAAGTAACAGAGACAGTAGCTCGTTGAGGGCTATGCACTGAATGGACAGGTGTCATTTAAATTTCAGAAGAAAAGTGAAAAAGTCATAAAATGAAAAGTAATGATCTCAAAGGAGGCATATTGGATACAAGATGCCTAGAAGCTACCTTGAGCAATGTATCAGCAAGAGAGCTGGATGAACTCAGAGGAGTCTCTTCTTTACAGACCTCAGGAAGAATATTTCCCTAATAGTTCAAGAACAACATATTCAACTCTGAATGAGCAGTCTTCAAAAGCTTCAACATGTGTAGGTGGCAACCAATTAAAGAGAACAACTCAGAAAAGAAACCTCCCCTTGGAAACGCTGCATGGAAGTGGAAAGTAGGAGGTTTGGATCTTGGGGCAGATCTTCAGGAAATTGAGCGTGGACTTGAAAAACTTTAAAAAGAGCAGTGGCTGAGAATTCTGAAGTACAATGGTGCAGGAAAGAGAGGAGTCAGGTGACACAGGTGTTGCACAATGTGAAATCACTGACTGGGAGAAACTAGGGTAATAAATCCTCCTCCTCTGGAAAACAAAGTTTCATGACACCTCAATGATTCGTATTGCTGCTCATCACCTGAACAATCAGCAACAGTAAAAGCCCTAAGGGATAACAGGCAAATCTCATCCTTCAAATACTGCATTTTCTAACCTTTGTATAAAACGGCACTGCCAAATGCACAAATAAATGTATTGATGAATTCTTAATTGTCTGACATGGGCAATTTATTTTTCAAAAAGTAACAGAGAAGCCACAAAACATTTGAGATATAAGGTTGCATTAGACAGGCATATCTTTGATCTTTAACGGGTTTTTTTGGTTATCATTAAAAACTTCAGTCCTCTCTCTCACATGATACAAAGTCTTTTCGGGTCATAACGATTTGAACTCAGACACTCAGAACTGCATTAAGACTTGCGATTTGTTTTGCTGAACTCTGCTTTTTCTGTAACTTAGGGTTTGTTTAATGTGAATATAATTGCCATTTACTTTGAACATGTAAAGTAACTGTACATAAATAAATTGTGAATAAGGAAAAGAAACTCCAAGGAGTTGATTTTTTATTATTTTGAAAATTAACTGGGATTAGATGAAACAACAGTGCCCTCTCTGCAGTGCAACAATTAGCAAGTTTCTGAGGAAAGTTCTTGACAGTAAATGATTTAACCTGGAAATCAATTAAAATTCAAGCTATGTTTTTACAGTGACATCAGTTGAGGTCCATATGCTACTTTCTGCTCATACCTAAAAATAACTTAACCATTCAGTTAGAAGTCAGATCTCCACATTTTAACCAACAGGTAATCTAACCAACAGGTAAAATACTCTCCCTACTGCTCTGTGGAGTTGGATTAATACTTGTGCTTATACCCATTTACTACTGCTTAATGAAGCCATGTGAAATGGAACAATAGCAGCACAAGAGGCTGAACACTTCTCATACTAGAGCATCTTAGAGCCAAAGCATTAAAGCTTTCTTCAAGGTGGTATCTTCTGAGTCAGAGGGGGAACTGAACCCAAGAGCTACGTCCAGAAGAAAAACATTAACAAGTGGAATACTGAAAAAAACCACTGTCTGTAGGCTGCGTTTTTTACCACCTATGCTTGGTAAGAAAGTGAGGATTGTTCGGTGTACCTGAAGAAAGGGTTCCAGTCTGCAGCCCATGTGAAGGAAGGTATGTTCCCATGCAGAAAAACTAGGCAGATCATAAACCACAAATTCCTCTCTCTTCAGCACATCCAACTCCCTAAGCTAGCTAAGAGTCCCTGACTGGGAGCACATGGCCCTCTCATGTCAAGAGTACCTCACTTGACCTCAAGGCACCAAAACTGAGCACTGCAATATGGAGTTGCAATGCTTCCCTAAGGGAAGTTGAGTCCTTAAAAGACTTGCCATGATAAAAGTTGAAGCTGTATTAGGAAACACATTCCCTACTAATGGCTTAACTATTCAACCACATTTAGTCTCCTCTTTTCAGAGACACTGACCAAAATAGCTATAACCAGTACCTGCTGGTTCCCTCCTGTTGTGGCAGCTGCAAAAATAAAATGTTAGAAATACCAGTCTTTCAGGGTAAGATCGCTCATTTGCATTCCTGGCACATCTCACTTGCACGGTCCACAAAATGCGTTCATTAACAGATAACAAAACAGCAGAAGGAGGCTTTCTTCAAATGTTCCACTCCTTCCTGAGCACAGGGGGAGTCCTCCAAACATTTCACTGATTTATCAAACAAAAGTCCCACCCTCTATCAGGAGAGACATATTCTACTGCATTTTGTTGCTAGGCAGTCCTCTGCATTTAACTGCAATTATTTATTTATATGAACTTCCTTCTCCATCCTCCCTACCAAGCTGCTTGTGGTGTTGGATAAACAACTGTACAATAAAAAAACCATAAAAGCAGAAGGACAAGATATTTAAGAGCAAAATTAACAGTTGTCACCAGAACTAAGAATGAGATGGTAAACGGAAACCAAAATAACTGAACTCCAGGAGGCCAAGGAGAAACACAGCAATTTTTTAAAAGAGAAGTCAGACTCTAAGATAGACAGATAGCAATGAGATAAACCAACTAAGTGGTGAGACCCCATATCTGAGACTGCCCAAAACAAACATTTCAAGACTCACATTTAGATGAGGAGCTGTGAGTACTCAGAAGGCCATGACCTTCTTTTTCTTCAAGGTTCTTGAACACTTACTATATATATAACACCTATTTATGATTTAAAACAAATTCATTCTGGCAGATTTTGACGGGATTGATTGTGACATGTCTGAGAAAAATGCATTACTTTAAAC
Organism: Corapipo altera; assembly: GCF_003945725.1. Classification (NCBI taxonomy): domain Eukaryota; kingdom Metazoa; phylum Chordata; class Aves; order Passeriformes; family Pipridae; genus Corapipo; species Corapipo altera. Next base: position 681,907 of record NW_020884928.1, read on the forward strand.
AGTCTGAGGAAATGAACCTAGCAGATTCAGTGTATCATGCTACAAAATTTCATCCACTTTATGAAAGACACGCATGGAGGGTAAAAAAAACCCCAAACATTTCTCTGAACTTGCTTAGGTAACTCCAAAATCTCAAGAATGTCTGATGTGCTCTCCAGACCAACAGAGCACTCAGTATTTAGAGTATGTTTCTGATTCAGCTATCTTCCAAAATTCCTGGATCTTTTTTAAAGACCTGAGCATATGATATTCCAACAGAGCCTTATGTTGAATTAATGGGTAATATATATGTTCCTTATGGTTTTAAAATACTTGTTATGACAGCATTTTGCCTTCTCGTAGCAACAACTGGTGATTACTTGAACAGAGAGTGCCTGCTACTATGGCAGTAACTTGTTTGGATTATGATTTCAAAGATGTAAATATGCCTTAAGGCTTGGAAAGTAAACAGAGGTTTAATAAATATGGATATAAAGAGCTGACTAAATAACCCCGTACATAGACTTCTATAGATCAGTTCTTTACAGGTTTCAAGGCAGTGTCATCAATAAAGACAGAAAAAAGGATGAGCTGACTCTATGGGCCAGGAAGCTCTGCCAGATTTAAAATAAAAAACCTCCATATTTCAAAGATTCAGCATGTTGGTGTTGTCAGATTTGGAATTTAAGAGACAGAGCTGAACACTGAGAACACATGCTTGTATACAGCACCCCAGTACATGCTATATTTGAGAGGATTAGGCTAGTTAAAAAACTAAGTAAAATTAGGAGATTTAACAACATACTACTGGAATATATACAATTGAACTCTGACTAATGTGACAACTTACATTCTTGGATTGACATAGAAAAAGAGATATGAAGATTAAATTACAACTCCATGTTTCAAAAACATTGGTTATTTAACTATTTCCTGCCGAAAAATTCCAAATTTAAAAGGAAGATGTAAGTCTGAACAAGATACGATACTTGAAGGAAAAGTGGAAACCACTTCCTTATGCCAACAAAACTTCCTTTACTTTTCTTCCTAAATGCCATCACAGTCTGCATAAGTGCCAGCATATGACATATAAAATATACCTGTTTGATATACATGTAACAGGTTTAAACATTTCCTTCAGTGAAAGTAATAAAAAAAGTTTTGGTCATGCAGGAAAAACAGTATCAATATAAATTTAATAGGAAAAAAAAGTTAAATGAAGAACTATTAAGATTTCCCTTGATCAAAAAATGGTTTCTCAAAAACTTTGTACACATACCACGAAGCAGAACCAAACCTCTTTGTAATACGCTCTCAGTCAGCAAGTGCCCACAGGGACGACGCGCTGCTGCCGGGATGGCAGTCGGCCACGGGAGCAGCACAGGGCACACTCTACCATCAGAAACTCTTAACACAGCTTGACTCCATCACAAAGCACTGAGACCGCAGCACATCCGAGGAACACACTCTGCCTTTGTGGTGGATCTGCCCACCACAAGTTGCACCAGTGGAACACATTCGGAATATGTAAGGATTTGTGTCTGTGTATGCTATGGATATGGTTTGCATTTTCCAATGCATTTGGACCCTCAGATTACTTTTAAAACCAATGACCCTGACACTCACAAAGTTTCCAGGTACTCTAAGTATCTGCTTAGGTTTACTTTTGCCTGCTTTTTGGCTTACTGCCTTTCTCACGAGCCTTGAGTCAATCTGACATTTGACATACAAAGCAAGGACTCTCTATTGTCTGCAATATATGAGAAGACAACAAGACATCTAAACCGGTAATCCTTACCTGCCAAGGGGTCCAAGGCATCTAAAGGATTAGCTTCAAGACCGACTCCTTGCTGTAAGTCACAAAAACCTCGTCTAATGTAGCATACATCTGAGCCTCTCTCCACACAAACAAACCCACCCAACTCATGCCGATGCCAAACTATGGAACATTTAACTCCCTTCTGAGCCCTCTTCAGCTGTTAGTGTGTAGGATCCAGCCTTATTGGTAAGGCCAAACCAAGGGACTGAGTAACCTCGCTCAGGCCATGGAAAAGCAGTTTTAAATCCCTGGTTAGTGTGAGACTGCAAAGACCCTTATCCATAAAGGCATGCCAACTGTGAGGCAGCTCAGGCATCGGAAGCTGGCCTGTTCCCAACCCACTCTAGCAGAGCTGCTCCAGTTTACATGGAATGCTTGAACATATTCACCAGGACACTCTGTACCTTATGAGCTCAGGTCAGTCCCCAAAAAATGAACAAATCTGAGTTACAAACTCATCATTCTGTGACTATTCAGAAGAAGACTGGATTATTCATTTGATAAAACAGGGACCTCTTCTTGCTCTTGCCCCTTGACAATGCAAGCTTTCCCACTGTTCCCCCTATAATCTTAAAGCCCATAGATCAATGCTTTCTAGTGAGAGTTTCTTTCTGCTTTGTTTATCATCTAATGTCTTTTAATGCAAGCTGGATGCAGCTCCATAGAAATCAGTAGAGTAGTTCTGAAATACAGTCCATGTGGGACCAGTGTCAGGCTTTTTCCTGTTTGTACTTCTATGCCTTAATCCTTTCAAGCCTAAATCAAATATTCTCAGATCATTCTCATAAAGTACCTATAATTTCTAGCACTGTAAAAAAAAAAAAGGATGCTACTAGACCTTTGGAAGATGAAAAATTCACCATTAAATGTGTCCTTGCTCACACCTTTAATAAAATATTTTTAAACACTTTCATTGTTATTATTAGTAACATCCATTTGTAACGTGATTCTTACTCATTGATCATGACCCTGCTGTGCACAGCACAGCTAAGCCAAACATCCCTGTACCAAAGAGTTCATAATTTAAATATGAGATGAGAAACCACACATCAATACAGAGGAAGCAAAAGGAAAGAATAAAAGATTTATCTTATACAAGTATGTAAGTGGTGCTTTAGGAAAGAAAAAGAAAGCTTGCAAGGAGTAGTGAGAAATAACCGTATGCAAGCAAGGAACAAGCACTGAATGTACAATCTGTGGTTTTACAGATATCTTCTATAACATGTAGTCGTGATAATAAGAGTGCTGACTGTATCAAAGTACAAGATGCCATTTGTGTCTTGTTTTCATTTCTATACTGTTTGATTGCTCAATTTTAGATTAATTTTCCTGTTGCTACATTAGACTTTTTGCTGTGTTTCAATGAGATCTCTCAAATTCTTTATTCGATTTTTCTCACTATCATCCTTTCCCTTTTCTCTTTACATTGCTTTTACTGACTAAACAATATGCAATAAGGCTTTAGCACCCTAGCTTATTTAAAATATTAACATCAAATAATAATGAAAATTGCAGATGATTTAAATAATTAAAGTTTGATAAATTATACACTGTAAGAGAACTGTAAAAAATGTTATTTTCACCCACTTACAATGTTTTTGTTTGATGAAAGAAAGTCTCTTTTCATCCTCTTATTTTCTATGGTTTTTTGTCCACATGTATTACCTGGGAATTACTTTAAATTATTTTAGCTCTGAAATCTTTCTATTCATTTCCAATAAGAGTTTTGACTGAATTGGAATATTTCCCTTTGCTTCTTTTTTTTTTTTTTCTCTCCCCAAGAACGTCCAGAACTTACTGAACTGCATCGTGCCACTACAAGAAATCTACTCTGGGTTCAGATTTCAAAGAGAGATCAGCACGTGAATACTGTATATCAGTTATGAAGTACAATATATTTCTTAATAGCTTCCTCAAAACTTGCATCTATTTGCAGATCTGTGCTTAGTCCCATAAAGGCATAGAATCTAGAAACCACAGTTAGTATAAAACACTGCCTGCTGAAAATAGTGCTTTTTTATGTGGTCCTAATACACAGTTATATCCAAGAAATAGAAGGTTTATATCACATAGGAAAAAGCTGTTTTTTATAAAGACTAATTGCTTGCTCTAATGAACATTTTCTGTCACATCCACAGTGTTATTGTTACTTCTAAGAATAGAAATCTCATCTCTGCCTACTTGATGTGATGTATGTTTAGACCCAAGCAGTAGTCTTTCAAGTCTCAGTTTCAGAAATGAATCTAGCTAGTTTCACAGAAAATTTTTTACCTGCTGGCCCCTACCACTTCAATTTTTTAACCCTGGCAAACTAAAATTTTGAGCATTTCTGTCAGATGACTCTACTATTATCAATAATAGAAGAAATACAGAATACCTCGTACACTGCTACTTGTTCATGTGTTTTGATAATTTTATACTGCAACTCATGTCGTATTTTAAACTTGTCTTTGCTCTCATAAGCATTTATGCTACTTTTCCTAGTTTCTACAAGTAAACAGCTAATTTCTTATTTACATCAGGCAATAAGTGGTCTTGGGTTAACAGCATTGATTTAAATCCCACTGATCTCTTATCCCAGAGTTTAGGAATGAGAAGTTTAGAAGTGCTACTCAGTAATGAAAACTTTGCACTAACACTAATATAATTCTGTAAGATTTTTCCAGTGCAAAGATTTCATTAGTTAACATATAATTTTCCCGGTAAACTGAAAACTGCTTAACTTCTACCAGTTATTATTAAAAACCATAAAGATATCATTGCCTCCATCTTCTAGGTACTCAGCATGCAGAATGACTGAATAAGGGTGGCCTCATCTCTGATGGATGAAATCTCCTCTCTTAAGGATCTCTTCCAAAAACATCAACTCTTCTCTTTCTCCATTGTAATGTATTGAATTCCTCATCTCTCCTAATCATTAACCATTAATCACCCTTCATGGTGCAACACTTAAACTCTTAAGTTGATGGTTAGGAAATACCTAATGCATTCACACATAAAAGAAGAGAGATCAAGAAAGAAAAACAAACGAGAAAAAAAAAGCATATTTCAGCTCCTGTATTATTCACAGTGAACAGGCTTTGAGATGGAGACTGCCTTTTCCTTTTCCTCTGTGTTGATGCAGAGTTCTCTGTCAAGTGACATGGAAATTGATAGTTAAAGTATCATGTTTTATCACTCAGCTGTACATTTTATACTGGTTTATGTCTTACCTTTAATATCTCAACTTCATATTCCAAGGCATGGTGAGTTATGATACTGCCACTACCCCTCTGACAGCACTGGTTTACAACTGCACTAAATTTCATATCAGATACAGCACTGATACTAATCAGTTTATCTAAGTCAAGTCTTCCTCAGGCTTGAACTGCTACTGCTTTCATTTTGCTTCAGATTCTTGTTGGTGCAGATCACAACAACAACACCTGAGTCTAAAAAGTTCAGGAAGACTTAAAAACAAGCTACAGACCTTTCACTTGACTATAGTTGTTGCTCCTTGGGTCTCAGGTATGAAAGCATGAATAAACAATGGTGGAAAAATATGAACATGTCCCTAGCTTTCACTGAAACGCAACGGGTAAGTGAAAAAGAATGACTGAAATTTATCTCCCGTCAACATACAGTCTCTCAGGTGCTAAACTGAGTGATAAAATGAGTGAAGGTAAATCACTGATAAAAGGGTTATGCCCTACTGAGAATATGTACATGACAACTACAACTTTTAATATTTTCCTTTTTGGCACAGTTCAATCCTGGCTCATCTATACTACCTAAACTTCTTGTCTCTTTAGTTTTACAGTTTAATAAAAATAGGGTATATCCTTTTTTATTATCTTTCCTGTAAAAGTTCCATCACATTCATATTTTGAACTAATACATGTGAGTGCCTTTTTTCATGTATTAATTTTTTTCATAAGCTTTTACATCACTATAGTAAAATTCAAACATATTCTAAAGCATCATGCCTATCAATTCAGTTCACTTGCCAAGTGATCAGTGTGGTCATCAAAATATGTTTGTCTGAGAAAATTAGTCCAATCCTTTCTAGCTTATTTGCTATTAAGATCCAACAAGAGTTACATAAAATAAAGTACATAATCATTCAGTAAGACCTTTTTCCTGTTTTCTTACTCTAATTCAGCAGAAACAGTGAGGTCAAACAAGGACTTTCACTGATTTGATATTTTTCAATCAGGTGTTCTTCAGTAATTCTTTGACTTGAAAGTGGCACTGTTGTGGTCTCCTGCTCAAGTGTCTAATGGTTTAGGTTTAGAGAGCAGAGCAATGAGGATGAATTATTACAGCATGGTTTCAGGCTTAAGAAAGGAACATACCATGAGTATTTCCAGTACTATTTTCCTCCATATGAATGCTCCCACATTCTACCCTTTGATAACTTTTGTGTTTCAAAGCTTTCTATGATCAGAAAAGAGTTCCCACAATTTTATTTTTCAAATGTAGCAGATTTTTAACTTGTGCGTGTGTTATTGTTCATGCTATATCCAAAAAATTTTAAAACCCCTTGCTAAATATTGTGCACTGTTTTTCAGGACTGTGGTCTGCTTTTGTAACACTATTTTGAAAATAATATATTAATGTAGAGTTTCATCTATATATAAGTAAGTTTATTCATGGAAGTTATTTCAGTGGAATTATGAATAAAGAGGAAAGACCACAAAATTTTGCCCCGCTCCCCTCACCGCAGGATTAATTTCGCTGAATGAAGGGCTGGCAAGATTGTACCACACAAGTCCCTGCAAGCCAGCAGTGCAAGACAGTAATTTAAAATAAAAAGGTCAACAAAAACCCAGTGTGGCAGTTGGTTCAGGTCACTGGTTGCTGTCCTTTTCTCTCCAGCTCTCAAGTCCTAAACGCTTACATATACTTGGTTATTCAATGAACTTAGACTCTGACAAATGTGTCCTTCAAACTCAGTTCTCAAAAAAGCTTTCAGAGTAGCAAAAATACAACACTGTACTGTACCTTTGTGGACGGGGAAAATTGAGTTTTGTCATGGTATTGCAATTGTCTCAAGGATGAGCATGGGAGTCCAAGGTGTGAAAGAATAGTAACATCAGTACCTGTACGTTCACTGACGTATCTTCAGCCTGTCATTTATAAATCCCACTATATGTTCCAGCAACATCACATATTTTATCACTATTCAAAGAAACTACAACTACGTGACTTTACTGTGTGCCTGTGCATTGCCTGGTTGGGGAGTCTCTATCCTTGCAGGTTTTTAAGACCCTGTGTCCTGGTTCTGGCCAAGACAGGGTTAATTTTTTGCAGTAGCCAGGAGGGCATATTGGCCAGGAGGGGGAAGGGACTGTCTTCTGGGGAGAAGGGGTTCATTCTGGTGGAGAAAATGTGGCAGGGGGAGCTGTCCAGTATTGTTTATTGTCATGAGGCCCTTGTGAACATTTTTGCACATGAATCACTCTCTCTCTTTTGTACACTTTTGTTTTTAATATCATTGCTGTTAATGTTCATTTTCTTATTTCACTGCTCTTTCCAGTAAATTGTTCTTATCTCAACCCATAATCTTTGCCTTTGTGCCTCCAATTGGAAAGGGGGGAGGGGGAGTGGCATGTGGGGTTTTCATGGGAGTATTAAATTAGAGAATACCATTCCTAAACCATGACACCTTGTCTTGTAGCAAGTCTTATAGCTGACTGTCCTTAGACCAGGAAGTTGGACTGGAGGCCTCGCGAGGTCCCTTCCAGCTTAAGTTAATCTGGGAATTCAGCACACAGACATACACAAACACAGAGAATATAAACAAATACTCCTCACTGAATTCCATCTGCATGATCTCTTAGAATTTATGATGTCATAGCTCTACTAAGTTTCCAATACCTCAAATATTGGTCATATACACAGAGATATCAATATCTAATCAAGATCAGGAGACATACAGCTCTTGCTGATCACAGTTCTTAATGTGGATAATCATATATACAACAGTCTCTAGTTAACAGTATCTAGTAGAATCTTTTAGGATAGCTATGTAAATTAGTGGTAACAGAACCATGAAAAACTACCACACTGTGTATCTTGTTTTTCTGCTATTTCAAATATATTTATCTGAAAAGCAGAAAATATTCAGTGCTTACTCCCTATTAATAAAAACAGTCATAAACATTTTTCTTAGCACAGTTCAGGGCAAGGACAGAAGCGTTTTCAGTACCTATGAGGTTTCTGTACTTTGTAGCACGAGTTTGTAACGCAGAGGCTACACTATCTTACTTCTGGCTTTTGCATTCAAAGAGCGCTGGCTCTCCAAACAACTCTATTGGTTTACCAGTTGCACGTTAACTTCAAAAAGTACGTTCATCTGACAAGGACACTGACCAAGGGAGAAAAATTATTGCATCATCTTCAGCCTGGTTCCCTTGCATCTCTGCTAAGACAATGTACATATAAAATCCTGGCAACACAGTATTTAAAATCTGCTTTTTCCATTGTCTGGACATCTAATCCACTATGATACAAACAAAATGGAAAGACCCTTTTCTAGAGTACTAGGGAATCTGTAGTGATTATCTCAGAGCAGATATTTACACTGTGTCCTTGGACTTCAGTGACATGAACACCAAAGACAAGCATGTTCTTTATCCAAAACAACAACAGTAAAACGACAAGTGTTAATTCTAAAAGCTTTAAACACTATTTTGTGAGTAAAGAAGATGTAATTATATTCTGAAAAAGAATCAACCTAAAACATCTGGGGTATCAGAGCAGGCTTGCAGCGATAAATGTGTTGGAAAAAGCCAATCTTTCAGTTGACCTTAGTGCACATCAATGTGTATAGAATAAACAGTGACTGAGCTCTTGTAACACATCCCTTATAGGAATACTTGAGGGACAAATGCATAAAAGTATTTTGCACTGTTCCATTTTCACATTCATAAATGTCAAACCCAGAGCTTTCCAGTGACCTTGCTCTGCTCAGGACTATTACAACTAATGGAGCTACCACAGCCTCATCCTCCCAACCCTCATGGCTCACTTCTTCCATGCTAATTCACATACAGATCATTTCAGGGGAAAAAACCCACATCCATATCTAAGCTCTACTACTCCTCACTTTCTATCCCTTCTCAAAACAGAAAAGGGTAGGTGATTCTAGCTCAGGCGTGAAAGAGGAAGTAAGACAGCCCCAGAAACACATCCTAACACATGCAGCAAGATGTCTGAGCACAAAGCTTATTCAAGGATTCACTACTGAACTATTCTATGAGCATTAGGAACTCAATGCTCTGCCATCCCAAGCTCCATTTCTCTAAAGTGGTAACCAGCCTTGCTATAACTTGTGGTTTGGAAAAACAAGGGAAAGCAGTAAAGAATTCAGATTCTTTAGCCAAAGGATGAGAAGACTGAAGAACCCAAATCCTAACAGTCTTTAAAAAGATACTCTGCAGCCTCTTAAACTAGTTCATCTTATGGTCTAACTGGCCTCACTGTTACAAGGTTCAACTCCGCTGTCTAACACAACTTTCACTTGCTGGAATTTAAACCTAGTACTTATCTGTTATATCAAGAATATGGAGAAGAAATTATTCCCTTTGTCTTTGCATCATCAGACTAACTAACTTTTCTCACTGGCTGTAGAAATTGTATCATAATATTGCATGGGGTTAATTTTGGAGTTCCAGTTAACATAGACTAGTAGTATGGAAAATATTTAATATATCAGATAATCCTAGTTGTCTAGGGTAGAATTCATCACCATATGAGGCAAGTACCTCAGGCTTCCCTTATAGTCCATGAAGTGCTGGCCATGATGCACCTCATCTTCAAGTCTAAAGTCATAAAAGGTCCATTTCCTCTTCAGGATTTGGTGGGCATAGGGTAACTGTTTCAGCTATGTATACATATATAAGAAACACAGACTCACAGAATAATTTCCTTTGCAAGGGAGCTTCAGAGGTCATCTAGTCCAGCCTCCTGCTCAAAAGAGGTCTAGTAGGTCAGGTCGCTCAGAGCTGGGCCCAGTCAAGTCATGATACCTCCAAGGATGGATATTTTACCAACTCTGGACAAACTGTTTCAGTATTTGACCACTCTCATAGTAAAAAAATGTTTCCTGATATCTAATCAGAATTTCCTATTTTTCAACTTGTGCCTATTACAGATATGTAAAATCAGCTGAGATCTGACCCCTAATGCAATGAACAGGCTTTTCTCTTATAATACTGTGCTTGTGCTCACTTTTGTTGAAGGTCTTTGTAGCATGCAAAAGTTTTTAAACCTGTGTCAGTGAGTTCCAAGCATTAGCAAGACATGGAGTTAGGAAAGGTGTAGAAGTTTCAATAGTTAATATTTCTGGAAAAGGAAAGTAATCAGATGCCAAGTACAGAAGTCAAGGGACTCATCCATAAGATGGTCGGGTTTTGTCTTTCTATTCAAAATCTAAGAACAAAGAAATATAAGCAAAATCAATTAGAAACCCTAGAGTTCATTTGGAGGAGGTCCATTGATAATTGAAAAGACTAAGCAAAAGAATATTAGAGTTGTTACTGTGAGACTGCAGAAAACACAGAAAATGAGAGCTACCCAGCAACTTCTGGGTAAAATCTATGCATTTGTAATAAACAAAGCTCATCTGCCTGCTTATAATTCAGGAAAGATCAGAGTGTTGTTATCAGTATAGCAGAATTTGAATAATAAATTTAGGTGGAGACCATATTTGCACTTCCCATTTGGTTAGAAGGGCATTGTAACAGCTGTTTTTCTCACCAAAAGCAGCTGACTGGTGATATTATTTTTCAATTAATGATGTTACACTATGAATAGATTACTGCATGTAGACATGCAAACAACGACAATTAGTGAAAGAAATTTAGCAATGTAACAAAGTAGGTTTTGGGTTCCATTTAATTAGAGGGTAGGAAAAGTCAGAGATGCAATAAACCCCTTTTGGACACAGTGAAATTTGTATGCTGAAGGCTCTCAAAACAATCCAAGACAGACTGAGTGAACAGATTTCGAAAAAGTGCAAATTTAGGAAAGTGTAGAAGAACAGAGAATAAAGATGCAAAGATTTGGAGCAGCGTTGAGAAAATCTAAGGGGATTTTGCTTTTTAAATAAGAATGTAATTTTGCACTGTATCTGTAAATGAATAGTGATTTCAGTTATTTAGAACTGAAATGCTGTCACTTTATGTCTTTACATCGTTACATGCACTAAGCCAAGCTCTGTAATTCCGCACTTGGTTGAGTGTGAAAGTAAAGCTTTTTGGTTTTGCACTCCAAATCACAATAGAAGAGATGATACAAAAAGGAAAACAGCCTCATGTTAAAAGACAACTACTGTAGTGATGCTTGTGAACTCCATTCCATATATTAACTTGCATTTCACACAATCTGTGGAAAACATAAATTGGGTCTATAAGAGGTGAGATCTGTATTAACTAGTCTTAAAACTCTAATGTACTACTCTATCATAAAATGAGGACCAAATCAAATAGCTGAAACAACAACCTCTGAGCACATGTTACTAAGTCTTTAACTGTACCAGTAAGTCACAGAATATTCCCAATTCTTCTCAGAAACAAACAAAACCACCAAATAACAGGAAGGACTAAATAAGCAATGGATATGACCCAGGAAAAACAAGATCTGCTTTGAAGGTACGTGACTCATGACTAACATATAAAATGATAATATATGCTCTACGCCTTGCTATAAATGTGTGTGTGAATGTCAGCTGGTGCAAATGAGACTCTCCATTTAGACCTTGGGTTTCCTTTTTCAAGCCATTCTGCTCTGTTTTGTGCTCCTTTTCAAGACAATAAGCAGGCAAGCACACTTAGATACTGTCCATGTAAAGCTAAATATCAAGAGTTCACATCCTAAGGACCCACCCCCCTTAATCCACAATCTGCAGCTTTTCTTTCTTAAAAATTAAATAACAGATCTCTCTGTCTACACTTTATAGCCTTCACACATATATTGTTTCACTGCCTTGCCCTGGATCAGTGAATTGAGCTGATCTTTCTGTACCGGTCCCAATCTTCTTCGATTTTAGAAAACTGTATTCTTGTGGTTGGTGAAATCAGGACTAATTTACCTGTCTGAACATTAATATGACCTCCCACTACCAAATTCACTACATCCCTCCCCTAAAACCCTCAAAACAGAAACAACAAAATTTCTCTCTATTTTTGTTTCAACCCATAGGAGTAAGGGTCTGATTAGTAATTACCTGTATAAGAAAGGAAGAGTATCTCAGCAAAGAGTGTGGAAACATAAAACTGCTAGAATAGAGAAACCAGGTTGTACACTTTGCCTATTAGTTTCTAACTGAATGTGCTCACAGTGGACAGTTTTATATAGTATGAAAATGAGATGTGCAGAGAAAGACAAGCTCTCGTCAAATATCTACATATAACTAGAACACAGGCTAATCAGGAATTTTCTGTAAATTTTTTTTCCTCAGAATGCGTCAAACTGTCACTTTGCACTTGCTGTACATTTAACACCCTTATTGTCAGTGAAAAAAAGGGGGAAATGTTTAAATGTCAGTGCAAAGCTGAAGGGATGTTTGGGTTATTGAACCCCTCCCTCCCAGGACCACTTCCTGTCTCTGCATTTAAAGGTCATGGATGACCACCAGCTCTTGCATCTAAGAGCATTGCCCTTCAAGTCAACTGCTGAGAGAAGGCTTTTTCACTGAGAGTATCTCAGTATCCCTGATGCTGAGCACCTGAAGACGGAAGACAGACAACCACCAAAAGACATTTGTCCTTTGTGAAATGGAATGCTTTATACTATGAATTTCTGTAAATGCTTCTTTCACACCACCAGCTGAGGAAACAGTGCATGGGCTTTCCGTTCTGTTCACCAGAAGGAAACATGAAAGACACTCTCAAAATCCTGGGGAGATGTATTGTAGGTTGTAAAAAACATTTGTGCAATATGGAAAAAACAAAAACTTTTACTTCCCTGACATCTGCAAAGTGAAAGATGAAAAAACACATAAAACTATCCTAGAAATGCACACACTTTTTCTTTAGAACTTGAGAGGCCCACACGATTGCAAAAATAATGTATAAAAATTCCATCAGGATTCGTGTTTCTTATAGTATTCTTCACACGTTCTACCACAGTTTATTTGCTACTTTTTCTGCAACTACTAAAGAGTTTTGTTATCCAGCTCATCTCTCAGTACCTATATGTTGGTCTGTAAAAGCACAGAAGATTCTGACTACAGAGTAAAAGAGAACACAAACATATTTGAAAACAGCACACAACTCCACCTTTGTTTCTCTCCTGACCTGCGTGATATCAACTTCTTTCAATTTACACTTTGATGTCTTGCCTTATCTAGCCATTGTGTTGGGTTTAGGTAAGAATTAACAAACTCAGTTTTCCTGGGATTTTTGAAGAGAATGGTTCCACATTTCTGTAAGTTTTGTAATGTATTTCTCACATGACTGTGAAATTACTTTTTTTTTCACTTACAGCACAGAGATAATACCATCTAATTTTCCCAAATACATGGTGTTGCAGATGTCACATAGCCTTAAAACCATCAAAATATATGCCACCAATACACTGAAATAACCATCTTCCTTTGTACTACATTCCAGAAAAATACTTGGTGTAATCAGTGTCTTTCTTTTACACACCTTGCTGATTTTTCCCATAGCACAGATTAGAGAGCTGTCATCTCTAAAAAAAAAAATCAGCTTAGCCCAGAACATCTAAAAACTTCCAATTAAAAATGGCTGGCAAGTTCACTAAATTGAAAATGGAGAATTATCACAAATATAGCAAAATATTTGAGTGCTCTTAAGAATATTTACAGAACACAGCACACTTTACAGTCAGATTAAACTAATAATTAGTTTTGACATTTATATTTTCACCAAGTCACTCATGCAATGTTTTAAAATGTTGGCAGGGATATAATTTGTTTTTAAAGTTATAGTTTGACTTACTGGAAAGTACAGAAGAAGTGATCCAAAAAGAATGGTTTCCAACAGCACCAGCCCTGAAGCCCTGATACTCTAGAAGACAAAAACCAACACAAAATATTAGAAAATTCTCTCTGTGTGACATTTCAATGCTAGTTTCTTTGCAGAAGGCACCTTCACTATTGTCAGTATAACACTTCCACAGTAAAGCTTATTAAAGCAGAATATTAAGCTGTCTGTCATACTGGCATGCTTTGCACTCTTTAATTCACAGGCCCATTAAAATGGTTGTGTTCTACAAAATCCAATTTAAAAAAAAAAAACATTCTTTCCTATGTCAAATACTATTCAACACACAATACCTGGATACAATTTGAAACTGCTAAATTTGTTCTCAAGTGTAAAGAATTATGGATCATGGGAATTACAGATAAGAATTTAACTGTGGAATTTGTTCTGCATTGTTGAAATTTCAAGAAGTCCTTTGAATATTTTTACTTATTTCACATTAAAGACTTGGCTTCTATAACATGTATAAATAATCTACCATTTTATTGAATATAGTGTGCTCTTAGATTGAAAGTGCCTTTATTTTTTCTGACATTTTGTACAAAGATGTTGATTCAGATATTAATTTGTCAGGATTGCAAAAATACCATGTCATTTCCTTACTGATTCTAATGTAGTCTCTCCATCATATTTTCTTACATCTTAAAATTAAACAAAAAAATCAATTCTTTTTCCTAACACAAAGTGTATTCAAACAAGTTTGATGATTTATGAAGAGTCCAACTGTGCCTTATCTTAGAGACAAAACGTCAGCACTGCTTCCCTCTTCTTTAACCATCTCCTTCCCCAGGGAATTTCACACTCTGTGATGTCAAATTCCCAGCACAAAATTATAAAAACTGTAAAAAGCATTATAGGACTGTGTCCACAAGATTCCTTTTGTGGCCCTGATTCTGCCATAGGTGGAAGCTTCACTTGTTTTGACACAGTTTTTCTTCCCAACATCTTTGTAAGATGACATTTTTCTCCCCAGGAACCAATGCAGAGGGGTCTACCCAACACCATACAAGACACTGGCAGAGGTCAGTGAACTCATCTCTCGTGACTGAGCAATACTCAAACCACTGAAGAAACTCTTTTTTCTTATTTTACATAATGCATCTGTATGCAACACGATGGCCAACAAAGTGAAACAGACTTCATACAAGGAAGATGGAAATTATCTAAAACATCTGGTCTTCATATAGCTTCTGTGTGAACATCCTTTTTTAAACAAGTTTTCACATCCTGGTCAGTCTTTCCTTATCGAGCTTTTTTCTGGATGGCATGATCGTAAGAGAACCTGCAGGGGCAAAGAACTTCAGCATTTACAGCTCTTCTTCCAAAACAAGTAATTAATCCATGATTTTCTTCTCACCTGTGTTCAGGGAGGGATCATTCTCTGTGAATTCTGTCTATGCACTTCTTCCTGCCTTAAAAGAAGTGTGGCTTACAAAGAAACACTGAAATTCAAAATGAGCTTGAATCCAAGTTTTGACTGTGTTTTTGTCTCAGTCTTTGATATCAGGAAAATGGAGGTTTTAATCCAATGTTTAAAGATATCATTGCTCTTCTTAACAGGATTCCTCATTAAATGGAGCAGACATTCTAGCGCATATGAATGCTATCCACAGTGATGAAGAAAAGCACAAAACTTCAAATAAGAAATAGTACAACCAAAGAACTATTTTTGTGTAAGTGTAAAGAAAAAAAATAGTATGGAAATGGAAGTATGAGAATTCTCCCAATCTACATTTTTGAAACTGTTAATTTTTGCTACTGCAAAGAAAAAGAGATATTTTAATAACTGATTTTAAAAATACATGAATTCCACTTTTCTTCCATGGTGACCACTATATCCCAAGAGGTAAAGTCCAGGAAGAAAAAACTCCATCCAGCACTGAAGCTTTAACAACAAGGAATAACTAATGAGGAGAAAACCAAACTAAACCAAAATGTTTTAAATTTAATTTATTAGATAAATGTATGGTATATTAGATAAATAGGTATTTCCAGCAGTTTCTGAGTAATAGCTTTTTGACCAAAAGCTAAATCTTCCACTGTACAGACTTTGCAAATATGGGCCCCTCAGGCATGGCGGGGGGCAGCATCACAAATACATCTACAACACACAGAGCAGTGAATATGCCCACATACCTCAAGAAAAAAGCCTTTGCTCTTTTAAGAAAATAAATGAAAGAATGATAAATGATAAACCAAAGTCTAATGATAAACCAAAGTCTCCACCAGCTGGTGTCCACCAATACTGGCTGCAGAAATAAAATTCTCTGATGGAAATCACAGAAATCAGGGCATTTTATGATACAGCCCTGAAATTTCATGCAATGGGATTTTCTTCAACTTGCATGTAATGTTTGCTCAATTTCTTCTTCTTTTCCTTAACAGCTGCTTGGTTTTTTGCATCTGCCTTGCTTGTTAGCATTTATTTTGGTTTCACTTATTTATTTCTCTGGCTGTTCATCCTGTGTACAGTTTGTTTATTACCACTTCGCCTGTGTGCTCATTTCCCTTTCAGGGTTTTATTTCTATGTTTCCTTTTTTGTGCCAATAAAACTGTCCTTTCTGGATTTCCTAGTCACACTCAATGGTTACACATTGCTGACACCTCAGTGATACTACACTTTATTTTGGTTCTAGTTTCATACTAACTTTCAAACTTAACTTAGCTACCTATACCATCTACTGATCTAGGCCTGTTTGTGAAGGACTGATTTATGCCTTAGGATTTGCTCAGTCTTCCATCTACTCATTCTGTCTAGACCACATTAGTAGCCTTTGAGGAAAACACCCATTCCTTATCCTTCTGTCTTAGAAAGTAACACCATTTCTTGGGCAAATCATTAAGAAAGTCATTCATGCCCCTTGGGCACTGCTAAAGAGTCATAAATAAATGCTTAACAATTATTTGCATAAGAGAAATTTAAAAAATAAGCTGTCCAAGTTGCATCAAGTGGAACAAAATAAAAAGCTAAAATTATGTATAAATATGCACAGAAGATACTGCATTTCAATTCTCTATGGTCTTAAGCAATCCAGGAAATACAGCAGCATTAATTATCACTGAATTCCTGAATGTCAACACACAAAGTCAGTGATATGAGTGCCAAAGTATTTTCAGAGTGGAGAAAAAAAGAAGAAATTAAAACCCAAAATAAAATTAATGTAATCCTGTATCTCTTACATTGCATAATACCGAATTAACAGAACTAAAGACTTTTGGTATCAGTCCAGGAAGACTGCAGATTCCTCCAGGGCCACATGTCACTGTGTATTTTATGAGCATGATACCATGGAAACTTAGTGAGGGGAAAAGGTTGACATGTTTTGATTTTTTTTCACTTTTGCTAAACAGTTCTGCCACTTCTATAACATAAAGAATGACCAAAGAAGGCTGTGATTTAAAGAAAATTTCCTTTTGCAAAGATGGCTTCACCAGAATGTGAGCTTATTGTACAGATAAATGAAGCATACAAGAAACTATTAGGGGAAAAAAATTACATAGAATTCTTCTTTGATCTCAACTTTAAATACAACACATTCATATTTATTAAATTGTAAAGTATATCTACCACTCAATGTACAACTGAAAAACACATATGGATACATGACAGAACAGTAGAGAAGCAAGGAAAGACAGAGAACAGGCCCAAGTGTGCTCTGCTGTACTAAGCTGATGTATTTGAAGTGACTAGAAAAATTACTATGCAAAACTGTCTCAAAACAAGTGAAATGAAAAGCTTAGCATGTAATGGCAACATGCTCGCTCTCCAGTGCTCCCAGGAGGACCTTTGTGACCCTTGTGGTGCAGATCCATTCTCCTCTACATGTGAGGACATGAGAGACATGATGAGACCTTACTGGACTGTATTCCCAAATCTCTCCCTTCCCTGAAAACTCTTCCTGTTCAAATTCTTGTTTCCTGGTACAACTGGTCTTTAGTTCTACTAAACAACAGAGGTGAAAAGAGATTTTTGTCAAGTTGAAAATACGTGGTCTGAAGTGAAGCTGGTTGAAATGTTTTATTACCAGTTGTTTTTCTTATTAAAAGACACCTTCCCAAAAAACAAATTTTTTTCAGTATGACTGTATTTTTCCTTTGATTTTCATGTGCTGTTTTTCTAAAGCCCACTGAACCTTTTTCCTCTTTCTTATTCCATATATCTTTTCCCAACTACAAAAATACAGTTATCTTTTTCAGTGAAAGAGCTGTGTGGAAAAACTGAAGTGCTAACTTTCAGGAATTTTATCTCACTTAGAGATTACTTTTAAGAAACAGAATACAAAGACCCTTCTTTCCGTCCCTGAGGCTGAGCAACAGCAAGATGTTTGGCTCTTTGTCAAGAGACAAAAGTTGCCAGTTCCCAGACACTGATATTAAGAAGAGCAGAAAAGAGTGGAACTACATTTCGTTGTGGTGGTTATCTTAATACTGCTCAGATCTGGAAGAGGATTACTGGGGACTAAAGAATGAGCACAAAAGCAACTGGTAGGAGTTCTTTGAACCCTCAATGAGTACTATCATAATTTATTGATTTTCTTGATAACAAATTCAGAGACTGATTAGGACTGCTATCCAGGAAAAGGGAACTGTCAATTTCCATAACAAAGCTATGCTTTAATTTTATTTTTGTTGGTTAAGGAACAAAACTCAAGCAACTCATTCCCAGTTAACTGAAGGAAATACCCTTCACTTCAAGGGAGAAAGACATAGAGCTCTTTTGAAAATTTTGCTGTAAAACAATGGAAGAGAAAATTGTGTGTCCTGTTCAACCTCTTGCCACACTGACAAACACTTTTAATGATAATTGTTCTATTTGAATAATACCTATTAATAGAATATGGATTGCAAATACAGAAGATTTCATAGCAAAGGCCAATTTTCCAAAGACAGGCCTACAGTTATGTGCTGCCACTTAAACTATACTGGCAAATTGTCAGAATTTTCTGGCATTTGCAGGTTTTGTGCAGTATTTCTAAACCAAATAAATATAATCCTCATGTTCTTTCATTTCCCCTTAAAACCTTTGAAGAATACTTACATGAAGGTCATTTTATTTCTATTACTAGTTGAAGGTGAGCTCAAATAGAATACAATTATTAAATTTACTTTTTACTGGAAAAAAGTCAGGAAAAGCAAAAGTTATCAATCATAAATCAATTTCATTATAAGTGCACAAGATGTCAGGCCTCCAGGATACCCCCATATACTCTATTTTTCAATTCATGTGGCCCTTGATCCTTTCTGTTATGAGAGCAATGAAATCTGTATGATATATCATGATGATAAGGGTGTTTGGCATTTAGAAACACAGGTCCTGCTGCATCTAAGTTGCACTACACCACCTACAAAATAAATATTTGAGAAAACAGTATTTGTGGGTGAAGAACTCTCACAATGAAAATAGTTAATGTTCCAGGGACATCTTTCCTTATAAAAGTGGGAATTCTTTGGGGACATGTTGCTTAGATCACCAGGTGAAGAAAGAAAATTAATAATAAGGTAAATAATACCTAAGTTCAATTTTGGTCTATTCACAGACTTACAGTAAATTTAAAAGCTGAATATGTACAATAGTAATCATCAAAAATCTAGATCACTTCAAGCGCCTGTTTTGCTAGGCTATGCAGTCAATTAACGCAGAAATTAATTGAAAGTAAGAAGCAAAGGCATTATCTTCAAGAATAAAACGCTCTCTAATATTGATAGTTGCCTAATCAGCAAGAGATTAAATGGAATATACAAAAAATCTGATAGAAACCAAATTTCAGGAGCTTTGGAATACCTGAACTGCAATTCAGCATTTTATTCAACATGGTCTCACCTATTACAGAAGGCAATACCACAGCTCACTAAACAGTCTATATAAATGGTAGTTCAATCACGTAGAGAGCAATAGTTTGTGGTAAGTTATAGGATAAAAACCCCAACCTGACTGCAAAGCTCAAGATTCATATTTCAGAAGAAACAAACTGACAATGATGTAAGAAAAGAAGGGCTAGAATAAATCTCATAAAGATAAAAAAATCTCATTATTCACATGACTGAGAAGGCAAATGAACTACAGACGAAGATCATTAGATTAATTTCAAATCAATCAAAACCTCATAATTCTGAAGAATTTAAACCCAAATCCAGTTTATTTTTTTCATTTTTACTTTACAGGAGCCAAGTGGCTAAACCACTCCAAACTAATAGATTGGATCTGAGAAATGCTCATCCCAGAAATGGTGAAATTTTTCAGCTCTTCAGAATCTATTATGCTAAGTAATATCTCATTAAGTTTAGATCACTGTATGTTTCACTGCAAATAAAAGCACATTTGCCTTTGAAGGAAATATTGTTATGTAAAATTTAATTATTTTTCCTACCACTGCATTGCTGAAAGGTCCAGACTCAGGGAAAACTCAAGTTATTGTGGACCCTGAACAAGGAGAAAGTGAAAAAGACTGTCCTACCTCCACAAAGTTAAGAGTTAAAGGGACAATAGACAAATAAGGGCAGATAAGAAGAACAATGAAACAACAAAGCAATATCATGTATCATAACCAGCAATTAGTAGTCCAAGCCTATCAGTATCCCACTCTGAGTCACACAGTTTGTCAGCACTTGAATCTGAAGCCATGATACGGAGAGCAGGGGATGCTCTCAAAAAGCCTCTACCAAACATGAGGAAAACACAAAGGCAACAAAGGGTGTTTTTGAAAAATGTAACGAGATGAGGCTGTTGTTGACACTTCTGCATCAGAGAAATGGCATTAGGAGAGAGAAAAAACTCATGTGGGAGTCAAAAAAACAAGAGGTATAGCTCATGTATGATGTAAACAGGGAGATGCAACAAGGACAACACAAAGTTGTGGAACAGAAAATTGTTTGCAGCATCATTTTGAATAGACTGGAGCAGGCCATGACTGCATTTGCCAAGGCCAGCTGAAAGGCCTTTGCAGTAGCCAAGACAAAAGATACCAAGCTGAGACAATAAATTTAGGTCTGCGGACTAGCAAAGAACATATATTAAAAGGGAACTCAGAAGGAGTTCAGTAAGGCTCAGACATAGCTGGAAGCAAAGTGAGCTCTAGAGTCCAAAATGACTTTCAGTAACAAGCAGGTTGCTACAGTAACGAAGAAAGCAGAAGCTGGGATGTCCTCGAGGGGAGCAGGAGGAGATCAAAGTTTCTTTTCTGCTATATTGATGCTGATGAGAAGATGTCAGAGAAAAATGTCACAATTTTATTTTAGACAGGGGGAGGCATGGCTGAGACAGGGAAGGTATAAAGCAATCTGACTGTGTTCATAGCACGACGTCCTAACAAGAAGCTGACAGCATAAGCCTCCTGCTATAAACCTTCAACTTTTGCCAAAAGAAATGAAGGAAATAATGAAGAACAGGCAAATGTTTTAGTCTGAATGATCTGTGTTCAGATTCCAACACATGATAGAGCCAAAAAAAAAAAAAAAACCACATAAAAACCAGCACATAAAGTTTCTCTGAGCATGCTATCATTAAATATAAGGTTTTCAATAAAAAAATATTCAGTAAAAAACGCAAGACTTTCCTAGAATAAGGTTTCAAATACAGTTATATTTCTCCTGTTTGGAAGTTCTTGTGCTACATCTTTTCTGTTGTTTTCTTTCCCAGTTTCTTCTTTGTGTTATTTCTTCCTTCTCTTGAAGTGAAACTTCTAAAAAAGCTTATTTCCTCATCTTCATAAGCGCTTCTCCCTAGTTATACTGTTTTTTCAACATCAAAATGGGGTCCAGACACCAGCACTCCAGAATGCAAATCCCAATTGCATCAAAAGCCATATTTCAGCCTCCAAACCTTGGCCCTGTCTATTAGCCAAATGTTTTTCCCAAAGACAAAGACTTCATACAGCAAATGACTGTCTGCAATGAAATTCTGAAAGCCTTCCTGGTTCAAAGTCCCTCTACTACCAATTGGGCTTATGCTTGGAATAGTTCTCCTGAGCCTACACTTAGACCCTTATAACAAAAGGAAAGGCCTGCTTCAGGAAAGGAAAGGTCTGCTCTTGGAAAGGGAGGCATGCCAAAGACCTCATGCAAGCCACCAGGGACTTTGCTACTGCTATTGATTGTACAAGGAAGAGTCTTAGCAGGATGCAACTCCAAAACAAATAGCAGGATAAATAAATAATGTTGCTGTTATTCTGCTGACAAGATAGGAATTCTCTTCCCAGCAAATCTGTAAATACCCATTCACAAACCCAAATAAAACTTCAGGTAAATGCAACTCCCCTGAAATTACTGCATCAAAGAATCAGTGGGGAAAGCTTATTATCACGTGACAGAGCATTTGGTTTACTCAGCTACCCCACAAGGGCTACAAATACAAGACTCAGCAAGACTGAGAGAGTAACAGACAACAAAAAATTTTAGCAGTTTGCTAAATTTGTAGCTCTGAAACAGCTCTGGAAGTTATTCTATGCTGCTATAGTTCTTGTTGTTAGAAAATCTCTCCTGGAAGTCAAGGATTTGATTACCTTTATTTTTCATTATTTTAAAAGTAAAATCATAGTGCAACACAGTTAAACATATATATGCCTTCAAGGCTACTCCAGCCATGTCTCTTGTTACAGCTGTATTCTTGGCCAACACCCTACACTGAAAGTGCACTATCAGCTCCATTCATTTGAACTTTGGGGCTGTGTGTTGTAGAATTTTCTGGAGTATTGGTGGAACCTAAGATATTCATATACTGCAAGGTATTAAACAGCAAGACACTAAGAAAGCAAAAGCCAGGAATCACTTGAGACATCAAAGTGGAGCAAACATGTCACAATCCATGGCTGATTCACATCACTTTGAAGGCAGCGTACTCCCCGAAAAATGTTTTCCATTTGGGCCCTAAGGTTTTGTGCAACCCAACTCTGTAGAGACAAGCCCTGGCTTAATATAAAGATTTACAGAGAAGATTGTAGCTTTTGAATTCTTAGAGCTACTATTGAGTACCGATGAGAAGTTATTTTGAAGACCTATCATTAGAACATTGTCCATTAGGAGTAGACTCAGGCTAGAGAACCCTGTACATAGCCATTTGGTGCTTCCTACTGCCCTGCTCTCCTCATTAGCTATTCTTCACGAGACTGAAATGAAATCAACAAACATATTTCATATCTAGATCTTTATTTTCTTCACACTTCAGTTTTTCATTAGGCCTGAAGTGTCTATAGTGGAACTAGGTTTATTTTTCTATTCACATGTATTAGAATGCAAATATATACAAAAGTGAAATCTTTGGACTTATGAGGTGAATGCTGCAACACCCTGCAAACACAAGGCAATATCACCCTTGCAGCCATGCCTTACCAATGCTTGCTGTTTTTGGAAACTCTAGCAGACAGTACATCATCCCTGAGACTCAACTACAGGCTAACAGCCCCTGTACTTCTTATCTTTTCAATAAGGTACTCTGCAATTATTTATGTGATAGTTTAAAAAGTACAGCATCCCTAAATGCATCTCAACTACCCAGAAAAATGGTAAGGGACATTTTATGAGTTCTGTTTTATTAATAAAGGAAATGGGAATTCCACTAAAAACAGTAACAGTTTCGAAAACAACATTGGCAATGTCTTTAAAGTTGCACACCTAAAGACTACAATAAAATTCCTGAGAATTCACAAGAAACTAGGTTCTCACAATAGGATATGATGAAGAAAGGGTGTATAAAGCACTCCACAGAATGTGTATGTGCTGAGCAAACTGTCAGGTATGCCCACCAGAACAGCATGCAAAGGAAGCTGCTCCACCTGCACAAGATCTCTTCCCTCTATCAAGTTTCCACTTCAGCTGAAATGTCAGAAATTGGTGTCTAGGGAGAAAAAAGCAGAATGTGCACCAAAGATGAAAGGCATCCAAGCATAAGCACATCAAGATGCCACTGTGGAGTGAAAAAAAAGAAAGGATTGGCTGATTTACATTAGCAAAAGAGGTGTGTTTGCAAAGCCAGCACACTTTAATGTTTAAAGATGTATCACACATCAATAGCCTGTGATTACCTCACTCTGAATTACTGCATCCTACCACGGCTGCAGTAAGGGAGAAAAGACATTCTTGATTTCTCAGTATTAGAAGGGGGAACTACAACATAAATTTGCATGTTGCCTTTCCATCTATATGCAGTTCTGTGCAGTGTTTACAATTGCATTGTTTAGGGACTATCTTCACAGTTTTGAAATCATATTTAGCAGAACACTTAAAAATATTTACACAAAGAAAAATAGAATAGTGGTGGCACAGTGTATCTAGCCATGTTGAATTCCAAACACTAAAAATCCGTACACAACAGACTAAAAAAAATATAAAAACAGTCTGTTGCTGTTATTTGCCACAGTTCCCTCGAGAGGTAAAATGATTCATTCCTGTTGGTTATTAGTCATGTGGTCCTGTTAACTGTGAGTTTTTTCCTTGACCAGTGTTCTAAATGTACATTTTCCTTCTCTCATTAAAAGTATTTGTATTTCTGTATTTCCAACAGTTCTTAAGTGTTCCTAAAGGGGGGCAGGAGGGGAAGACCAGTGCAATAAAAGTTGTTTAGTTATAAATTTCTAATATATGTGATTGGAAATGGTCTTGAATGAGGTAAAGCCCTTCATTCCAACGGCCTCCATCACAGTCCTTCATCGTTGTTAATGCCATAGGACAACACCATTCCAAATTGCTGTGTTTAAGACTCTCCTCTAATAATTTTTTTCCATTATTTTTCAGAGCTGAAAACAGCCTTTTCCAGCTGTTCTCACTGCTGTCAATTTTACCTTGACATGCTGGGTTTACATTCAGAGATGCTGGCCACTGGTAGGTTAGGCAGACAGAAAGACCAGATCCCCCAAAGGTTTCCTCCGCTTGCCCTCAGTTCCTGCATTCTCAGAACCTGGCAGCACCACTGTGCATGACAAGGAGAGATGATAGCAAAGTAGTTTGGCTTTAGTGCAACTACTCTGAAGCCTTTAGCATTGATTTGAATGAGAACTCCCAGCAAACAAGACCCTTCTGAATAGGTCTAGGTGAGTCAAGGCTGGCTCACATTCTCATCTCTCCTTCATCACCAAAGTAGCAATTAGCCCCTTCCAAGCTATGTTGAGAGGTTGAGATCAACTTCTCTGTTCTCTTTGCCAGTAGAGGTTCTTAGCATTTCTTAAAGGCACTCACAATTCGTCACAGCAGTTGTATCCTCCCTAATAGCTCCATGTTTGACTTGACAGGCTGCAGTGCAAAGGTCAGCTATTTTCTGCTCTCCTTTCCAGTTCATTTGAAAAGGCAGCCTGATAACTGATGAGCCCTTTAGGTTCTTTGCAGGTAATGTCCTTCTGCAGTCTGGTACTTTTGCATGAACTTGTTTACAATGCATCTGGTTTCCTCTCTAAGGCTCTGGTAGAGCTTTAGTCATTCAAATTCTATGCTAAATTTGAAATTTAAAAAAAATTGGTTTTTTATTTATAGTTATTTAAATGTTTGGTTTCTTTCTGGTAGATTTGCTACCCCTACCCTACACTGCATGTAATCAATACTGCAGTTGCTGACTCCCTATTTGAGCTCTCCCTGGGTTCACGTAGCACTACTCACACAGAAAAGTTCTCCTATTTTGTTGATACTTTTTCTTACAAAATCACTGTTCAGCTTCTCAATTTTGAGAATATTTGCTTCAGCATCCATAATTTCTAACCAGTTACTTTTGTTAGCTTAGCCTCATACTTTTTGGATGTGTTTTTAGTAGTAATGTTTGCATTATAAAATCAGTAATAATGCCACAGCACATAAAAATGTGTGCTAGTATTCATCTTAAGCTGATTTGTTCCTTAGTTGTTCAGCCTGGAAAATGTTTTGGGCCTCTGTATACAGCCATAAAGATCTGATTTGGTAGGGCAGAAAGTTGTTCTGTAGGATCCTCTCATACTCTGTCAAAGCCTTTTGAAAACCAAGGAAATAAGGTTGAGCCTATTCCTTTATAGACTCCTCTACAATTGCTAAGATATATCTTGACCATCAAAAGCAGTGAGTATGTTCCTTGTTTTACATTCAGTGTCCCTTTGCGTCTCTTACACTGCAGAAACCTCAGGTGCAGTATTCAGCAGGATCACCCTATCACAGCAGTCTAACAGAACTCCAACATTTCCACTATTGAGGAAAAATCTCTTTTTCCCAGGCTTCATCACACAACTCCCTCAGTGTCATTAAACTGGTGCTGTCAGGTGCTGTCAGGTTTCCTGATGGGATTTCACATGTTTTCATCTCCCTTGAGTTTTTCAGCCTCTTGCATTTTGTGTCAATTCTAGGCTCAGGGTTTCCAGTTTTCACTACCGATTGGCATGAGGGGCGTTGAGAGTAAAAGGTTTCTTTGAAGTGATCC
Organism: Corapipo altera; assembly: GCF_003945725.1. NCBI lineage: Eukaryota > Metazoa > Chordata > Aves > Passeriformes > Pipridae > Corapipo > Corapipo altera. The sequence goes on from NW_020884928.1 coordinate 708,063, forward strand.
GCACATCTGTTTTCCCTTCTGTATTAGCTGGGAATATTTTTTCCCTCTTTTCTCTCTGGCACATTTCCTCCATTTACTCTCCTGTTGAAATGCTTTACCGTTTCCCATTATAGCAGTAGCATCTTCTTTATCTGTTACAATTTTCATCTTTTTCTGTCTTTCCCTACAATGCTTTTCACTAGTGGTTTAGCTTCTGCTGCTCCTTCTATCCCGCCTTCTAAATTTTTTTCATTCATACCATTTTGGAGTTCTCCTTTCTCTTGGCAAAGGGCCACATTTTCTGCCTGTGGTTTTCTCCAGTTACAACTCTTGCAGTTTAATAACATTGCTGCTGAGCTGATCTCAGGGCTGCTGAGTCACTTTCACCTGTGTTTGACAAAGCCTCAAATGAATTTGTCAGCATCAGTCTGAGCTTGTTCATAATATCTTTTGGCTGTTCCATCTTGTACTGTTGGCCAATTCCGACTACTTCTTGAAGTCACTAATTTGCCATTATACTTACAGGTTGGCAGTGGTCACATTGGTCAGTGGTATCAGTAGTTTGGAGCAATCGTGTTTTGGATGAACCAGCTGAATTTTATTTTGCCACATATCAGATGTGAAAGTCTATATGAGTAACTAAAAGCTTTTCAAGAAGAGAGCAAAAGAATGTCTTTCTGATTCTGACTCTAGTGTCCTACCTCACTTCATGGCCTGTGCTGCATTATTAAAGAAAAAAAAGAACAGAGAGTGATCCTTCCCAGTCTATCCTCCCAGTTTCACCAAAACCATTGTGTTTAAACACCCTAGAAATAAAGAAATATATAGAGAAATATCCTGTGTTATTCTTCCAAACCCTATTTTAATTACTTTATACTTCAGGATCCAAGGTATTTTTTGCCAGTGAGTTACATGAAGCAAATAGAAGTTGTGTAATGCACCTTCTTCATTTTTTTAACCATTTGAGAGATCCCTTGAATACCTTCTAATGATACCTTAAGAGGAGCCATGAATATATGTTCACACATCAATATCACCTTGTTGCACATGACTCTATACCATATTTCCTGCCCTGTCTTTCCTCTGTCATCTCTTGGTTACCTATAAGTAGTGTAGCTCACCTAGCTCCTTGAGATCGTAATTTTTAAGAGCTTTTGGCAGCAGACCTTCGAAAAAGTTCTCTCATATCCACATGCTCACAATCCACCTTCACAGAGCTATAAATACATTTGTAGGGCATCACATTCTCACAAAAACCCACTTCCCACAGTTATCCACGGACCGGTAGTTCTATTTTTTATTACCATTTCTATGTATTTGCAACTGTGTAAGTTGGACCTACTGATCTTTAGTTCTTGTCACCATTATGGGAAGTCTTTATAAGGACAGTTGTCACATTTCCTATCTTCCATTCCTCCTTTACTGCTATTAATACAAGCAGTAGCTTATTCCACAGTAAATAGTTCAGCAGTTTTCTAGAGTTCTTTCAAAAGTCTGAAGAGGATTCTTTAGATGAACCTTAAGAAGTTCTAAAAGAAGAGACTGAAAATTTCAGAGACTTGTAATGGTTCCTGTAAAGAGAATCCTGGCTTTACGAAGCCAGTCATCTGGCTTGCTATAGGCTTTGCCTATTTATTACCATTCATTTTGTCAAGATCTTTCACTTCTGGAACCACTTTGACTGATATTTACCAGATTTCTCTGTATCTCATTACTATTACAGCCTAGGTTAGTAATAAAGGTCATGTCAAAATGGAAGTTGTATTATCACATTTTTTCAATGATACTTTGGCAGTAATTGTTCAAAACATTTCCATTCTCATCACCACACTCTTTGGAGCAGTACATCTTTTACCAGGCTGATCTTTCAGTAACTGGCTTGGACCTAGCATATATTCCACATTATTGATGATACCAGGCCAATGGCAATTTTCCATTATAATTACTGCTTGGTCATAAGATGTGCAAACAGTATGATCTGAATAGTTGAGGTATTTCTTCACTTGTCTAAAATGCTTATGGTCTGCATCTGCAATTACTGATACATTGATTTTTTTGAGAGAAAGGTTGTCACTTCCATCATGATCTAAAAGATCCCTATGGGTCTTTATCATTCTTTTTCTGAATTATTATACTCACAATAGCACGGTCAAGGTGCCTGGGGTGTTTCTTTCCAAGGTGCTTTCCGTTGGCAGATCTTAATTTTTCAGGACCCTAGCTTTTTGAAATTAGTAATTACCAGGACCCTCCATGAAATACAGGCATTGAGAAGTCTTTTGCAGTCACTTTTACTGAAGAGGTAACCTGATCTTATCTACCTTCTGATTTTACTGATCAACAACTGTACCAAAATGCCACATACCTACTTCTTCACTCTTTCACCCCTGGGGCCCTAATCTAACATTTTTTGTTCTCAACCCCCTTCTTTTGCTCTTTTAAACACTTTGAAGTTTGTTTCTTGATATCGTAACAGTAAACAGTTCTTTCTGTTAAAATATTGTATTGAAAACTACTTTTTTGTAACTATTTGAATATTGTACTGCTACATGTGGGAGAGAATTCAAAAAAATGCTCTTTTCTGACACCCACACAGCACAATGGAAATGAGCAGTTTAACACAGCAACTTTAATTACAGACACATATACTAAACTAATTGTGGTTTGCCTCACTAACAGTTGGAAATTCTCAAAAAGGCAGATATTTTGAACATATTTCAATATGTGTTCTTTCATTTTCATGACTTTCCCCCCTTGGCAGAGAGTACACAGTCAGCTACTAGGTTTTTTCCTTCACTCCAAATTTCTGTCATTTCCCAATGTAACCAGCAGTTTTCTTAAGCAAATATTCATTGTTCTCAGTATGTTTGTCCTCCATACAGCGTCCCATTTCATGGTAAACATGTGAGATTATTTTCTTCTTGAAATCATGCTGTACCAACAAGATAAAGAACATTAAAGGAATATCAAAGAAAAGCTCAGCTGAATACATGGAAAGCAGTGGAAAATCTATTTATCGGCTTCTATTCCTTGAAAACATCAATCATAATGGAAGGGTTTGTTAATCACCATACTATTTTTTTTTGTCTCGTATTTCCTTCCCTTTTCCTTGTGAGATACACATCTAGAAAAAAGTCAACTCTCTTCTACGGTAGCAAAATCGTAATTAAATACATCTCTGGCCAACTGAATGAACTGAATGTCTGAAAGGCATCACTTTTCATTCTGGGAAAAAGAATGCTTTGGTTTATGTCTGGTTTCACTCGTTCAGATGTCATGATTTCTAATGGTAAAAGGCAAGCTGGAAAAAAAAGTAAGGTCAAACCTTTTCATAACGACTGAAAAGCTCTTAATAAACAAGGTAAGATGTGTATATGCTTCTTTAGTATTGCTTTGGTATTAAAGATTTAGATCCCATCTGGTTCTTTACTCATAGACTACTTTGGAGAATTGATTAATCATCACAAAAGTAAAAATGCGCCTTTCATTACTAGCAGGTTTTGTGAAACACAAGATTTCTCTAGTATGTTTAATAAAGATATATCTTTCTTCTTACAGTAGCAGATATGTATATCAGAACATAAGCAATGTACAGGTGCAAGAGTGTATGCAATTTTATTCATGTCTGATCTCAAGCTACTTGTGAGAAAAGAGACATTTCTTATAAAACAATATTTTAATGTGTAAAAAAAAAAAATCAAGCCAAACTTGCTTCTTTCATGATGTTGTTTATGACATTAAGGGAGTACCATTATCAGACTAAAACCTCACAAAATCGGAACAAAGTTCTTCTGCTAAAGAGATGCCTACAACAAATTTTCATAATGAAAAATTTTATAAATACAATTAAGTCTATAATTTGAATGATTTTATGCAATATCATTAAATACAAAGACTCTTTCAGAAACAGAAGAGGAAAAAAAAAATGTTATTGCTCGTTCCATGATTTCCTGCCAGGATATTAAAGTCTTTCAAAATGAGCCACGCATTTGTAACACAGACACTGCAGGATTAGGAAGATTGTGGGATCAAGTGTTCCAAAAACCAAAATGGAAATGCTTATCTAGCTAAAGAAGAGTGGATGAGGCTCTTAATTTCAACAATGTAGTATACTGTGTGCACACCTACATCTCCCAAATGTAAGTAGTGAATATATGCCATCTTCAATTAATTTCTTTTTATTAAATTTGAAGTTTTAGAGAATATTCTGCATTTACTGAGGCAACAGTGAGATTCCAAGAGATCTTACAAGATTTTCAGTGAGGTAAAAGCAGAAGGTTCATTAGGTTAGTACATAAATGCTGCATTAGAAATTTACAAATACTCTTGAATATACTCATGCTTTAGTGAAAAAAGTAATAATCTTTAACCATAGAATCAAGTTTAAACTCTCTAGGAGCTACCTGGAAGTATTTCTCTTTCATATAATTATTTTCAAGCTAGTCTCTCAAATATATTGAAAACAAACATCATTCCCAATAGTAGTAAAACAGAGACTTTCAAGATCCCGAAATTCTAAAAACCCCATGTTCCCTTATGTACCTGCAAAATTGGCCTGATTTTCCAGAATTACTTCGAACATAATAGGTTTCCTTGATTTTTGCTGAACACCTATAAATGTAAGAGTATTTCACTGGAAGACACAAATTGCTCAACTTTTCTTTTTCCAAAACTACATAAACAATTTAGGAAAACATCCCTATTTGGAAATCCCCCCCTCCCCTTGACCTGAGCTCCTTACCTGATAAACTGACTCTCAAAATGAGAAGCTATACACCTAAGATAAATGAGCCTGTACCACACAGTGAGGAATATCAAAGCAAAACAAGTCAGTTTACCTTTGCCTTGCGAAAATGGTAGACTACCAGCATGCTTATGAAGTCCAGCAGCATACAGAGCGTTTGGAATGAGATGATAGCCAGCCGTAAATACTTGTCCTCCTGTGCATAGCAGGGAGTGTCGTCTGTACAGTAGGAACATCCTTCTCTGCAGGGTAGGCAGGTGTAGACTTCCTCTGACAATTCACCAACTGAAAAGCGATTTTCTGCATCTTTTCCTGAAAGTATCAGAAGGGCAAGGGGAGACACCTTTAGTTGTAGAGGATTAGGAGTTCATTCACACAGAAGCAAACCATTACTCTGCTGGACTCCCTTTCCCTCCTGGTTGGCCTCTCTAATAAGGTTACAAAATAGCTTGACCAGTGTTGCTTTTCTCACTTCGATCTCCTTTGTAACATTCAGAAAATGCAGGCCAAATCAGATATGAAGGAAAGTGAGCTTGTTAAACATCAAATGCTTCCCTGTTATATTTAAAGTTGGCTAAATCTGCACAGCAAATTCTATGAAGGAGAATTCTGAATGGGGACAAAAAGTATATGAAAGATTTGAGAATAAGGAAAGGATTTCACACAGACACATGAAGAGCAGACCCATTAACTACCTAATGTTCATAGTACAAGCTCTGATCCTATTTCAGATTGTTCCTCAATTTCATAAAGATGCTATCTAGTGAATTAATGAGCTTCAAATTAGATAAAACTCTTCTTAATTAACATTTGTTCAGCATGTTGTTGCATGATTGCACTACTCTGTGCCCAAAGCAAAACCAGTCCACTTACACTAAGTATAATTTTCCATTGTTCACACAAGCACATCAGGAAATCTAGAAAACCTACTGGCAAAAATTAATATTTTGTCTATGAAAATCAGTGATTCTTGAGCTGACATCCATCAAAATGAACCCATCAACAGCGCACATAGCAGGATTCCAACTTTTTCTGATCTATGAAGACTTTCCTGTAAACCCCTCTGAGGCTTCTTACCCTATAAGCAATTAATGGAGTAAAAAGGTGAAAAGGGGCAAAGAAAGAATATTATTAAATAAGATGGAAACCTGAATTTATTGAAAATGCTTACTATAGGGAAGATAGCCTTAGGAACTCACAGAAACAAGAGAATGTGGCTGAAGTCAAAGCAAAGGTGTGTTAAAATGTGTGATAACTCCTCTCACTTTACACAAGACTAGAAAATTGCTCCAATTTCTTTGATCAAAAATTTTGTCTGTCACTGACAACAGTGAATCATCCATTGTTTAGTCTTAATTCAAGAGACATCTTGTTCCACTGATGTTGCATGTGCATATGGGCTTATGGAACTCTCCTCAGACTTTTAGCTTGAAACAGAAGATTATCTCCAAGGGCAATTACTTACTGCCTTCTCAAATCTATGTACAAATGCACATGAGCTCACATCTGCTGACAGTCAAAGCCTGGGAAAGGGGCAAAGAGGTCCTATACCCAGGCCTGTTTATTTGGCATGCCATTCCAACAGCCCTGTGCTCCTCGCCCTCCGTGCAGGGTGCTTTGCTCCCACATCCCCTAGTGGGAAGAGAACAGAATGGTATTTCTCATGAAGATTGTGAATTTCTCTTTGGAGCTTTATTCTAGACAAAGATGTTGGAAACCTGAATAGAGCAGAGTAGTGCTGACTCACGCTGATAGTCAGATTTTCTTAGATACCAGCAGACAGCAAGAAGAGATTTTGTGCCTTTTTGACCCAGACTGTGGGAGGCAGGAATAGAAATGTTGGAAAATAACCATGCTTGGGCATGACAAAAAGGTGGAGAACCTCTAAGGAATACTATCTTGAAGAGGACTGGAAATCCTCTTCAGAGCAAACAGCCATGGGCCTCAGTACATTATCATTCCAAGAGCTCTACCAGAAACCACCATCTAACATTACATCCCTGTTTTCTTAATTACAGCTAGAGCAACGGACCCACACTGTATTCTAGCAGAGAACAGAAGTTAGTCTCCCACCTCCCATCTCCATATCCAAATCAAGAGTGCATTACCTACTGTCCAAGTTTTCCACTTTGTTTCCTCAACAGTTGCACTTGTCAACCTGCCTTTCCACCACACACCTGTTACTTTATTGTTTCTTAAAGAGTTGCCCTTCAATTAGCCCATCTCCAAAAAGATTATTTAATCTCTTTAAAATCTCACATTCCTGAGCCACATGAGCCATTCGTTAATATATTTTATGGTGTCAACTGTATAAATTATTTGCAGCACAAAAACATACACACTGAAAAAAACAAAATTTAAAACCTATAGCTATGAGACTACTAGTCACAAATATTATATGAATATGTCTTGATAATTTTGCATGGTCCTGAACTTGATACACTTACTTTATTTCTGAAATGTTCAACCTTGAAAGTCATTGCAAATACATTATAATCCATTTTATCAAGGATTTTCTTATCTGAATCACGCGTGGGAGTTTCTTCATGTGTATATGAATATATACAGGGATAACAGCCAATAAACAGTTGCATGTTGCAATATCCCACAGATATGACTTCATAACACAACAGTAAACCTTTGTTTAGCTTTGTCTGGTGTCGTCTGTTGTACACAAAGGAAGATCATCAATACAAATCTTCACTGTCTGCACTGCCAGATACAAATGATTTTTCTGTGAATATTTTTTGACTTGGAAACAATTCTTTGTTTTATAGGTAATATAAGAAAGATTAAAAAAATTTGATTTAGATGAGGTTTTCCACAATGTGATAAGGAACTATTGATTAACAACCCCCATATTTTTTAATTTTTTTCCTCCTTGACAAAAAGAAATAACATTTTTCAGACCCTCTAAAAGAAGTTCTTGGAAAAGAATGTCCATTTTATTTACCACTGACTGGGAGCTTGTTTGCCCAATCACACCCTTGTCCTGACTGTATGACTCAGGGCACTGCTACCCACTGCATAGCTGAACATTTCTGCCCTTTATTTCTGGTCCTGTCTACTCACTAAAGTCAATGGAACATCAGTTCAAACCACAGACAGTCCCAGCCAAGCATGACGTTACTGCCTCTAACAGTATTGCTAGAGATTTCATTGTGCCTTCTCCTGTCTCAGCAGTTCTTCAGGATTACATAACTCCTCCAGTGAAGAAAATCAGTTTTTCTTCCTCAAAAGATGACAAAAGATTATGGACACTTGTAAGGTAGATGGACAAGAAGTCAGTTCTGCTCTACATAAGGCTGCAGAGTTTTTAGCATGGACACAAATGAGACAGAAGTTATACTGTGCTGCAGGGAGTTAAAACTGACAATGAGGAAGGTGTAAAAAAGTACCATTCTAAAGGAAAAAAAGAACAGAAAAAAAAAATGCAGTAACCAAAAAATAAAAAGCATAAAAAGGAAGAAGAAAAGAACAAAGAATTGATGAAAAGTAGGAATAGGGACACAAACTAATACGAAGTACAATACAATAAAACAACAAGCTTACATGCTTCAGTTATATCCACTCTACGATATTTTTTCCCTAGTTCTTCACTCTTCTATCCCAGCTTATTTTTCTGTTGGATTGGCCCATCTGCTTTTGAAATGGTCTCCTGAGGGCAACTCTTCATCAGCTTCAGTTCTCCTAAGGACACTTTGCCACGCAAGGGATGCCTCAGCAGCTGCGATATTGCCAACTGAGATCTTCCTGCAAACTAAGAATGGCACCACAGGCTGCCAAGATCCAGGGCAGGAATTGCTACTGTCCCAAACCAAATCATTCCACACTCCAGTCAGAACTCAGCAGACGAACACAGAGAGCACAATGCATGCTGAGCACTGAGCTGAACAAAAGACTGATTCTGCTCCTTTTCTGTAATAGTGTAAATGAGGAACAACTCCAGTTGCTTCAGCGATGCTGCAGGAACCCAGTGGGATAACTGGACCTGCTAGCATCAAAACCTCGTAATCTGCTATGGTCATAAGCCTCAGCCTAGAAAGGGATTGCTGAAGTCAGTAACAATCTCCATATGTGCTAAGATCTGCATGTGTGAGTTCTGCTGAAGAACCAAAGCCAAAAGGCAGGTGTAAAAAATGGGAATTCCAGTTGAACTGAAAACCTCTCTTGGAACTTTTTATGTGATCATAGCAGTGTTAGAGACAGCACAGTCCTGTATTCAGACAAAAGGGCCACCTCTGGTGCAAGCACCTTTCTGCACAAGGCAGGTTCCACATCCAAACAACAAGTGCTAAGCAGAATTTCTACGATATATGGATGATGAATTGCTAAAGAGAGAACTTTTAGGTTGAACAAAGCACCTTGGTTCTGCTCAGGATTTTCCAATGCAAACCTGATTATCCCATGAGGCAGAGAACAGAACTGCTTTGGAGAAGGGTGTTCCAGAAGTGTGAAAATGTAAGGAGTCATCAGTTAGTCTATTCTACTAATTCTACTATTCTATTAATAGTGTTACCTAAAAATGAGCCATTAGGAGAAAGTGCATAGTCATGTACTCAAGCACTTACAGGTTAATACAACCTGCACACATGAAATATGTTTTTTTTTTTCTAAAATCAATTTCCAACCTCAAAAGAGACCTCGGGAATTTTTCAACAACTTTGTGCCCCACTGGTACCCAGTGGGTCCTCGTTGACACATGCAGAAAAAATAGAAAGGTTTTACATATTTTTGGCACTTTCAGTTCTGAAGAACTGATGCAGACATGGGAGGGAAATGTCCTCCTACCTGGCTTCTTATTCAGTAAGAGAACAGCCTAAATTCCAGCTGTGCCTCTGTCCCAAACACTCTTTGGGAACCTGCAACACGTGCAAGCTCCCTGGGAGCAGCAACATTGTACTGCTTTAAGACAGAAAAGCAACTGATCTGCAAAATCTTTCCTACATGGGACACTGTTTATGCCACATTGCATCTTGGCATTCAGGGCAACAGCTGAGTTTGCAGAGAGGCAGAAAAGCAATCTTATAAGCCTTCCTACCAATAAACTGTGTAGTGCTCAACATCCCTGAAAAGCCACTTAATACAGGTATCTTTCAGGCTCAAACCGAAATATCAATCTGGACCTAAAGCAAAACCTTTCCCTCGCTTAAAAGTCAGACACTTCAGGCACAATGTGCAGCTGTAGTTAACCATATTTTGTTGTGAAGCAGAATCCCAGTATCATTGATAAATGCTTCCATTTCAAGACACAACACACTCAATCTAATTTTTAAATCCAGAAAAGTATAAAACTGATCATTTTTTCTATCTTCTTTCTTGTATCTCAAGACCTGTAAATCTTTGCTGCCTTCTTATTTTATTCCACTAGGAATACTTTCTAAATGATTAACAGTTCTATTCAGTTTCATCTCTTTTATCATCAGATTTCACGAACTTATCTCACAGAGATCTTCAGGTCAGACAGTTTCTGTCAAAACTGCTTGCAGGATTTGTGTCTAGAATTCCTATGTTATCATCGTTTTGAAGCACCAAATACATATTACAGCCATTTTAACCATGGAATTTTTTTCCTCTTTTCTTTTTACAGAATGCAGTTGTTTGACAGGGCCAACTTTCCTTTGAACCACAGGTTTTTCTCATTACTCAGTCATTTCCAGTCTCACTAGAAAATCATCTATAAAACTTGGCAGATGGAGCTGCATCTGGATTAATTAAAGCAGTTCTTTATTACTATTTCAAAACTCACAGATACAAAGGCTCAACTCAAACTGGTCCAAAATCATGTAATTACACACCCTAAAATATCAGCATATGCAAACACTTTCTTGAGACAAATTTCACTCTGTTAGGAGCTAAATATCCTTTCTACTAAGGTAGGTATATAGGCTCTTCCTTCTAAATTAAATGAAGAAAAAAGGTTACTTGTCTGAGGTATTACTTTTCCCATCTAAAGACAAATTACCCTCCAGGGAAGCCATGTTCTTGATGCTGACTGCAGTTCAAACCTAGGTGACTAATACATAGCAAGCCTCTGATATAAAATTAAGCTCACCCTTGATGAGCAATGCTGTTGTGATCTCTAGGCACATTATTTTCGTGTGTTCTCTGGCATTTGGTATGACAAAAATCTAAGAATTATTTTTTTTTAATATGCTCACTCAAGGAGTTAAATCCCAATTCCAGCAGAACTCACTACACTGCAGGAGGAACCAAACATCCTCCTTACTTCACACAGCCCAGAGAAACAGCACTATCACAAGGCTGCCATCTGTGATACTTTACAATATGAAAAGAGAAGGGGAAACAAACACTCATCGGGTAAACTGTTGAACAAACTGTGCTATTTAGGCTACAAATACATACAGGAGACATGATATCTCTCACAGATATATATGTGCACGGTTAAGTGTTGAATAGTACTAGAGGTATTTCTACAGTGGAACAGGAATAGCTATTTACATATAAGGCAGGAGATAATACACCCAGTCTCGGATCAAGCTTGGTGAAAGTTATTCACTGCCATTCCCTGGGCATCTCATACAAACTGCTCTCACAGAGGAGAGCTGATGACATGAACCTTTGCCTAAAGAATAGTGGGAAGAAGCTAAGGATGGTATTTAACTGAAAGCAGAAGGCAGTGAAGGATACTCTGTTACACTTTCAAGCAGCAGCTTTGCACCTGTGGCTGCAGCATGAGCTCTATTAGTACAACTACAACAATTACAGCATAAAATCTGTGCAGAGATTTGGTCATATGATAAAAGTACAGACATCAAGTTTGGGCATGCAGTTTATCTGTTTTCCCTGCTGAGAATCAACCAAGTTCTGTTTCCCCTGCTGTCGACAACTCAGTCCATACAATGTGTGTCCTGGGTACGTGGATGCTGTTTGTCACTCATATCATACAGCCAAGCAGACTTCCAGGCCTGAACCACCTCTATTACCTCATTGGCATCTCCCTTTGGATTCTCCTTTGCAAATGAAGTAAAATAAAAACAATTAAAGCCACACAAAGCCAGAGGCTAGGGTATTCTCACTTCCTCTGGCCAAAGTGAAAATGAGTAGATTAATTTCCAGAATACTTCTGCTTGAGCGCAGGTGCCAGAAATCTCTATTTCCCCTTAGCACAACTTCTTTTCATGTTTTTAAATTTATTTACAAATCAAATATTCTTCAAGTGGGTATGTTTTACAGGATCCTCAAGAGTATTGTGAATGACAAACCAAAGGACTAGAACTCCTTAAGTGATTATATAATCTGAGAGTTGCAAACCACTGGGATTTTACTGTATAACCCAGACAAGGATAAAAAGGAGCCCTGCATTATTAATGCTAGATCTGTTTTCTTTTTTTTTTTCTTTTAGCTCAAGCAAAGGCACTTACTCTGAAAGCTGTTCACTGAGAAGATGTTGGGATGATAGAATCCAGCTTTGCAAATACATTTGTAGGCTCCAAGCACAAATCCAAGGCCTTTAATTGGCATGCACTGTGAAAAGGAAAAAAAGAAAAGTCATGCAGATGATCATACAACTGTATACTCAGATGTACATTCAGGTATAAAAACATTACAAGATATTGCACACAGACTTCTAAGAACAAATAGGCACTCCTTGCAGACTGACAGCATTTTCTCAGTGGCTTTTCCTGTAGTCATATATCACTCCATTTTTTTTCCCTTGTCGTTCATCACCAACAAACAGCAAAGACAGCTATAATCAAGCCTGTTCCAGTGGTGAACTGACCAAGTGCCAAATTTGACTCTTGCACATTTGCTCTAGGCAGGACATCCAATGGTTGTGTTTTTCCCTGAAGAGTTTCCAGCACTTTTTCCCAGCACAGCAGGTGGAGACAGCTGGAGCTCACACTACATGAGTAAGAACATGGACACCCACAGCCAAGCCACCAACCTTCTGCCGGCAGCACATGCCGGTGCCCCCGCCACAATGGCAAGCACAGCAGAGTGGGGATAACCCAGTTAAAACACAAACAACTGGTTAGAGAAAATGGCTGCAGACATACATCTAACATTGGTGAAAAAGAGAAAACCTATGTCAACAGGAGCCCCATACTTTTAAGCTCTCTTGTCCCTTTTGGAGGAAGCAATACATGAAACAAGTTTTGTTTAAATTCAGCTTCACTCTTGCTTACTTCTGACATCAGGTCAACCACAGCAAATTTATTACCATGACAGAACATCTACTGTTAGACCATTTCTGTACCTCAAACAGACTCTGTCTAGTACAAAGGAAAGAAACAGTACAGCAACATAAAGGTAGAAACACTGGTAAAATTATGTTTCCCAGTACAGTTTATTTCACTTCATCAGACTGAAGTAGACTTCTACACTAAATGCCTTTCCCATCAGTATAGGTGTACTTACAGCATAGGTGTACCTATACCAACACACCTCCATGAATAAGAACTAGACACCAGCAGTTCCTCAGTGGCCAATTGAATGATTTAACTAAAACAGCCTCTGCCCTCTCACCTGACTGTGACTTTAGAATATGCTTCAATTTCTAAATGTCTGTAACTGGCAGGAAGACGCAGAGGACAAGGTTCAGTAAAAAACATTTGAGTTTCAAAAAGTCAAGTGTACAACAAGAAAGCACTTGTGTCTGCATTGACACTTTAGCAAAATTCAAAAAGAAAAATTAAAAATAAATAAAGATTAATAAATTTTTATTATCTCAAATTTCAGCTTTGTGACATCATTCTGCCTGATGTGAGGAAAGCCACTCTGCTTTTCTTTGCCTCTGTTTCTCAGATGGCATCATCTTTTCTTGTACCCTTTGCCAATCTGGCATCCATGCAGGCAGTGCAGAGCTGTGGGTGCTGTTGGTAAAAAGCTAATGAGTAGGAAACCGGTATGCAAGAACATTGAAAATTCCTTCAGCTTTTGTATAAATATGAAAGAAGGGAAAATAAAAGCAAAGAGAAGGCACAAATCTTTTTTTTTTTTCCACACTTTATGCTGCAGAAATATGACTGTTGACAGGGTGGAAGGCAGGAGAAATTGAAGTGGGATGAGTGTGTGTGCAAGTCCAATGACAGCAAAACCTCTTTAACCAGGTGTAAAAAGGTAGTTAAAGTGTTGAAAAGACTCTTAAGGAGAAAATTCTCTTCTGCCCTTCTGGCTTCTTGCTTTGTAACATGAAGATACACCATACTACAGAGACTGTATTTTCTTTCTGAAGGAAAAGAAGAAAAGAAGTAGTTTCTACTGTATTCTGTGAACACTATATTCATAATCCTTTCCCACTGAACAAATCCATAGAATCATAGAATTGTTCACATAAAATATGCCATAGGCTCGTGAATCTGTTCTGCATTAAAATGAATGTTTAACTGATGGTTCTTTCACAAACATACATTATTCACATCAAATAAAAGTCTGTACCTTTTATTGTCACTGACCAGTCTAGAACTTGAAAATCACCAAAATATTTCAAATGCTGTAATCTTTCCTTGGTCTAGGACATTATCCTTGCTTCCAGACTTTGGCAGCTGTAATAATGCACATCTTAAAAATTGTCAATTTGTTTCTTGCATTGCACACAATACCGTGCAAAGGTACAATAGGGGTCAGGACAGCCTGTTGAAAGGTGGAACAAAGAGAAGGAGAGAAAGAAGCCTAGATCACTCTAGATCTAGGCTAGATGCAGTTTCAAACTCTGAAATTCCACTCTGCTCAACATTTCAGGCAAACATTTACAGCCTGAGTTTTTTCAAGAAATTGCAGCAGCTAGGTGGGGAAGAACACTAAATACTTTCCCTGGAAAGAAAAATTTTCGTTCTTTTCACAAAAGATTTAACAGTTAATATTTTATTAACCAATGGTGGTAAATACTATGGTGAAAAAGGTAATAAATAAATTAAGAGTTTTCTGCTGCACAGAAGGAGTTTAGCAAACAAAGTCCAGATTTGTTTGCAATGTTTGTAAACAGACACAGAGGCTTTTCCTGGCTGTCTGTGGGTGAATCTACACAATACACAGCAGGCACAGACAAGCAGCTTTTGTCCTTGGTTCCAGTGACCCCAGTGGCAGATTGAGCACAAGCCTGGCAAAGCTGTACCAGCTCACCCACAGCAGCCACAGGATCAGCCACAGGTCTCAGAGCCTGAGGAGCGCAGGAACTGAGCAACACACAACAGACCGTGCAGACACAGCCAGTAAAATATTGATCTGCTGCTGAGTTACTTAAGATTTGATCCATATAGAACTTAGCACTGAAAAAAAGCAGATGTGTGAAAAATATCTGCTTCCATATAAGCAAAAAAAACGTAAGCATAAAACTGATCTGGTTTCAGATTTCATTATAAATGTGAAAGCAAAGCTCTGGGAATAAACCCACCATATTACTGACCATTTTTCAATTCATCAGTACTCATAAGCTTTTTAAAAATCATACTTTATTTAATTCATGAAAGCAGCTACTATAGGTTAGATCAGAAGCTATATTTAGGCTTGTATCACATCTCCTACATGCCCAGAACCCAATGTCAAGGCAAACAGTGAAAGATGCAGATGGCTATTGAATGATCCTTCACCCATATGCCCTTCAGGCCATCATACTCCTAAATGGAATTCGTATTGCTTTAAATTCCAGCCATTAGTTCTTACAGATGGCTTGGTTACCATTAAGATCAGCTTTATCATTTTCTCTGCTAAAAAGAGAATAATAGGTGTGTGTAGAATTCACACAGCACATTTATTCCACCTATCTGTTCCCTGGTATTATATTTTTAGCTTTATAGTATTAGTCTAATTTACTGACTCCCAGGTTTAACGTAGTATGCTTTAAATTATATATTCAGCTCAAAAAATTAAGATATTCTATGAATATCTTGAAAATATTTATAAATAAATAGCCCCTGAATCAAAACAGACACAACATCTAAACCATTTTTTTTTGAAGTCTGTATTGGTTTAATTTTATGCTGCCTGTTGTAAAGGACAATGTTGGTAAAATCTAATGCGATAAAGATTATCTCTGCTGGAAGAAAATAAACCTTTCAAATAACCTGTGCAGTTGCTTTGAAAGTCTGAGCCAAATCTTCTGGCACAAGAGAGACAAAGCCCTTCATCAGATCTGATTAGGTAGAAACCAATTGACAAAGTATTCAGCAGACACACAAAGCAGGTGTTACATCCACATCGGATGTAACGGAAAGGGGAGAAGAGGGCAAAAAGAAACTAGTAGTTTAAGAGAAAGCATGTGGCATCATGTCCTACATGTAATTTAGAAACTCAGACAAATGACTAAACAAATCTGTCCTGTGGCATTCTTGAGCAGAGGGGGTAAACCAGTAAGTTTGGAATTTAAGGAGAAAAACAAACAAACAAACAAACTAAAAACGCAGCTAGCCTTGACTTGGGTACTTTTAGTTTTTCAAATAGCAGCCTTCAAAATCTGTATTTCCCCATGGAAACAGAAATGAGAGCATCTCCCTTTTCTAAAGTCGACTCCTTGTTCACAGGACATAATAGGAGCAAAGTCATGATAGATAAAGAGTAACAAAAATAATACAGGTAAGCCCATATTTCTTTGCTCTGGTCAGGGGCAGCACATAGGGGATTTCTAGAAAATGCTAAACACATATGAGTAATTTTGTGCCTGGCACACAATAGCAGCTGGAGCAGGCTGGTGTCCTGCAAGACCCCACAAGGTTTTTTCTGATCCTGTTTACCTTTGTGGTCAAGCACACTCACTCATAAAAAGCATAAGAAAAAGAAGACAAAAGCCAAAGTGTCTCTGCCTAAGTCAGTGACAGCTCTGACATTGAAAAGGCTTTAGCCATTGTATTTTCTCACTTCATTTACCCTTCAAGGACAGTTTGCAGCTGTGTTTGCAGCCTCACAAGTGAACAGCGAGCACATCCATACAATCCAAGAACTTTCTGCAACACCTGGGAGGCCCTGCTTGTGTCCAGACAGCTTGGGAGGCAGCCAGCCTGCCAACCACACTACTCATAAGCTTTTCTCTTCAAACACACCATTTTGCTTCAAAAGTACAGGATAGGGTTCACACAACAGAGTTACTTAGGCCCCTGTAGCTCTTCTCCTACCTTCTGAGTGCATTGGTGGAGTTAATTATTTTTAGATGCAAGTTCAAAAACGTGTTTTCCAACAACAAGGGACTTAGAATAACACCAAGTTGTTTAAATCTGAGTCAGCTGAAGCACAACAACAACAGTTGATCTGATTCAGGTTAGAGCAAAGGTAGCTGTCAGGACAATATTTGTCTTCCTAGTTTGATGCTTTGCTAAAAATTCCTTTATGTTTTTCAATCTGAAATTTCATTATTCTGGTTTTGTTAAGCATGGCTGAGACTAAATACTGATAGTAAGGAGCCTCAGCTCATTCACACGAATAATGATAAATGACACCTGACTACTGACAAACCACAAGCAGAAAAGAGCAGAAAAGTTAATGTCAGTTACTAAATGTAAGAGACTATAGAGCCTTTAACATCTAATTAACCTCTTCTGCAATGTGAGTAATTTTGGTGACCAGGCTGTATGTCTGAGGACACACAGGATTCCCTTCCGTTTATCTCCTTCACTCCAAAGATGCAGATGTTATCAGCCCTTGGGTGCATAAACACTACAAAAATGCAAGTACTAGGGAAAAAAATGGTGGCAGTGAAGAATTTTGCAAAGAAATGAGAGATGAGAAATATGTACAAATCATGCCATCTGCTTAGAAGACAGTAAAAGAGAAAAAGTTTAATTTAGCAGTGTTTGAAAGTAGGTTACTTGGGGCCATGGTGGGGCTACAGAGCAGAAAACTCATCATCAGCTGTTGTCGTGCACATAGAGAACCCACAGTCAGCTTACAAACTATGCTTCCCACAGTCAGGATCCTTTACAGAAGGACAACAATTAGAGCAATTTTCAGAGGATGTGTAGCTTTGACACACAGGTTCTCTGCAATGACAGTGTTTAAGACAGATTTTTCATTACTGCTTTCATTACTGCAGTCTACAGTCAGGCTACTTTAACAATAAAAATCTTTACTTGGCAGTCTGGAATTGACACTGGTAACCTGAATATTATTTTAGAACACCTCAAACTTCACTTCTGATTAACATGCTAAACAATAAAATTACAATTTCTCCTCTCCTAGAAAACTGCACTGCAATTACAGGGGAACCTGTTAACAGACACCAAAGGGACTGAGAATTTTATAGCCATTAAATAATGCAGTGTAATTAATTCGTAGGCATTTTCTCGGGGACAGATATCCTTGGCTTTGAGGATGAACTAAGACATTTTTCACCAATAGCACAGGTTAAACTTCATTTAGAGCAAAGTTTAATTCACTTCCTCGGTGTCTTACCTATATTAGAGAGAATTCTCTTCATACTGTCTCTCCATCCGTTTTTTCCCTATCACTAGGATAACTGCTTTACACATGGGCAATACTAGAAATATCAAACATTATCTGCAGAAGACCTTCCAGAAGCTGTTAAGGAATATGCCAAAACATACAGAGGTCCTTTACCTCTGGATATCTGGTTCTGCCAGCTACTTCTGCATTCATCTGTGACTTGGCAGCAAATGTTGCAAAGTTTGCCTGGAAGATGAGCCACACAGTGAGACAAGAAAGCTTGCCAAAACCTGCAAGAATGTGAGTCATTTCCAAAATCATCTAGTGGGGGGGAAAGCTGTATCTTTTCCTGATCCCCACAAAGGATGCAGTGTTAAGAAATGCAAAACTCCTTAATTTGGTATTACTTATTCATGTAAACTTTTTAACCAAATTTTCTGCTGGCCTTTCTCTGCCCATAAATGCAACCAACAGTGCTATGACAATATAAACTACTTCCATTCTGAAATCCATTTTTTTGCACATTTATAAACTTTAAAATATTTATTTATTTATAATACTAAGAACATATTTTTTAATAAAGGCCAATAAGAAATACAAGAATAGTCAGTTCAGCCCAGTAACTCATTAAGAGAATTGGGGAATTCATCAAGGAACGCATCAAGGAAAGAGTAACAGAGGGTGCATGGGAATTGCACAGCTCATCTCACAGAATGGCACAGCCAAACATCCAGTAGACTGTGCTATTCTTTGGAAAGAGTCTGACTGTTGAAGTGCTTCCTGCATGGATAGATAGCCTGCTGGCCCTGCTAGCTGGAAACGGAAAAAATTTCCTGTAGTTCATCCAAAAGCTAACAAATCAATGGGTAATTTAGATGCATAAATCAAAGAGGGGAATAAAATGGTAGGAAACTGTGCACGATATTTTAATAAGTTAACACGGACAACATTGCTAAACCAACATTTTCTAGCTAGGAGATGTATCTGTCTTTTCTACTGTATTTCCCAGCAACCACTCACGTAATTACTTCTTGATTCTTAAAACATTATTTTTAGGCTGATTCCACATACTAGCAAGACATACGTAACCACACTGGAAAAGGTCTGCAACAGTTTGTGTTGTTTTCCCAACCCACAGTAACTTTTCTGACTTACTGGCTGGTTCCAGACGGTGCAGTAGGGGCCAGAAACTTGCTAAGTTCCCACAGGCTTCATGAAAATAACATCCTGGTAGAGAAGAGTTACCTTCTCAGTGTCCCTGCTGAGGGAGAAACTACATCATAAGGACATACCTTTTATTAGACACCAGAGATTGCTCTTTGAAACACCAGTCACAAGAAAAGCTTTAGCTGGCACTGGTGCCTTCCTAGAGGCCAGCCAACAGCATAACATCCTCATAGGCAAACTCAGGAAGTGTGGACTGGATGATTGGACAGTGAGGCAGATTGAGAACTGGTTGAATGGCAAATCCTAGAGGGTTGCAATCAGTGGCACAGAGTCTAGTTGGAGGCCTAGTCACTAGTGATGTCTTCCCAGGGTTCAATACAGGGCCCAGTATTGCTTAATTTGTTTATCAATGACTTGGATGAAGGGGCAGAGGCCTTCTCAGCAAGTTCTCGAAAGACACAAAGCTGAGAGGAGTGGCTGATACCCCAGAGAGCTGTGCAGTCCTTCAGAAGGACCCTGACAGGTTGGAGAGACGGGCAGAGAAGAACGGTCTGAAATTCAGCCAGGGCAATGCAGAGTCCTGCACCTGGGGAGGAATCACCCCATGCACCAGGACAGGCTGGTTGCTGATCTGCTGAAAAGCAGTTCCTCGGAGAAGGACCTGGAGGTCCTGCTGGACAACAAGCTGACCAGGAGCCAACAGTGTGCTGTTCTGGCCAGGAAGGCCAATGGAATCCTAGGGTGCATTAGGAAAAGCATTGCCAGCAGACCAAGGGAGGCAATCCTGCCCCTCTACTCAGCCCTGGTGAGGCCACATCTGGAGTGCTGTGTCCAGTTCCTGAGCTCCTGAAGAGGGTCTAGCAGAGGTGACAAAGATGATTAAGGAACTGGAGTATCTCTTACAAGGAAAGGCTGAGGGAGCTGGGCCTGTTCAGCCTTAAGAAGAGATGACTGAGAGGGACCTCATCAATGCCTATAAAGTAAAGGGGGTGTCAAGAAGATGGAGCCAGGCTCTTCTCGGTGGTGCCAAGCAATAGGACAAAGCAATAGGACAAAAGGCAATGAGCAGAAATTGATGCACAGGAAGTTCCACCTGAACACGAGGAAGAACTTCTTCACTGTGTCAGTGACTGTGCACTGGAACCAATCACCCACAGAGGTTGTGGAATCTCCCTCACTGGAGAGATTCAAGAATGGTCTGGTCATAGCCCTGAGTAACATACTCTAGGATGGTCCTGCTTGAGCAGGGAAGTTGGGATAGATGACCCACAGTGGTCCCTTTCAACCTTACCCATTCTGTGATAAGAAAATATATGAGGAAACCAGACTACAACAACCTGATGTTCCTGTACCTTGGTATTCAGTCCATCTTCAGGACAAGTTGGCCTATTTTTCCAGAGCTTTTGACTATTCAAGACTAACAGCAGTCTTGAGTTGAGTCTACCTGTGCAAAGTTGGGTAAATGATGCTCCTAGCCACAAAATTAATTCTTACTGAAATTCTACTTGAGTATTTTGTGAGAAGACAGCTACGCAAAGGCTCAAATTTTAGTCATTTTTACTTTTTACAGCACTCTTTCCTTTCTGACCATCAGCAGCATGTATATTAAAAGTGTATTTCTTTAATTCAAGAAGACAGTCATGTCCTGCAGCAGAGAGACTGCTCTGCCCCCAAGTTGATCAATATCCTTTCATTAATTTTGCTTCATTCTGGACTCTAGTCTCTACAGTTCAATGGTCAACTCATCAGGAAAGTTAATCTAAGTTAATCTTACTTAAAAGATACTATAAGTATTTGAGTTTTTCTACTTGTCAAATATATATTCATGTTCCAGCCACAAGCCTCCCATCCTCAGGGTTGGATTCTCCCTCAGAACTAAACTTCAGAGCACAGTTTCTAGGCTTAACCTATCATAGAATCAGCCAGGTTGGAAAAGACCTCTGAGATCAAGTCCAACCCTCGATCCAACACCACCGTGGTTACCAGACCATGGCACTAAGTGCCACATCCAGCCTCATCTTAAAAACCTCCAGGGACGGAGAATCCACCACTTCCCTGGGCAGCCCATTCCAATGCCTGATTACCCTCTCTGTAAACAATTTCTTCTTATTATCCAACCTAAACCTCCCCTGGAAGAGCTTAAGACTTGTCCTACTCTTGTCCTACTGCTGGCCGCCTGGGAGAAAACACCAACCCCTACCTGGCTACAACCTCCTTTAAGGGAGTTGTAGAGAGTGATGAGGTCTCCCCTGAGCCTCCTCCAGGCTAAACAACCCCAGCTCCCTCAGCTTCTCCTCATAGGACTTGTGCTCCAGTCCCTTCACCAGCCTTGTTGCTCTTCTCTGGACCTGCTCCAGCACCTCAATATCCTTCCTGAACTGAGGGGTCCAGAGCTGGACACAGTACTCCAGGTGTGGTCTCACCAGCACTGAGTACAGGGGAAGAATCACTTCCCTGGACCTGTTGGACACACTGTTCCATGTTCCAGCCAAAAGCCTCCCATCCTCAGGGTTGGGTTCTCCATCAGAACTAAAGTTCAGAGCACAGTTTCTAGGTTTAACTTATGATCTGAGCTCTGTTAAACTACATATTCCTTTTGATTGTTTTCCATCTTATCAGCTGTCTACTTTCACAATCTCATCTACTGGAGGAAACCATGATTTTGGGGCAATGCCATCATTCCTCCTCTTGCCCAAGAACACTACAGACCATGGTCTGTCAGACTGCCATTCAAGCACCACCATAAGGGTTATATCACAGTGAGAAGAAGTACCATATTGTTGCTGTCAGAAAAAATCCTCCCCAAATGCCACTACTTGACAGTGGCACTGACCTCCATAGCCTGGAGCTGTATACTCACTCACTACAAGGCACAAGTACAACAGAGGTGCTACATGTCCCACTAGCACCATGAAAACAGAGCACCCACTATTTGCCAGCTCATTTCACCTCTTCTTTAGCATTAGGCAAGTACAAGCATTTTTAAAAATGCTTTCAGCAAGACAGGTTAACTTGTGGATAACAAATCAGAAACAAAATGTTTTAACAACATAATATAAAACAGTAATACACTTGATAAATTAACACCTGTCTAGTTGCTTACTGCTTCTCATCCAGGACACCTCAGAGATCAGCCATGAGAGCACACCATGAAATCCTGCTTTTTGCTCTGAACACTCACTTTCTTCCTTCAACCTTTATCAGCTTTATGGAAAAATGCCTTAATTCTGAGCAGTAACTGTCCTACAGGTAAGTTTTCATTTCTAGGTTTAAGGCTAGCCACAGTGTTGGTGATCCAGCTCCATTTATGGAGCCACCAGATTCTAGATAGACACTTTGAAAATATTTTATCTGTTCTTCTGCTTCACTTATTTCAAATCTAGATTGCTACTTTTTATCCAAAGCCATGTAGTCTTGATGACTCTTATCTCACTCCTTCATTGCCTTCTGAAGGTGAAGGGTTTGAGCATGGATGTAAATTCCTTGGAAGGCTCTCTCTAAATTACTGCTTTTGATATTTCACGATGCTTCTCTCTCCCCATCATTACTTTTCCTTCAGGTTTGCACTTATTCCAACAAGGCTAGTCGTGTGCCACGGTGATTAAAAGACACTTTTCCCTGTTCTTGACTGCCATTTCCTGCCCGAGCCAAAGTCCTCCTTCATATAAAGCTACAGCCAAACTCCATTTAACATTATGAAAGCTACACACTATAAAGTTGTTCTCTGAAGGTCACAGTATAACACCAGCTTTGTTTTGATACAGACCCACAAAGTGCATTCTGTGTGAGAATAAGGTATTGTGTAGGAATGCAAATATTCTCTTGTCCTGTCTCCAACAGGAGTTGTGTTACTCTGTGTTACAGGGTCCTCTTGCATCCACAGAAATTTTAGGTGGGTGGGTGTCTACTGGAGCACATCACCCACAGCTTAATGGGTCCCAGAGCCCAGGGAATCCACAGAGCAGTCCAGACTCACAGCTGTGGCAAGGTGACTTAAAATCTTGCTAAGAGTCCTCCTCCCTTGTGAGATCTCCAAGCAGGACAGCTTTCTTCCTGTATAAATCTGTAGTATAACTAATCTTTACCACAGAAGTATTGCCACATTTCAATTGATCCTCTGAGATATAACAATACACACACCAAAATGAAGGTTAAGTTCGAATCTAAGCTGGAAGGATGAAATACACTTTTTGTTTTAATTTGCTCAGTACTCTGTTTCCCTTTGGTTCAGCAATGTCCTGTTTTTGACCCAAGGTCCCAAACTAGCAGACAGATTACCCAATTCCAAAATGAGTTCCCTGCTAACCCAAATGGCAGATGGCCACACCACAAAGATAAAACATGATGTTGGTCCAGTTTGCAGCAGAAAGCTAAAGCAAAGCATCAAACAATCACTGGAAACAGAAACTCTGGAACATTGTATTCCTTCTCCTGGCAGGGTAACTACTGATAAAACTATTTGAAAATCATGCAACTGCAAATTTGGAAGCCGGTTTCCTAAGAGTTATTGAGAACATCAGAAAATTCAGCAAGTTTACTTGCACTGTAGTTATTTCTTCCTCAAGTACTTGCAAGTATAGAGTGGCAGAAGAGTAACATCAAAACACAGGAATCAGTGGTCTTCAAGCAGTAGGGTACCTATCAGTCACCTACTCTATTTAATGAACTTGCATGAAAACAGGGCTTAAAGAATAACAAGTAACGTGGTACATCAACTGAAGAGAAAGCAAGCTGGAGTTTTCTCTCTGTTTTTCAGCAGCTGCCAGGAGCTGGTTCACAAAGCATGATAGACTGGATCTTTTCTGACAACATTAAAATTAAAAATGAAATTGTTTTCCATTATTAATTATAGAAATGTACCTCTTGTTCTGAGAGCTCTCAGAAATGGTGAAACAGCATCTGCCAGCAGCACAATGTAGGCATATAAACCTCAGCAGACAATAAGATGCTTGGAAGAGTTTGCCTCAGATTCAACAAAATGTCAAGTTTACTTTCCATCTGACAGAGCAAACTCATTTTTATTGGAAGCCACTACAGAAATAGCACTGAAGACCTGACAGCCTCAATGTGACACAGGTATGCACATACAAGCACCCACTCTTGATCTGTATTATTACTTTTTAACTCTTACTTTGAAACCACTTGCAGATGTTACAACACAGTTACCACTTCTATCCAGTGGCACAATCCCAGTGAAGCTTAAGCCAGGACAAATGAGGTGGAACCAGGTCCTGTCACACATTCATAGATTTTAGTGGGTAACATGTAGATATTATGGAGGTGACAATGGAAGAGGAAACGCCTTTCAGGTTGAGAGAAGATGTTTGGTTAGTAATTTCATTAACCTGCAAATTTAATGGCATCAGATTTCGCTTCATATTTATAAATAAATAATGGTCACCTGTCTTCCTGGGTTAACAATACCACAAGAACAACAACACTATAGCACACAGGCTTGTAGAATTAACCTACTGCTATGTTTTGTTACTGCTCTCCCCTCCCTGTCCTTTCTACTTTCATTCTGCTGCAAAACATAACACATCACTAAGGACATGGGACTTGTGACCCACTTCCCCAGAAACATCTCCCACCTCATCCCCGGAACAACAAAGACTCTCCATCTGCCTCCCTTCAAAAGACTCTTATTCCCAACGATTATGAAGCAGGACACAAATCCAGGAACCAGCCCATTCAGAAGCCTGAAGAGCCTTCCCAGTGCAAATACATTTCCAAATCTTCTAAAAGCACAAATGGGACAGAGACTGGGTCTTCCATATTTCTATTCTGCGACTTATAAAATTCCATCTCAACCGTTGACTTTATTAAAACAAACAACAAACAAACAAAAAGAAAAAAATCCACCAGGTAAATTCTATTTACATGCTCCTGCATGCTAAGTGAATTATAAACCAGCAAAGTTTCTAGACAAGAGTTTCTTTGAGTTTTCTTGAGTCTAAGCAAACTCTCCCAAAGTACTGTCATTGCTTCACAGATTCCAGGAAGTTTCCAGATTCTATGCATAAAGGCTGTAATTCTATAGTATAGTAAATACAATCCTATAATATGATAACTATATTCAAAAGTTCCATCTTAGTTATGATATCATAGGATTGTATTCACTATATTATAGAATTATAGAGGTGCATGAAGGGACCATGGTAGAAGCTTATGGTGAAATCCTACTCTCTTCATCAACCTTACACTGAGTAAGCTGCAGAATATGTAAGGAAAACCCTAAAACCAGAGGCATTGTTCTGGAAGCTCAAAAAATTCAGAAACATCAGGTGAAAAAGCAAAGCACTCTCTACTAGCAGCATGAGAGCCCTGCAAACCTGCAGGGTTTAGAGCTTGCGTGCTTCCAGGTCAGGTTTGGAGGTTCTTGCTAAGGTTCAAAATGTTCAGAAGTTCATAGGCATCTGCATGGTCGCTCCAGGACAAATACTTAAGCAGACTGTCAATGTGACTTACCTACTAACAATCCTTTCCTACCTCTCATCAGTAAAATGTTTTCTTTGCTTATCTATAGGCTTCTGTTTTGCTTGTCTTGTAAATGATACATATTTTCCTTATCTATGGACTTCTTGGGGTGAGGGGCTTTCTTTTTTGATCCCACTTGCAAATCCTCAAGACATCTCAAGATCAGGGATTTCATACAGCCTTATACCATGAGAAGTGTTTTGGTGAACCAGTATATATGCCAGGCTGATTGTTCAGTGTCATACCCATATGGAAATAGAGGGGGGAAAAGAAAAAAAATAAATAAAGGTTTCTTGCTCTAAAAAGTAGTAACTTGCTCACTATAATATAAATATTTTTACAGTATTCCCATGATATAAAGAAGGTTACCTGACAAGCTAAATTGTACTTGGGGTTTTACACTAACTCTTTGTTATCTTTATTAGCTCTTTTGAGACTATTATGCTGCTTATAGTTACCCTAATGTGTAAAAAAAAAAAAAAAAGCCAAACAGTTAATATCGGCAGTGATGCTGGTACTGACAAAGCAAGTTATAGACACCGAAGTTAATTATATTCAAATTAAAGTAAATTTGGGAAAAGCACTCAGCATTTGACTACTTTTCAAATTACAATCTACTGTAAACGCACAACTTCACTAGCAAATTTTTATAAACTTGTGTTAGAGAAATCAGTTTTGTGAAGGAAAAGTTCTCTGTGTAAAGACCAAATGGAAAGAAGTGAATGGGCAATTAAACACCTCCACCTCCAGAACACACCCTTCCAGCAGCAGCCAGGTGAGTGCCAGTGTCCCTTCATCCACCTCCAGCTGTTACATGTGAAAGAGGGGAAGGGTGGGATTTTATATACTGCATCCATCATGCTTTTTCTTATTATAGTTTCCAGTGCTTCAAGACAGACGATTTAACACAGAAACGCTACTTTTGTGCCTTAAAAAATTTTACCCAGGTATTCATACAAACTAATAATATCCTGAAAACTGTCTCCCTCCCTAGAAATATTTTACAGGTTCCTCAGCCACATCTCACAACAAATTCCTATTATAAAACTCCAAAACAAATACACACACAGAGAGTGAAAAAAAAAAGACATCTTATCTTGTACTAATAATCTTAGTAATAAAAGTTAACTACTGTTAATTCAAAATAATAAATATGAATTTTATCAATTCACATAAATACCAACCATATAAAGTTAATATAAGAAAAAAACAGAGAAATCACACTTAGCCATGAAAGAAACGTTTGCATGTAAACCTGCATTGCAAATTACAGAAATAACAACTAGAGTGGCTGTTTAAAATCACCATCAGTTAGCTGTAGCTAAAGTAACAATATATCTGTTTTATTATTACTAATAAATCTGATAATTAACACATTTTTCTCTAAATTTCATTTTTATTTTACTAACAACTCTACACTGCAATGTATTACAGCAGTCACTTTATAATATATGTCCTCACTGAAACACATTCTAGTGCACATAGCCTACATATTTTTTATTTAATATTTCTAGGTTACAAATCATCAAACTTCAAAACTGGTGCTCTAAACAACTGTTGACTTGCTCAGTCAGTACCCTCACAGATTACTTCTTACACTTAAGTCAGAACCTGGATTCAAGGATGGTTTGACAATGAGAAATCTTTAACTGTAAGATTGTAATATAGAACAATATCAAGGAAGGTTCCAACAAAATGTACATACAATCTAATACAAACACGTAATCCTGGGGAGAGAAGATGGGAACAAGTCAGACAGACAGCAACCCACTGGAGGGACAGACAGGGGCTGCAGCCCAGCCATGTCCTGGAGTGGTCTAACCTTGCCTTTCTGCACCAAGTTGAACAGAGGTGACACCTGCCCTCAAAAAAATCACATCAGCTGAATTCTCATTTTGATGAAAATCTCTTTTCATCAAAAAACTGTAGCTAAGCCCGTCTCATTTTAGTTTTTCTCACATCAAAATTAACACTACAGAGGAAGTGGAAGGGGGGGGGGATTTAGTATATCTTATTATTGCAAGGATGCCACCCAATATCTTCCTCCCTCATACTTCTTCCTCAACCTTGCAATCTTTAAATCTTCCAGACAAAGCCATTTATTCTCACAGGCAACTGTGCTGCTGAACCCCAAAGCAGAATTGAGGAAACACATTTGAAAGGCAGACCAGCTTTTAGTGGCATAATGTCAAAAGCAGCTGAAAATACACAGCGGTTCATCAGAAAGGACAATTCTTCTGCAAATGATTAGTGGTTATTTTCAGAATCACAATAATGTGCTCAGAGCTGCACAGAACAAGAGATGTATACAATCTCTGTCACGTGAAGTTTGTTGTAACTGACACTTGAAAGACAAAATGAGAAGGATCCAATCCTGTTCACATTTGCCTTTATTTTAAATAAAACAAAATTCCAGTGACTCCAGTGCTTCCAGTCATCTCAGTGAAACTACCGGCTAATGATGCCAGAATCAAATCCACTTTGCTTCCTTCTGCTTTTATACTTTAATCTATACTCTATAATTTCTTTAATATAAATTTATTTGTTGAGACTATAAAGAAGTTATAAAACCTAAAGAATGAAGATCACCACAGCCTTAAGTGCCACCTGCAACTCCAGCTTCCAGCAGATTCCAGAAGGACCAGAAGGTAGGGCAGCCTTGCTGCTATTGCAAATTAGCAAACAACACTCATTAAGCCACATAATTTCCCAGGTCCTCATCAAATTCCATCTTTATCAGCGAATATTTTCTTACTAAAACTATTTAATCCACAAATCCTGTTTTTCAATCCCTACAGTTCTAGCAAGCCCCCCTCCTTGCTGGACAGTATAAGCTTGCATTGATAAGATGCAATTGCCAAGTTTTACCACTGAAACAGCTCAATTTCAGTGTTAGCAAGTGAAAAAAAATCCCTGAGGTGTTCTTGAAGTCCATAAAGTGGACTGTGGGATCTTTGAGGGAGGAAGAGAATTATGCAATTGTGTGAGTGTTAACAGGACTTTAATTATTATTATTTCTGAACACCCTTCTCACCATAATCAATGCCAAAGAGGTAACGGACACAGCCTGAACTTCACTGCTAAGACTAATAAAGACAGGCTCTTTCCAAGAAAACCAAAGAACCTTTGGAATATTTATTTGTAACACCACTTGAGATTACAGAAAAAGCTGGCTCAGAACAGAATCACAGAACAGTTAAGGTTGGAAGGAAACACTGTAAGTTGTCTGGCCCAACTTCCCTGCTCAAGCAGGGTCCCCTAGAGCACACCACTTAGGGCTGTGACCAGATGGTTCTTGAATCTCTCCAGTGAGGGAGATTCCACAACCTCTCTGGGCAACCTGCTCCAGTGCGCGGTCACTGCACAGTAAAGTTCTTCCTCATATTCAGGTTGAACTTCCTGTGCATCAGTTTCTGCCTGTTGCCTCTTGTCCCATCCCTAACTGATTCACATTTTATTAGACAACCAAAGTAGCCATTAGGTTGCAAAAAGCCTATGTCTCAAAAAAGCAGTTCCACTGGCAGAACTTCTGACATCGCAGAGACACCCTTTCTCTTTCAGTAAATTAACCAATTTTTACGCAGCAGTAACTCATAGCTGAGCCTACCACAGAAATACCTTCTTTGCATGGGAGATTCTGTCACCTTCTCTATTCTGGTTTGCTTTTTACACTGAAAGAGCCCCTTGGATTCTCATGGTTGCTTTGTTGGTGTAAGAAACTACCAAAATGAGCAAGACAACTAAAACACAACCCTTAAATAAGATGTGTAACAAAGCTGTAATTCTGTTATCTGTGGAGATGTCAAGCATTCCTCAGCTTTTAGAAGAATCATCTATACAAATATTTAAGACCTCAAAGCCAGCACATTTACCAATCATTTAGACATAATCATCTTGTCACTTACATACAGCTCAACAAACATGTCACTGGGGAAACCCTACAGTGTAATTAACATTGGGTTTAATGATAACTGAAGAAAAACATTATAAGCATTTTCATTCAAACCTGAAAGGCAGTATCTGGTATGTTAACACTCGCTTCACCAGGAAGACTGATCTTGCCCATTATTATTCTTAATTGTACATATGTAGCTTTCAATTTAATTTCACCAAGTATTTTAATCATGGCTCGGCTTTGAGGTTTCCTTTTTAGCCGTGCAGTCCAAAGTTTTATTCTCAGGCACACAAGAGATAAAGCCACAACACCTGACAGCACAGTTAAGATATCTGATGGTCAGAAAGAAGAGGAAAGAAAGATAAAATCTTACTGTAATTTTTATTAACCTTCAATTTTGTAGGTAAAATTTTCAAAAGAAACAGTAAGTGTCAGTTCCACTCCAATAATCATTATATTCTTCTAAATATACTGTCCAGTCTTCTGAAGAAACTGTGGCCTCCAAAGGTCTTATTTTGCTTTAAATGTTGTAAAATTTCATAGAGCAAAACAACTTGCAGTCATCTTTACCTATGTTATAATATATTTCCTCTACATTGACTGCAGAGACGCCAGCAGAGTTATCTGTCAATGTATCATTTCAAAATACAGCCACAACTGTTCTCTAAGCAGCAACACAGCCCAAAGCGCTGAGATGCAGCAAGGTCTCACCAGCACATCTGAATTCTGCAAGTACTATTAGTGTCTGATTAAATATTAATTACAAGAATGTAGTTGTATGGCATTTAACGGGGGAAAGGCCATTAGCAAATCACAATTTTTCTGCCAAAAATATCTAGCACAGCAAAATATTACTTTCTGCCCTATTTAATGTGGATCACAAGGAGGTAGTAAGCGGTCTGAAAGCATAAGTCCCACCCAGTGGCAAAGGCTATGGTCCATTCTCCTCCCCACTTTAACCAGACAGACTCCTGGCTAAAAAGCATGCCTGGGAGAAAGGAGTATTATTTGTTTCAACAAGAGCAAGAGGAAAACATTCAGTTTCAAAGAGGAGTTAAGCCTGTACACGGGAAGCCAACAACATAGATGCTCCTGACCTCCACTGTGCTCCCCCTTCTCACCTGCCTGATGGAGGTTTCAGGTGCCCTCACACCCCACCTGCCAGCCTGGAGTCTCTGCTGATTGCATATGGACCACGGCCATCCTTCTCCAAGAGGAAGGGACCATCTCCAGCTATCCACACACATTTCTTGCAGTTATCTTAACCAGCAGATCAAACTGAGGACCCTTCCCATACCCCTTGTCATACTCAGCTTCTTCATGCCCTGTCCCACAGATGTGCACCAGATCTGCCTGTCACTGCTGATTGGCAGTGATGCAGATGTGACACCATTTTTTCCCTAACGCACGTACATCATGTGATGGATATATCACAAATACTTAAATACTACCAACTGAGGAGAGTAGAACTAGTGCCTCCATTGAAAAATTGGGGTCATTCTGATTTTGCTAACTTACAGCGATGAGATATGGGCTGAAGGAAAGCTCTAGCGTTACCACAGGTCAGGGATAAGCAAATACTTTTCAACTATTATTCACAAAATAAGAACTGTCTGGGTCATATTTAAATTATTTAACTGTCTGAATTCACTCCCATGAAAAAATACTGGTGAGTAGAGGGAGAGCTTAAATTTTGTATGATTAAAACACAGGTTCAGTAAGGGCTGCAGAACGGGTTGTCTCCCAGAACTGGGCACTGAAAAACCAGGAGAACCTGCACCTATCAGGTACACCAGGCATCACAGGTCCAGGTCTTCCCCTTGTGTTGAAGGACACAAACTTGCACCCCTCTTCCCCTAGAGACTGCTCTAGCACTCAGAACTGTTCTGGAAGTAGTTTGGCTCAGATTCAACAGAACAGTGCAAGATACTGATCTCTGGGCATTTTAGTTTAAGTCTCAGAATGTGCTTTAGAAAAAACATCTCACTTCTCAGATGCACCCTTTGTGTATCATTCACACTTCCTTGCTGCTTCCTTGTTTCATGGCAGCACTCTAAGTAATTTATTAAGTGACACTAGTAGGGTATAGTTGAAGTGTAAAATGTACTTCTCATTTCCTCACACCAAAACACCCCGTTACATTTTTTTATCACACACTTACCTCCTGTTCAAGGTGCCCTCTCAGCCTTCACACATTTCACCAGAGCACTGAAATATTTTATAGCACTCACGAGAGCACTAGATGGCAGAGACACATGATCCCTGCCGAAAGAACTCACAGCCTGGAGAAGCAGGCAAGGACGAGGCAGCAGGACAGCAGGAGCAGTTGGGTGTCAGAGTTTCTGAGCTCTGGGATATGGCCTTCCGGGGCTTTTATACTCAGTACTCCATCCTCCCCTGTCTGCCTCCTAGAGCCCTTGCCTTTCAGGAAGAGGCATTCATTCGTACAGTTCTGAGCTGAGCTGCACCTGCAGGAATCGCTCTGCTGATCATTTTTTTCTTTCTCACCTTTTTTAATTTCCTTCAGTCTTTTTCTGCTTCTGACTTTTCCCTTCTTTTAAATTCTTTTGTTAGATCAGTTTGATATGATTAATGAATGAAGGACAAACCCAATCACACTGTTGTTCCCCATAATACAGGACACATAAAATGCTTAAGAATTAAGCAGTCATCAAGCAGAGGTTTATGTGAACTATTTGTCGGAGCAACTACTCAAGCTAAAAAGGGCATCAACTCAGAAGCACCTTTATATTGGCTGGAGAAAAAGAGCATCCTCAGGCAAGATGAACCAGCTCCCTACAACCCGTACAACTTCTGTCCAATTCCCCAGGCACTTCCTCTCAAGGGATCTGTATTACCACATTTACAGTACCTTTTGTGTTACCAGGGCAGTTGCTAATGGAGAGCTGGTAACCTCCAAGAGGATTAGAAACAAGGCATGCAGCCTGCTAGGGCAGCATCACATTATGCGCTCTCAAGGGTTCAGCAGGAAGTGCTTCTCCCACCCGGGGTCTGTAAGAAACAGCACTGCAAATAGCACCACATGAAGAAGTATGAAGCTACACTTGGGGACAGAATTTGAGGGTGTTTTTTCACTCCACTCATTCTTTGCCTGCAGGTGCCTTAAATATACGTGAAATTACTCCATGTGATCCAACTTCCCCAGTCTCTACACTGGGTTTTAGAGTAAAGGAACAATCTGAGCTTGTGACTTTTTGTTCTAGTTGTTGCCTCTGCATTAAATAGGTTATGTTGATTGAACAAAGAAGATTTCTTTTTAAGTGCTGTCAGCCTACTAGGAAATGAATGCCAAGGAACCTCTCACTGGGCAGCCTGGATTCAGGCACTCTGGAGCTGCAAACACCCTGGGAGAGCATATGATTTTAATTGCAGATACTCTTGATCCTAGCTTACGCTTGTAATTATTTGTCACTGCTCCTCTCCATAGAAATGAAAGGATTTACATCTTTTTAAATAACAGTTATATAGTAATAGAGTTGATGAATTTTCAAACTTATCTGACAAAGACAATTAAAAGTGTTCAGGTTGTGTTACCTAAGCTGTTAGAGCAGAGAAGCAAATAAATCCGTATGATTCCCCCTTCTTTTATTAATGCATTTTTATGTTCTGCATACTTCAGTGTTTAGCTATACACTTTTTAAACTGATAAATGGTGAGCTGCAAGCACTATTTGAATATTACATCTAGGATTACTATGCCATTTCTCAAGAGTCACAGGGAAGAGTTTAAATTTTCTTCTGTAGTCTTGCCCTCCTCTCCTTTTCTACGTTTTTCAACTTTCTACTGCAGTATTTGAAAACAAAACTGACCAAGAAAACCCAATAATTAATTCCAGAAGCAGTGATTGCAACAGAAAGTTGATCTAATAGATTTAAAATAGTCTAGTGCTCCAATGTCCCTGCCTTCCACAGTCAACAGTCATAAATTCTAACTCATTCTTTGAAATCAGAAGCAGGTTGCTGATGCAGACAGATCCAGTTTCACCTGGGAGGTAATGAGGTAAAGTCATTGCATGGGAGAGAAGAAAAATACATCCAGCTGACTATGCACCATTTAACTCAATGGCTCCCTAGTGAGAAGCATCAACAGCAGGGGTGCAGCTGACAAGTGAAATGCTGCTTTGTGCAACACTTTACTACCCATTTGTGTGCTATAGGAACAGCAAATCATCAAAAGGCCACAGAGGAAAAGAGCCCCATCAAAGTAATCTGCAGAGATACCCTCTGTGGTTAGTAGGCAAGAATTTAGAAAGCCCCTGAGTTGGCACAAAGCTCTGTCCCTTAAATTTTTGTTAGAAACTAGTTTTCTGAAAAATGCCTGCCCAGGCTGTGTAGTCCTTTATAGTATTGACAGAATATAAAGCCCTTGCTTTTAGACCTTAGACTATATAAAGGGCAGGTGACAATAGGATTTAACATCTCTCTTGATACCCTGGATGCCATTGTTACCATCTAAAAAAAATTCTATAGGCAACACAATGAAGGAAGTCTGGTTTCCTAACAGATGTACCTCATCTTTCACTGTAAGTTCTACTTAAAGCATCTCACGTGGCTGGGGCAGTGACAGCATCTCCTGCACTCCTTTTTGAAGTCACCCCATGTCTTTCACCTCATGGAAAGCTTTCCTTCTCCTCCACTCCTTTCTCTTCACAAAGCACACAGGACCAGAGCATATTTGTGACTTCACTGTCATATTGGCAAATGGCTCAAAATTTTCTGTGCGAGATAACCTGACAGTCACACAACACAACGGTGAATGCACCTTTTCCATGAGAATCCAGGGTAAAACTACAACAGAGATACATCCAATAGTAACACAGCTAACCCCCGCTCCTGTCACTCACAGAGCCTAGGTTCTGTCCTCATTACCCA
The DNA here is from genome assembly GCF_003945725.1 of Corapipo altera. Lineage (NCBI taxonomy): Eukaryota > Metazoa > Chordata > Aves > Passeriformes > Pipridae > Corapipo > Corapipo altera. Next base: position 742,549 of record NW_020884928.1, read on the forward strand.
CTGAGCTACAAGACTATCCCAATTTAACCTGGATGGCTGGCCTCCAAAACACTTCCAGGCAGATTCCTGTTTAGCAGCATTGGGGCATTGAAGTGTGCCCACAAATTTGCCAAGATCTGACTCTCTTTATCCCAGGGTAGGACTGAACACCATTAGAAAGGGCTCATTTTCAGCACTTTTCTACTACTGAGCTTGTACATTTCTGCAATCGCAACTTTAACTGTGTGACCTGGATAGAGAAGCGACTACAGAAACATGGGAGTTTCCAATATATTTGACACTTTACCAATTAAAAATAGAAATCATCAGGAAAAAAACATTCTTTTTCTTAGAATTGTTTATTTCCACCACAGCTTCCACGTTTCTACAAGCACTGCCAGAGCTGCAGATTGGTTAATCTCACTACAGCTAATCAAGAGCACGTCTCTTGTGCCCAGCACCACTATTTCAGTCAAGTATAAGAGATAAAAGTCATTACATTAGCACACTAATAGTCTCTGCAACTACATGTGCTGGCATAGAGTTAACTTCCCTTGCAGTGGCTAGTACAGGGCTATGTTTTGATTTGTGCTGAACACAGGGCTGACAATATAGAGATGTCTTTGTTATTGCTGAGCAGGGCTTACACAGAGCCAAGGCCTATTCTGCTTCTCGTACTGCCATACTGGTGAGGAGGAAGGGGGTCTGTGGGAGGAGACACAGCCAGGACAGGTGATCCCAAATGATCAAAGGGATATTCCAGACCACATGACATCATGCTCAGTATATAAGGGGAAGAAGGAGGAAGTGGGGGGTGTTTGGAGTGATGATGTTTGTCTTCCCAAGTCACTGTTATGCATGATGGGTCCCTACTCTGCTGGAGAAAGCTGAACATCTTGCCTGCCCATGGGAAGCGGTGAATCAATTCTTCATTTTGCTTTGCTTGTGTGCACAGCTTTTCCTTTCCCTATTAAACTGTCTTTATCTCAACCCATGAGTTTTCCAGCTTTTACCCTTCCAATTCTCTCCCTGCCCCTGCTGGTGGGGGAGTGAGGGAGTGGTGCTTGGGGCTTGACTTCTCTCTGGGGTTAAACCACGACAATACTTAACAGCAGAAAGAAGAAAATGGGCTCCTACTGATTGACGTTGTCTTGAAAAGGGGGAGAATTGGCCAAAACTTCATGCTTTCTGAGCAAGGGGATTATAATATCATTTCCAACCATTTCCTGTTCAAAGTAACAACTAAGCAGGGACCATTACATAATCCTAACTGCTTACTGATCATTAATTAACTTGGTTATCATCAGCAAAAACTAGCTTCCTGAGTAAAATTTATCCAGTGCCCAGCATCAGATACTGTATCCTTCTCTCCTAAAAGAAAACATTAATAATCGCCATAATTGTTTCTTCATGAACCTTTCCCAACCAGAGAAGTCACTTATCTGCATCTGTCCTAAAATCCAAATGTCCAAAGATAATATAAAGTCACCTAAGCAATTTAGTAAGCACCATCGACCTACTCCCAGACAAAAAACACAGTAGCATTTGATCCATCATCTGCCACCTTTGCAGCCTTGACAGCAAGCTGGGCAGCCTTGACCTGCAGCATTTCAATTTGAGAATCACTGGAAATCTCCTCACAGCTGGGGCGCTGCTGAACCTTGTTGAGACAGACATTGTTAATCAGACTGTCTTCAATCTTACCAAGGCTGCAGATGCAACTTTACAGGTATGAGAATGGACTACAGAGAAATGTTTATGAAAAAAAAAGAAAGTACTTTCTAGTCTTATTTTCCTGACGGATTCAATTCAAGACATTCTGAATTGCTATGTTTAAAAGGAAGCACACAGCAAGAACCCTCTATTCTTTTCCCCACATATGAGGAACATGTCTTTGCTGTTCCCAAAGCAGTGTAACAATGGTGTGAAAAGATTTCTAGGAGAAATAGGAGTCAGAGTCTAGGACAAAGACAACATCTATTTTCTTTTTCCTCTTAGTAAGTCTCCGGAGTTTTAATAATTATTAGATACCTTCACTAAGGAAGAGTTTCAGTGTCAGAAGAGAAACATATAAGTAGCAAGAAAAAGCAAGAATTGAAGTGTCAGTTCATTAAGGTAGTTTTTTTAATTTAAAAAAATAAAATCAAGTTTAAGCTTGACTAAAACCACTATTGGGTTTTGCCATTATCCTTACTGACAGAATAAAATTTCTTTGATTTGTGTGCTGCTACTCCTTCCAGTGAAGGTATGGGCATGCATTTGCATTTTGTGTTTAGCCTTCTGTTTGAATTTAAGAATTGCTTTTTTTGTGTATTTGAAAATTCTAATAACACTCTAATAAGATTTTTAATTAGCAGATATGTATTCACACTTTCAGGTAAATTAAGGATATTTTTTTTGTCATTTATTTCTCAGTGGCTGTGGACTGAAAGCATGCAGTGCTGATACTTCGCTCAAAGTGACTATCCTTAAAAGGATTTTAATTTTATATAACTTCATTTGCACTTGTTCAGTTCCAAACCACGCTTATCTAGAAACTAATGAAGTGCTTATATTAGGATCATTGTATTGCTTTCATAAATAAGAAATCATGCTTTCTTTAACTATCTGCCCATATAAATAGCTATCATTCTAAATACGCATTATCTTTATCATTCATAAGAATGGTTTTAAACAATTAAATGTACATTCTGATATCTTTTCATTATAATTTTCACATAATACTCTGGAATTATTAAAAGTTTCAATGAATCTTCCATTATCCGAACTCCCACATATAAACAGCCAAGCAGTTTACCAACAAAAATAATGGTGCAAACAATGAAAAACAAATGACGAATGCCTAATAGCTAGATATATGTAAGATAAATAAGGGTACAGAACATATGAACGAAACACATTCCAAAAAAAACAAAAGAGATGGCTTGAATTTGGAATATTATATTTTGGAGAAGAAGTAAGGTAAACCAAGATGTAAATGTCTCTGAAATAAACATCTTTATGAAGTCAATTTCTACAACCATCGTGCAGGTTTTCCATTTTTTTCAGTTCTAACTAGTATACATGAAATAAAAGAACAAAATAAAAATACCAAAGTTGTATAATAAAGAATTTAGGTCAAATACAGTCAAAGATAGAGGAAAAATTCTTCTTGAACCAAGCTTTAAATAAATATCAATATGAAGAGACTACAGATATTTCTGAAGAAAAATAGTTCATAGCATTCTAATTATGTTTTCTTTTTGCTTTAGTGGATAACTTGGTTGTATAGCATCTTTGCTGTTTGTTGCTTACTCCTTTCCCATTTCATTGCTCCTTTACACCCCTAGGCTAAGGCTACTCAAGTAGTGGTAGTTTCCTTCTTTTAGTTTTCTTTTTTCCTTCGCTCAACAGACTAATTGCATATTCATATATTACCACAAATCTTCCCCAGACCATACGAGAATAATTTCAATCTGCCCTAGGATCATTTCTGTCATCATTGTCTATTCATTCCCATTAAAGCTGTTACCCATCCTGTTATTCAACATAAAAATGAAATCCAGTATTATCTATTCAATGCATCACAATGATGCTGGGGTTCACCTCCTGCCATTTGAGCAGTTTGTGGGAGTGAAGACTGGTTTGAAAGATGGTCAGTGTTTACAACTCCAATAACAGTAATAACAAAATTTTAAAAAAGAGAGATTTTTTTTAAGTTTCACTGGTACAAATATGCAAGTGTTCAGTGAAACTGGGAAATGACATTGCTTTCCAGTGATCCTGGGGTTTGCTTGCTGTAGGAAAAAGAAACACAACTTTCTCTCCAGAGGACAGCCAAACCACCTTTTCCCAAAGTAATTCAGGGAAGCAGAGGCTGCAGTGAGACATCCAGGTCTACCCATTGCTCTGAACTTCTGGACAGAGTTCCAGAGGACCATGTCTGGTGAGGACCATGGAAAGATGAGTAATTGTTGGTCTCTATGCCCCCAGTTCTAGACTAAAGAAAATCATCTTCCCATTCTTAGAATCTTTGCTCATGTTTCACTCGCAGAAGACACGAGTCTGTCTCAAACATGATATAAACCTAACAGGTTGTATTTCAAAGGACTACAGCACAAATTGTGAACTGTCTGCTCCAGCTTCTGACCAACAGGAAGAAGCAACAACTCACTGTGTGTTTTCAGCCCCAGTCCTACCCTGTACCATGGCTCCCAAGAGCCCTCTTGCTCTGTCAGTTCTTTCCTGCGGGGGGCATCAATCAGAGAGGTTGCTCCTGGGGACAGCCAACTGCAGCCTCACTCCCCTCTTGTGGTTCCCTTCATTTTCTGACTTTTCCCAGACAGTTCTCCAAGATGCACACACCATGCCAGTGGGTGAGGGTCATTCCTGATGACTGTCCTTTGACACTCCTGGGAACACTCCAGCCCTGGTGAGACACACGTGCCTCTCCATTGCAGGCTCCCTGAACTGTCCTTTCACAGCCATGTTAACGAGCTGCATTTTTGAATGCCCGGCACTGCCTCCTTTTCCTACCGTTTTCTGATACTATAAATATTACACATCTACTTGCTCTGATCTATATGACTGTTCTATTTTACAAATCCAGCTCTATCCTAGTGCCATTTCCAACTAAATCACCCGGCCTTCTTTTCATTTAGTTTTTCACACAGCAATAGGCTTTCTAGGATGACTAGTCTGATCACATCTTCTACCTCCACCCATGGTCCTGAAATTCATATTTCTGTGACCCTTAAAGGACTACTTTATCTGACACCAGAAGTAAGGAGAGGAATTTAGGATGGCCCAGTAAACACCGAGACAAGGAAGAGAATCACAGGATATGGTCTGTAATTGTACAGTCCAAAGCTGTCGACTCTGCTTCATTCAGAACACAGGCTCGACCTGGATTTGGGACAAATCCCAGTGCTCACTGACAGTGCCTGCTCCCTGAGTAACCCTTGTTTCATGTGCTGTTGTAGTTGAGCAGCACACTGAAAATGAGGCAAAGCATTAGAGGACTTGTAAGATGATTTCATGATTCAGATAACTACATGCTTCCCTAAAGAACATGCTTCAATCCCAATCCAGGCTGGAAAGTATATGTGTAGTCAGTCTGGCAAACAAGCTCACCCTGCCAGTGAACTGATCCAAGACCACGTACATCCAGAGCACAGCCTTGTATGCCCTGTGCAGGAAGTCAGGCACTCGGCTGCATATAAAGTGTCTGAAGTCAGTAGAGTGAAGTATTTACAAAGAATGTGAGTTTTTCTATTGAAGTCTGTTTGGATGAACCTCATCATACCCAGGTATAGCTCATGCTCTGTCCCAACATTTGCTGCAAGGAAGGTGTGCTGCTCAGGGCAATTCTCCCTAGTCCCCCTGACAGCTATCTTATCAAGAGCAGGAGAAGAGTTTTCCAAGAGGCAGAGATCTGCTAAAGCCTGAGCACAGAGGATTTGGGTTACCAAAATCAAGAGAAGGAAAGCAGCAGTGGTCAGAAGAAAGAAACGACTGTCCAGCAGATGCCATTCGACTCACATATTTTTGCTGCTTTGAGCAAAGACAGCTGAAGCAGTCTGATAATCACACATGGTATGATCATCAGTTTCAATGGTTAGCCAGACAGGAGCAGGAACATGAAAAGATGGATTACAAACAAAACCCATGAGTAAATAATGGAAAATAACTCCAGGGAGAGTTGCCTTAACAGTGCCTCTAAAACTTCCTGTGTAAACAGTCCTCCAAAGGCTGCCTCATGAGATATCTGAAATAAACGGTAGAGTCAAGAGTACTCAGCAGCCTGCAGCTATTCACAGGTTAGAATCATCCTGTGTGTCAAGTACTGTGCCTTACAGACTCACAGGGTGCTCGTTCACCCTCCCAGCTGCACAGCAAGAGGCACAGATCCTGACACAACTCAGCCCTGACAGCGGAAACAAGCTCTGCTGGCTTCACTGCACACCCACCCTGCACACACCATCTATGTCTTGCATGGAGGTCACCCCGTCTCTGGCTGCCACCTTTGTCAATGAATAATAACTGCTGCAGTTCCTGTATATTTATACGCAATAATACAGCTCCACATATTTCTGCCTGGCCTAACAAATATGAGGTGTGTTGCGCACTTAGTTTTAGTTACATAATGCTATATCTAAATTACTGTTCTCAATGGTGTTTTATAGTTGAACTAACCTGTAAATATTCCAGCAGTCAAAACACTAAAAGGATGCAGACTGTGTTGGTTCATTTTTAAGCAAGTAACTACTGCCTTTCATTCTAGCAAGCATTTCTCTTCACTCTCATTAAAGGGAAAAGCTGTTTTCACAGAGGTTGATAGAAACTGAGTAAAGGATGCTATCTGTATTTTATGAATCCTGTGTAATTCCCAGCTTTCACAAGTCTTCAGAGTTAACAAAAACCAGGAAACACCCAGCTAACATTTCATATCATTTAGCCAAAATAAACCCACCAACTAGTGTTGGGAGCTAATATGTTCTCAATTACTCCAATAATAACCTTTGAATAAAGCTCTGAATAGTTTGATGATTAGATGGCATGCACCAAGGTGATAAGACATAAGTGTCCTCAGACACCATGAGTCGCTATTTTCCTCCCCCTTCTTATGATCTCTGACCCTGTTCTGCAGTGATCATACGCTGCAGTTTTCCTTTTATCTAAAAAAAACCCTTGAGAAGGTTACAATAGGTGAAGTGATAGTGCTGCAGACATAGCCTACTTCTCCTTTTGCTTGGCAGTTCTCTGAAACGTTTATAAAATATGCATGTTTTAAGCTTCTTCATGGCACTGACTATTGTGCTAGTTAGCTTGATGAAAGCACAGCAATAGCAAATTTAAAAGGACACCATCAACTGGTTTGACTAGAATTCAGCATGTGGTTGAAGGTGTTGGATGTTAAACAAGTCTAATAACTACAAAAATGCATGTTGCAACAAATAAATTTTAATTCTGAATAAACTGAATTCCTTCAAATTATTTTCCATAAAGTTGTGAAGACCCCTTCCAAAACATGACTGTGCCAAAATAAGACTATAGATGAAAGAGCTATGCAAACTCTGTTACATAATCAAAATGATGTGATTTTTCTAAAATCACTTTAAATGTTTCTCTATTTTTGAACGAACATCCCCAAACGAAGATCTTTCGCTATTCCACTGTCGCTACCTTCTGAAAAAGATGGCTCTGAAGAAAAGATAATACTGCAGGGAACTTCAAGCGTCTTGGTTAAGTCTGAAAACTTTTCGGTCTAGGTGACAAAACCTTTCAAGAAGGTACTCCCAGCCTTCAGCTCTGAGTATCCATTACCTCGGGACCACGTACAAAAATGGCTGGTGGACTTCAGTCTTAACACTTCTTCCATTAGTAGCCTTGATGGCCCAAATATCCATCCCCCGCAAAAAAAGGGTCCTAGCGTACTTGTGATAGTTTCAGTCTAGGCCTTCCTGGAGACCAGCTTGTAACCAGGAAGGAACTAGGGAAGTGACCAAGGAAGTATTCCATGCTATTTCTTTACGTAACCTGAGGTATAAATAAGGCATAGATAAGAGAGCTCGCTCTCTTCTTCCAGCGAGGTTTGGGAATGGTAGGTCCCTGTCTCAGTCTGGCATATCTGGAGCTGAGGCCTGCAGTGACTGCTGTTGTCTGCCACGTGTGAGGGGAGAGTGCTGGGCCGCGTCCAGCTGTCCTGCTTTTCTAAAGGGGAGTGGTGAGATTTTATTAGTTCTTTATCTTGTCGGTCACCGGGTTTTTTTCGATTGTGCATACCTGTTTTTGTTTCTGTCCCTTTTTTGTTTTTTATCCCTGTTTCCCCTTCCCTTTTCCCTTTTTTCCCCCCCTTGGGAGCTCCCTATCGTGTGTACAATATATTCAAATTGTATATATAATTGTAAATATATATTTTTTGCTATAGCTTTGGCTGTTCGGGTTTTTTTTTCCCCCTCTCTGGGGAGTAGGCTTTATTCTGGGTTTCGGAGAGCCAACTCCAAATGTACACAGTACTGAAGGCCCTTAGCCTGTTGACAGTGTCCTTTAACAAGAGCTCACCAGGCTTTTACACTCTTTGAACAGATACTAACAGCTGAGGAAGATGCAGAAGCCAAGTATTCCTGACCTTACTCCCCCCCCATTCCTGGCAGATATGTGGGTACTGACAGAAGCAGGGTCTCTGCACAAGGCAGCTGTTGCAGTTGCCTAGTTGAACATCCTGCCCCCTTTCCCCATTTTTCAATTAGAGTAGTTGCATAGGACATGGAAAGACATAGATTGAGGTCCCTCTTGTCTGAACAAGGTTCAAACCCTCACCGTGTAAATCCCAAGAAGGAGAAATAACCACCAGACTCTGTACTTGTGAAAGATGAAGGGCAGAAGAAGGTAAGAAGTGCTCCTCAGCCATATAGCTGAAGCATTAATAAACAGAATTAAAGATTCATTATAAAAGACCAAGAAACTACATATGCAGAAGGAAAAATGAAAGTCTCCTCCATATCTAGCAAGGTCCCTGACCATTTGGCGACAGAACAGAGCTTTCTACAATACTTTTCTCCCATCTGATTCATCTTGAATCCTCAGTTACACAAGTCAACAGGAAGAGAGGTCAGTGTCCCACCTAAGAAGAGAATTAGCCTGGTGACATGTTACTCGTCTCATCTGAGTGGTTTTATAGTCACTCTGAAGTAATAATATTGGAATCTGGCTTCCTTCTTCCTGGATGAGAGCTTTAATTACCAAGCTATTGCAGCATGAAGATACTAGCAGGAGCTCTTCCTCAAACTGTGTTTTAAATTAAAAAAGTGAACCATGATGAGGTTCCACAGGAAAACATAAAAAAGGCTGCCCACAATGCAGTGGGGAGATTCAGTAGCATGGAAAGAAACTTCTCTGTTGTGTTCAGTGACTTACCAGAAGTTGTACAAAGGGGCAGCAGCAGAGAGAGGAACTGAACCTAAATCTGCCCTCTAACCCAGTGCCCTTTCTGCTGCATCTTCTGAGCTCCCAACTTCCAGCGCTGAAGTAGAGCTCAGGTGCCTGAGATTCTCCAGCTATACTTGAGTTTGCCTTGCAGGGTGCTAAAGCCCTCCAGCACATTTCCTCTTGGACAAACCCAAGAAAACATACACGATTCCTCTCCTGTTGCTTTTATGTCTAGGTGCCATTCCCCTACTTAGAAGAAAAGGACAAAGGAGAGCAAAAGCCAAACGGGGGAAGATTCAGAGAGACAACTGCCTTGTCTCTGGGGAACCCTCTCATAGTGCATGTCTACAGTCATATGATCAAAGTAAAACCATTTTTGTTGTTACCACTCTTCTGTAGGTCCTCTGAAGAAAAGAAATAACAGCTGACAAAAAAGGTGAATATTTACTCTTTCAGCACATGATCACTATCCAGCTTCTTTGGCTTTTGCTATCGCTGCTGCTATGCTTCCTACAGCTATTGGAGGGAAGAAAGGCTTATTTTCAGACATCAGATATTTCAGCCTCTTAAAGACTTTTCTCTCTCTTTCTCACAGTTAACCAGCAAAGAGTTTCCCTTTAACAGTCCCCTGAACTGTTGCTCATGGAACCCAGCAGTCAAAGGAATAATATCAGCTAATGTCACTAGAATAATCTATACTTTATCGCCATCATCTTCTTCCACCTTCCCCTCTCCTCCAAGAAGATAAGTCAAACTATTACTGACTTGAAGATTTTCCCTCTCTTTGTTACCTCTCTTTATTGCCTACTTAAAACTCTGTGGCTCAGAACATTTCCTGGTGTACAGCAGATAACACTGATAGACAGTAGGACAGCCTTAATGCCAGAAAATTTGGAGTGACTCATCTTCATGAAAGCAAGCCATGTGAGTCACAGCCATGATGACTCAAAAGCCTGAGAAGAAGGCACCTTTCTGGGAGGAAGAATTGAAATTGTCCTACTTTTCCAAATATATAACTTAGAGAGGAGCTTCCCGTAGGGGCAGACTGAATCAGGGGGAGGGGAGGAGCAAGGAGTGACGTGGAATTACATCATCAAAAAGTAAAGGGACAACACGTATATTAACAAAAGAAACCCACCAGTTACATTGTGACATGTCATATTTTCATTATTAGACCTTCTGTTTAATACACAGCATCCTTCCTTTTTTGTTGTGGAAAATTAAATGGTGTTAGGGTTTCTGTTGAAGTGCTTCATTGCCTGACTTCACTGGCTATTCGATAATGATTTCATGAGTGACCATGGGGAACATAAAACTTCTAAGACCTACAGTTCATTAAAACTCAACAGAAGTGGATAAATATCACACATTGAATAACAAATTGCAATGTTTCTGCATATAAACATGATAAGGCATTTATTCATCATGCTTCACATAATGGCAGAAATATCAGACAGGATAATCTGAAACAAACAGCACGAATTTATAAATCCGCTTATCATAATTTGTATATAAACTAGAAATTATAAATCTGATTATCAGAAATTGTGCAAAGATCTAAAGTAGCAACCACTCAAATATGATGGCAGAAGTCATGTCAATTCTCATCTATGGACCACATGTGGTCCAGACTATGCAAACCCCAAGGCATGACAGTTTCCTTTTCTAAACAACTTGAAGATGGTCTCATTCTTTTTTTTCACTGTTGCCCATAGGGTCTGCACTGCTGTTGAGCAAGCGGACCTTTGAATGCTTCCAGTGTTAGGATCACTTTATTCTTCAAGTTTCAGCCCTTGGTGCCAGATGTGGCACTAGAAATCTGAATTTTCTTTCTTCAAATTGACCATCCTACCCATGGCTGTTCTGGTCACGTCCTTTAAAATGCACTGTCGCATGGACTATATTAATCAATGGCTGTCTCTACATACATTCTCTTCAACCTGCTTCCCATTCCCCTAAATTTCTTTTTATGTTTCAATTTCCCATATTTGACTTAGAGTTATGAAGTAATGCAGCTCTACTTAAAACCTCGGCAAAAACGTTTAAGCTAATGCATTTTATTCAGGAAGACTATGAATACCTAAACCAACTCCTGAGGTCCCTTCCAGTTTGAATCGCTCAGTGAGTCTATCAGGTTGATAGTTACAGTGCCTTAAATAAAAAGCAGCAGTGTGTTACCCCAACATAAACCATTTGTCTGAGACAGCATCAGCATTTGAAGCCACAGCTTACAGCACATGCCTAAAGCATGGGCAGTCACACAGAGGGCTGTTTAAAAGGCTATCAGTGTTCAAATACTTCACAAGGAGAGGAGGCACATAAGTAGGCAAAGTAGACAGGTTTTTGCAGATGTTCCCTGGAGAACCCACCCGTTGGTTAATGATTTTGAATATTTAGCATGACAGCCAGCACAGCTGGCTCCAGCTGCTGCTGAGGACATTGCTGCCCTGGCTGTTTATTCTGCCTCAGACGTTGAACTACTACTGATGGCCTTACCATCATCGGCTGGTAAAGATGGGTTTGCATTAAAGCTCAGGATGGAAAATGGATGCAGGTAATGTACCTGCACAGAACCTCTTGGTGGCAAGGGTGCAGGTCTCTGACAGCAGGGACATGCAGACGGTTGGGGACAGTAATGTTTCAATCTACCACACGCAGGTTTGCCAGGAAACATCTGCCACGGCCTGCAATTTCCCTGGACTTAAATTCAAATAATTGCCTTCCTATGGACGAAGACAGAGCAACGCTCCCCTCCCACGTTTCTATTACTACCTCAAAGTATTTATAGATCTTGGAAACATTTTCCATAGGAGCTAGCTCTTGCATGTATTCTGATTTCAGGATGCCTCAGCTTGATACACCTGAAAAGGCCCTGTTAACAAATACACCAAGTGCCAGCTCTCTCCAGAAGCAGGTCATCTTGAGGAGGCTGAGCTCCCTCCACACAGCCAAAACACTTGATCTGTCTCCTTGGCTCTTCTACTTCATTAGGAGATTTGTGGCAGGCATGAATCGGCAAAATTCCCACTGGCTAACAGAAATTTTAGTACCATCTTCTTACATGCTTTCTACTTCAGTTGTCACAGAGATATTGCCCTTCAGTTTTCTTTCAAGTTTTCCATATGTTTTTGTCACCTTTTAGAAACAAGTTTAAGGTCACACCACAGAGCACTTTTCTTGATAAAGGCAGCTTAGAAGAAAAAGCATAAAACAGAAGTACAAACCAAGCCGAAGTGGCTTGCTAATCTGTGTGTAAATATGTGATTTTATGGTACTGCTACTTTTTCTGACATACACAATTAGAGTCAGTGGCTTGAGGGCTGCCTTCAGAAAGAGAAGCAATTGATTAAAAATCCACAAATTCCTCTGACACAACTGTTTATATTTATAAAAGTCCTATTTCCCTGAGCACAGGAGGAATCAAGCAGCAGGAGACAGTGGGTGTGTTGATGCTGCAGGACGCAGTGCAGCACAAAGATACCATCTTTAAACAGGCTGGCTGGCACACTGGGAAACCACGCTGCTGCAGCAGCGCAGAACTCCACTTTGGACCAGCACAGCCACCCAGGTTTGCATGCTAACCCCTTAACACTTTCAAAATTTTCATTTTGTTGACCTCTGGCTCCCTGACTGTAGTGCTAAAAGTCAAAGAGGGTGTGATGGAGGCAGGCTGAAGCAGGTTGCAATGGTGCTGTTCTCAGCCAGTGTGCAAACTCTGTGGAATAGGTTCAAGCAGTGGTAGAGGCAGAGCTGCCTGACCAGGCTTTCTGCAGAGCAGCCAGGCACCACAGCCAGGACCCAAGTCCAGGCTGCTCCAAGAAAGCACAAGTTTCCTGAGCCAGTGACTCTTCCCTAATTTGTGTGCCCTTATATATTTAAACACCTCTAGTGCCACTGCATTTCTCGCTGCTATTATTTCTCCCACTACCCAAAAGGACTTACATGAGACTTCATGAACTATTGGAAAGTAAGGCTGGATGGGAGAACAATGTAGCTCAGAGAATATACTTACATCTTGGCAAGTACACACATATTCTTGAGGAGAACCAATAAAGGGAACTTCAACAGGAGCTAAAATGTGGATTAGGTTCAGGCTTGTCCATACTCTTGGTTCAATGTTAGTCCTCTTCTTTCCCAATGTCCAAGCTTTGCTTTCCTTAGCTCTTATTCCCTCTGAAAAAATTCACTCAGAGATGCTGGGTGAAAAGTGAGGGCAATTATTATCCCCTGCATCACATTCTACCTTCACAAGCTGCTTCTGCAGGCAATTGACAAGATCCTGAATTACATCAACAACAGGAACTGGCATTGCTGCACAGCAGTGCTAATGCCTCTATTAATCCATAACCTCCATGAAACCAAGGCCAAAATTCATGGTCCTCACAGGAGACTCCAGGCACAGCCCAAATCAGACATAATTAGCAGACCATGTGTCTAATGATAAGGCATCGATAATATTCGACACCGAAATCATTTCAGAACTTCAAATTGCAGAGGCTATATATTTTAATTATAAGGCTATTTATAGCCTTGATAAGAGGATAAAACTAAGTCCCTTCTGCCTATCCCTGGCTGCTGAGCACATGGATGCTAAAGATCCCCCTTGCATTCACGGATCAGGATAACCCATCTTCTTCAAAATAACATCACCAGCAAAACTAAATTCACAACTGTTGACACTACACTTGTCATCATGTTTGAATATAAGTAAACAAATACTGTTAGAGACATCTACCTACACCTTAAGGTACTAGAGCAGTGTAATGGTAAATTGGAAATAAAAGTAAATTTTAACTTCAAAAAGTTTTCACTGCTCCGAATACAGCAGTTAGTACAACAGCTGTATGCATAATATAGAGATTAAATGTGTTCTGACCTAAAGAAAATGAAAAGTAATATTTTTTATAAAATGCTGTTTACCACAAAAAAATATGCAGAATTAGATTATCTTGCGATTTTTCTTGGGTATCCAGAAAGCTGAAACATAATGTGAGTTATGTGCATAAAGGAGCAAGATATTTGATTGTATCTCTCCACATCTTAGGCAGAGGGTTGCACTGCAACTGGCAGAACCTGTGGAAACCTGCAATACATCAAATTCAGAAATTATCTCTAGAAAACCACTTGTACAGTTTATTAATTCTGACAGAATAGTTGGCTATACCAAAAATGGTGTCACCATATTGCAGGCTGGAATTACAGCATGATAATTCATTTGTAATCAGATTTTCAGAGAGAGAGAAGTGTAAGAGAGATGGATGACATTAGAAAAAACAAACCCTCCCCAAGTATTTTCTATCAAAAGCCTTCTTGCGTTCATTATTCATAAATTTTAATAGCTTGTTCCAAAGAGTTACCAAATGGTCAGGTAAGAATTAGGGAGAAAGCACAAATACCTGAGCACAGCAAATAAGGAATAATTCTGTTAAACTCAAAAGTCAAAGATGTGCCTTTCAAAATCCAGCCCAACTAAGTCTTCCTGAATTAATAAAGAGATAAGCTAGATAACTTCCTATCATCTTTGCCACAATTCCCAGTTCAAAATATACGTTGGTTATGCAGTCTCAAATTCCCACTTACATTGCAAGAACTAACATCTTCCTCCCAAGATCCAAGAGTTTTGCAAATAGAGCTTCAAGAAATACCCTGCATGACGAGCAGAAGCTCCAGAACATTTGGACTGCTCAAATAAACATTAAGGACATCTGTTCTGAAAACTAAACCAATCTCTGCGGTTTTATATGAGTAATACACTAAAAATGGATCATAAGCGGTCAAATTCTGTTCTCCATCAAACTTAAACGACTTCAATGATTTCAACACTACTACCCTAATTATCTCAGTTGATATGCATCACTTCTGCCCATTGGCAAAGAAGCTGCAATATTCACTATGTTACAGGATGAGGTGCTTTCCATAGTTAAAATTCTCTCCTTTCATTGTCTCTTCACTGGTAATTTTATTTCCCACTACTCTTCAGTCTACTATAATTTAGCCATTTCACATCCCTTTGAACATCCAGTTGAGAATTACAGTTCGAAAAAACTGCACTAGGAGAAAGGTAGAAATGGAGAAAGGGACAGTATTAGCATACATTTCATCACTCAAACTGCACCTCCGTTCAGCCCAACAGCAGAGGATGAGCTGGTCACAGCCATGAGTAACAAAGTGATTACCAAAGGAACTAAGGAATTTCTCACTCATTAGAGTCTTTAATCTCAGATTGTATGTTTCTCTCAGATACGCAAGTTCGGTTACAATTTATCAGACTTGACAGCTTTTACTTATATCCTAGGATAGATGAATTTCCTCCACAGCAGGAATTACCAAATTACATTTTGTGCTTTGAATTATGCAGATGATCAGACCAGTTATTTGTATCTTCCCTGTGTGGCCTCGAAATTGGTGGGCCACAGCTGAGGCCACAATATGTGATTTGATGTGGCCTAGACTTTCCAAATGAATATTTCACTTTACAGACTAGTCTCCATCTTAAACAATTTTAAGGTGGAACAGTTCATCAAGTTGCCAGGTCCTGGCTGATTCCAACTCTCAGTATTCTTGGATGGGAACATGTTTTAAGTTTCAGTTTAATCCAAGTCCAAAATTAGGAAACACTTTACATATGCACAAGCCCATAGCCCTAAAGTGAATTAATAATCAGGTTTAGATTATATGAGGGAAAGAAAACAAAAACCACTGATATTTTCTTTCAACAACATTAATATATTAATTTTTATCACTGTTAACTTGCAGTTATTTTGAGACAGATGAATATTAAGTGATTTTGAAATTTTTATAGTATTACTTTAATGTCTTTGAAGAACACTAGTGCAAGACTCAGTGAACTCAAATTTCCACAGCTCCCTGCAGAAAATCGTTAGAGGCTGGAGAAGTTAATATCTCACAGGTCATCATCATCAGAATATTCCTTGCACTAATGGAACACAGCAATTCTCAATTACCAAATGGTAGAAAGCATTTTATTCTATTCCTGGCAAGTGGTATAATAGCAGACATTAAAATAACATAATTTCATTTTTATAACATTTTTACTTTCCTCTTATTTCAATTTAGATGCAATATTAGCAACCAATAACTCAAGAGCAGCCAGAAATAGAAATCAGATCCTTGTACTAGCCAAGAATAGCTTAAAAACATTTCAAAGGCTATGAAGCATTAACCTTCTCCTTTAACTTTTTCTAAAGTGTTATATATTTGATCCTTAAGTTATATCTGAACTGAGAGGAGGCAAGATTAGAAGCAGATAGCAAAGCATCACATCTCACAATTCAAAGTAAATACTTCAAGCAAAGGCACAAATAATACAAGGTTACATAAGAATTTCCAAGTACACCCTATAATCTTTCAGTAGCAGCACCATAAAGCACTTTGCAACCAACTGCAATATACTCCTTGTCTCATTGCTTTTTATGCTGCAGTAACCAGCGTAATGAAATAAATATCATTAAGGCTAAATTTGACCAAGGGAAGTAAACAGGGACCACACTCAGCCCTTCTGTGAGTATCACACTCCAGCAGCAGCAAAAGCGGACAAATATGAGGCTTTATTTGGGTCTGATCTAGAGGAAGTTTAAGTCAGTGGAGTTAAACAAAATTGTCCTACTTTCTGTCTCACTTTAAAGGATTCTCAAAATTGACAAAAAAAAGATTAGAATCTCTTTAAAAATTTCATAGAAACAATACAGAAGTTGTAGGAATCTTCCAGTGATCCCACTACACATAAAATTTAAAGTCTATATTGTTTCAATACCTACACCAAAATTAAAAAAAAGAAAAAATATATATTTTTTTTATTTATTTAACACTATGACTTTAACAGTCTTATTTTGTTCCACTAGTGGTATAGAACGATATTCTGAATTTTGTAGTGCTACTGTCCAATCTGAGAAACTACGTTCAAGTGTCCTTTCAAACACAGAGCAAACCCAACACCACAGGAGAACCCAGAGTATCTATCTCTCCATAGCAGAGAAAAGATTTGTTACCACTTCGACATTACTGCAAGGACCATCTTATGATCTCTTGACCATTTTCATCAAAAGAAACCACTTAAACTGAGTAAGGGATGTTGCCAGTTGAGAATACGGATATCAGGCAGTGGGATTTTAGGCTGTGTTATTATGACAGCTCAACCAGGTCGATATTGCATGCATTAGAATAATACATAGTTCATCTCCCAACAGGTAAAACTGCTTTACACTAAGAAGGGACTATGCTAATTGCACAAACCTGTAGGTGAGTTAAACTAATCATGATGATCTCAGTAGTACATTCAGGTGTGGGTAAGCAGATAGATCTAACAAAGCTAACTAAGAATAGAATGTTTTCAATTAAATTGCTATACTTATTGATTTAACTGAAAATAACTAGATCTGGAATCAGGATACATATTACTTGCCTACCATAATAATTTGAAACAGCTACAGCCTTGTGTACTTCAGGCGTACACAAAACATGAAGGAATAAAAGGGGCAAATCTGGCATATTTCTGCACTGGGCACAGATATGCATGTCGAGTGTGAAAAGTAGCAAGTGCATGATGTGACATACAGAGAAGGGTACTGGGTAAAAGGGGAGCTATAAACCAAGCTGCTGGATGGCTAAACTGAACCTATGTGGGCTGTTGGAGGTGCTGCGGGTGTAAGAGACAATTCTGCTGTTGAATCGTGTTCATGGCTTAATGGTCCTGAAATCATAGAGGCTCGAAGGCCAGAGCAAGCTCACACCTCGCCATCGTGCAGAGTTAACGCTCAGCTCCAGAAAGAGAGTACTCACACACAGTGAGTGTTGAAGACAAGTTAGTAGGCCCCTTGTTGGCAGGAGTTACTAGCTCAGGACAGTCAGCTCAAAAAAAAACTGCAAGGAGAAAACAAGAAACTGTCATCATCTCAATTTTTCACCCTAAAAACCCAGGGTTGTATGAAAGAGCCCGTATCACCTGCAGCACAAGCAACCCAGTGGGCCAGGCGTGCATTAGGAACTACTCATGGCTTGAGGGACAACACAAATTGTCTGTGAAGCTATTAGCCATCCACAATCAAAAGATAATCACATATAGAGTAGACTTAGCAGAAAAAAAGCATAACCACACTCAGCAACAGGAGCCTACCCATGTATTCTTCTGGGATTTGTAGTGTAGTTTTTGAATTTTAACAGAAATTTTTATAATTTTTCAGCCTCAATGGATCACTGTATAGTTGCATGTGTCCTGTTCAAAATTTTGCTTTAAAAAATAATTGCATAGCTTTAGAACTCAATATGGTATGGTGATAGAGAACAAGGGGAGACTTCAAAAAGTTAAGCATAAAGGAGAAATCACTATTGTTTTTAACCTTTTCCATTCTCCTTAAAGCTGGAAAGCTACACAGTGCCAGCAACTTCCCCTGCTGTATGCTTCTCCATTACAGCCAGAGACCTCATCTGGTTTTCCTACTATGAGGATCCTTTGAAGAAAGTTGCC
Organism: Corapipo altera; assembly: GCF_003945725.1. Classification (NCBI taxonomy): domain Eukaryota; kingdom Metazoa; phylum Chordata; class Aves; order Passeriformes; family Pipridae; genus Corapipo; species Corapipo altera. The sequence continues at coordinate 760,922 of NW_020884928.1, forward strand.
AAGAACATAGGTCAGCCACGTTAAATCAGACCAAAGGTGCAAAGATGCCTAGCATCCAATCTGGTACTGTGGCTAACAGAGAATATAGCCCATAAGGACTGGAATAATACACAGTGATACTTCTCTACAACACTCTCCCAACTTCCAGCTTAAGGGGAAGAGGCATTACCACTGAATTTCATAATGCCCATTTGATTTTGCTTCCTGTCATCTGTTCAGATGTTTTTTGAACATATGTGAACTGTTAGCTTCCACAGTCCTCCCTATCAAGGAATTTCAGTGCTGAATTATTCACTGCACAAAGGAATTCTCTCTTCTTTCTGTCACCTGCTTGATGCATTTGTTATCTTCCTTCCCAGAATGTCACTATTATGGAAAGAGAAAGTATCTCTGGTACTTATTCACCACTTGTGGGGGAAAGACTAAAAAAATTAAGATGGATATTGACCTCCTTGTACACAATAACAGAACAGTGCTGGAAGAGAAGAATGATACAGGATTGTATTCTTCTAACAACCTGAAAAATCTCAGCCCTCTTCTCCAGGACAGAGCTATATCCCAAAGGCTACAGCAAACAATTAAAGCTGGTGGTTGTAATTGTAGTCAGTAGCAGAGACTGCAGGGCTCTGCCTCCCCAGACCCTTGTAAGAAAGTCAAGTCCTCGCCACAAGTATCACAGTGAGAGAGGAACCTGAATTGTTTCTGGGTCTGTCAGCCTGTTGGGAGTGATGGGAGGCAACACTGGATACACTTAACACACTAATCAATAAAATTACTCACATTCAAAGGAGTTATGTGCATGCTCCAGTGTGTATTTATATCCAGCCATTTAACAAGATTTTTACGTAAATGCTAAAAGAATACTCCCAACTGAAACAGAAATGCACAACATATTTTCACAGAAAACTCCTTCCAACTGCATTTCTCATGACAACATAGCAGGCCATTAAATAAATATGCTAGGGTCAATAAGCATAGACTTAGGAAATTTAACTAATATAGAGCTAGTCCCAAGGAAGTGAGCTGAAAGCATTGAGAAAGGAACCAGTCTACAACAAGACACAAAATTGCAGAGATTTTATCACCACAGGCTTCCAATAATGTCATATAATCCTGGGAGACAGACAGTATACTCTCTTTAAAAGTAACCACTGCTATGAATACACAGTGAACAGAGCTGACCTGAACCAGAGAGCCTAGGAAGGGCAGAGTCTGTCTAAAGGCACCGATAACACCACATTTGGGGCTTGAAGCCAGATGTCAGCCACTACTTGCATTCTTCCCCCATGCCAACAAGTGCAGCCCTGCACTTCTTACACACTATATACAAAATCCCCTACTTACTCCTGGTCCATACTGTACAGGACTATTTCTAAAAGTCTCTGAATTTAAGAGATATTTTAAACAGAAAGCTCCACTCTAATTATGTTACTTATCATGTTCTAAATATTAATGGGTTTGCATTTGTCTGTTTCATTATTTGGGGAAAGGAATAAACATCCTTTTCTGTTAACCCTTCTTTGAACAACTGTTTCTCCAAAATAAAATGCAAATCTTCAACAGTTATGTTATGTACACATATATACAAACACAGAGCCATGCCTTTTCACATCTAGTTTTTAAAGACAGCCCTCAGTCAAAATCAGCCACATTCCCAAGCTGATTTTCAACACACTGCCCATTTAATGAAAAATCAGGTTGTTTTCACTAGTACAAACAAGGAGAGAAATGTTCACCAAGGAATCCAAGATCCCTTCCTTTTTACGTACCATCTCACTTTGCTATTCATTTACTGAACATGTCACACTATGTCTTTTATCAACACAAAATTCAATTTAACTCTTAAATAGGAAATAAAAATAACCAGACATTCATAATTAGGACATCTTCAGATTTTTCATTCTGATTTTTTTTCATTTGATTTATTTACAATTGTTAACTGTTTACTTTTTTAATAGCTGATTGAATTTGGGAATGATTCTTGATGACAAATTGTACATTCTGCTTTTCAAACATTATCCAGTGGGTTCTGCTGGTGTTTACCACATCAGACATGTATTCTGAATAGTATTTTCATTGACTTTTTTTTAAACTAGAAGGACAATTATCTGAAAAATGTATTTAAAAACAGGGCTGAAGTACTAGTCTTTATATTTGCCTTTTAAACATCAGTTTAAAGGCAAACAAGTGCAGGGGGGTTGTCAAGTCAAACTATTCAATAATTCTATGATTCCATTCTATGTACTCAGTATATGCTGTGTACTGCCCAGTGGGCTAAGGTGTAATGGTCAAAGTGGACATCAACACCAGGCAGCCACCACCACACCACCTGATGGTACCTATCACTCCAGGCAATGCCTTCCAGGAGGCAAGAGGGGCAGGTTACAGACCTAATCTTAGTTCTCATGCATGTCCATGGTTTGCTACCTGGCTAAGGATGCCAACACCTGCCATAAAATTAGAAACACTAAGCAGCTTGGATTAGACTTTTCAGCTGCCATAGGGACAGGCATTGCTTCTTTACGTTGTCTATATTCTTACACTACAATACAGTGTATTGACGTACACCTTGAACACCACAGTCACCAAGGAAGCTGCTGCCAACCGTAGCCAAACCCCTACAGTTCCTGGCCTCCATAAACATGTAGCCAACACCTCACAGAAGCCAAGTGGTCAGCAGAGTCTGCTGGTGTCTTCTTAGGCAAGGCATAAGTGAGCATCCAAGTCATCCCTGTGGCCTTGTCACTTCTAGGCACCACTCCCCAGAAAGAAAGCTGAGAGAGCTTCTGACTTGTGCTTCTCCTGGAATTCTCAGCTGATAGCTCCCTTTAGCCAAAACAACGCTCAACAAGAAAAAAAAAATAATGATAAAATGTATATGAGCATGAGAAACCGAACAGAGTGGGACTCTCCAGCTTGGCAAAGACACGCTTTGCTAGAGGCATGATTGAACTTTATAAAGTGACAGGCACCAAGCGAGTGAACAGGAAGGAACAATTCACAATTTCCTATAACACAGCTAGAGACAGAAGAAAACTACTTTTTCCCCACAAAATGTGCTATTCCAAGCAGGGACAAGGAACCGAGACATTTTACCCCAGTTCAGTCAGTACTGAAGTCTGATCAGTCTTGTAGGATTTTGTTTGCATTGGCTTTCACAGAGAAAGCACAGACATGAATCTTAATAAATAAAGTTAGTAGTTTTGATGTTTCCAGCAGAGCAGAGTATCAGTTCTAGGAAGACTTCTCCAGAAGAGCAGAAACAAAACTGCACAAAATTAAAAGCCTTTCATTTGTTCTACAGAATAATTTTTCTTCTGTTATGCTAGTGACAGCCTAAGTAGATCATATTTGCTTTCCTGAAGTTTTGAAACGTGCCTATCAAAACCCATTACCACAGCAGCAGCCATTCCCACTAGAAGCCATTAGCCAGCAGGAAATTACAAAACTGTTCAGACACAAGTAAGAAAACAGAGCAAAAATTAGAAATGTGCATAGACAAGAAAAGGCTAAAAATATCAATGAGCAAGTTTCCAGATATAACTGAAAAATACAGTCATAGAAAACACCCAGCTTCCAGTAAATGCTGATGCTGGTTCTACATAAGGAATGGTCATTAATTACAAGCAAAATATATTACACTATATATAAACAGAGTAAACTCTCAGAACTTGGTTAAAAAAGCTAAGAATACTTTTGAAGATCATAGATCTACCCTTTCTATGCTAGAGGCAGATCTGCTTCTCTCAGGCCAGTTATATCAGCATGAAGAACTGTCCTAACTCTACTGACTGAAAAAAATTTACCATTTTTCATAAAGTCTTCACTTTATGTTTAATACAGGATTTATTTTGACCCACCAAGTTATCCTTTTGGTAATATTTACCTGTCACAGAGAAGAGAGAGAAGCATTTTATTTTTTATTCAGATGCCAACAGTAGCCCAGGGCAGAAGCAGGTCAGCATCATCAGGGTAACAGAGATCCAGCTACTCTATCTGGAATGTGGGCCAAGACATCTAGAAAAGTCACTAGAAAAGATGTAGTCCTGCAAATCGTTCCCACTGCTGATCTTACACGGTTCAAGCGGACAGGAGTTTTAACCATTTACTGTGATCTCTACACTCCAAAATACTGACTGAAATAAAACGTGGGCACTGCACAGCAGTGCCTATGGGTGTCTGTAACAGAAGAAAAGGGTGGCGATAGAGGCTACAGAGCAGACAGGAACAGGACACTGCATCTCTTTAATGGGTCATTCATCTGGCTGGGTCTTATTAATTTGTAGGTCTTCAAAAATTAAGTGCTGTCAATTTTAAAAGGCCATGAAATACACAATAATCAGTTTTATCAAGAAAGATTTATAAAACAGCAACAGCTAATATTTAGAAGGAATCCAAGCCATCAATTAATAACCTCAGGAATTTGCAATAGACTACAAAGTCATTTCTTCTGTTACTAAATACATGTGCGCTTTTTTCCCAGTTTGGGATTTTTGTAATTTTTTTCCCCTGTGTTCCCTATTGCCACTTAGTGCATGGGACAGGGACCTGCTCTGTGTCAGGTTCCATAACCCAACTGAGTGATTACACTTCACATCTGAGCCCCAGAAACCACTTAATTCCTACAGCTGCAGCTGGGGGGCAAGGGGTGGGGTGGGAAGGGGCTGGTTTGCAGAAAGACCATCTCATGCCCTGAGAAATAGCACAAAAACATCCTGACCATTTCCATTAGGATGTCAGGACATTCTGTTTTCAGAACTGTCTTAGCCAAACAGGGATGTCTAGACATGTTATGAAACTACTACAAACCTGAAGCTTCATCTGTACCCCAGTTGTTGGTGCTGCCAAGCTATTGCAGAAAGAGGTACAATAGGCTACACTGCCCTTCTGCTACAGAAACATCTGCCAAAATTTCCCATTTTTACAAGCAGAAGAAAAATTTACCCAAAACGATGATGCAAAATTCTTCAATTCTGAATAATTGTAATGCTGGGAGTACCCCTGAGCTGGAGTTGACCTATAGCTGAACTTTCCAACCTAATATTATATTTAGCCTAGTATTGTATATAGTCATATATCTGCTTATTAACCAAGATGCTATATAATGCTTAGTAATGCTTTAAGAGTACGCATTTATGTTTGTTAGCACAGCATATTATTCATAATTAGTAAGGCTTGTATGTGTTATAGATGTGTCTTCCTTTTAAGTTAAGCCATGAAAGCAGTAGGCCTCACACGGTTGCAGCTTGTTCATATTTGAGATATAAATGTAGCCATAGTTCTGTATTTAGAGACTAGTCAAGGCCATGGGGCATTTGATAGTAGTTGGTCCAAACTTTCTGCCTTTTTAAACACAGGGGAAACTCCTTTTTTTCTAGGAAAGGGAAAGTCAAACTTGGAAAACCACTGTTTAAAAGGAAGACTTAATCAAGAACAAGTGCTACTAAGATAACATAGGAAAAATACGAATTCCATAGCCAGTTAAGGAGATTCACAGAGCATGCAATCTGAATTTTACACCTGAATTTTACACATAAAGGAGCAAGGAGCTAAAGCAGATGAAGGACAGTGTCAGGGAAAGAGGTTACAAAAAGATGAACATGATTGAAGTTCAGATCTTCAGAAAATATGGAGTCTGGTAACCAATGAACTTCAAATCAGCAAAAGGAAACTCTGAAAGGCTCCTGAATGGTTAGAAATTAGTGATGAAAATTTATCAGGTAAACATTCCAGTCAACTGAAAGACTAAAAGATAACAATCTTTCAATATAATACAAGGAAAAATATCTAATAGTGAAGTAGGGAGATTATATCATCTCTGAATTGAGCAATCGTGAAGCACATTCTGGGATGTATGCCCATTCCGGGTGTATACATTTTGTGAAGGATCAGTGGTACAGTAGAGTAAATCCATAAAGAGATCCATAAAAATGAGATGAACACCAGAAAATAGGCTTTACAGGAAGACTTCATCATAAAAAAGGCTGAATAGTTTAGATTGAAACATATTTTCACAAAGAAGGCAAACTTCATTTGATAACTAGCCAAATATCTATAGCAGAAGTTGTTAACCAATAATAAAGGAGACTTTTAGATAACATGATGTGATGAGGCTGATAGCTACATGTTATCTCTGAATCTGTGTATGACATTACAACTAAAAACAAACTGAAGCTAGATGCACTTAAATACAGAATAAGAAACTTATTTTCACACAAAACCCCATCACACAACCAAACAGATCATTTACCATTTGCAATGTAAAAACTCCCCAAGTCATTGTCTTGTGGTCTACCAAGTATATGCAGAAATTCAGAAGTAATTCTAGGTAACCTAAGCTGCACAAGGAATTTTAGGTTTCTGACTTCTTTTCTCAGGAAATTACTGCACAGAACTGTTTCACAAAAGGTGTAACAAAGAAAATCTGGGGTACACTCTTTGAGTAATAACATAAGACGAGAATGCTTCTTGTTCAGTCTCTATGCCTGCAACTACCCCAAGACTTTTAATTCTCTCAGTAATTCAGCTAGTACTTTTGATTTTTGTTTGTCTCACCTTGAAGTATTTACAATCTTGGTGTTCTCCAAAGGTAGGAGACTGAAAGATCAGCTGCAGTCTATTAGAATGATAATACAGGGAACACAACCATGGAAACTTTCCTGAAAGCAAGAGAAAAACAGTCTGAAATAAAAGTAATAGCAGATTGATGGAATATGGCTGGTCCTTCTGTAAAAATGGATGACAGAATCCCTTAAGTTTTTGAGTTAAATATGTGAGTCTGCTTTTAATGTTCATAATAGGTAACGTTCATTTTGATCAGGATGACAAGAATCATTCCTCCTAAGAAATAAATCAGCATCACTATTAATTAAAAAAAAAAAGACAAATTATTTATTTTAGATACAAAAAAGACACATATAAAACCATGTATTTCTATGGCTCTTATGAATCCTTAATGAAAAATGCATCTTTATCCAATGCAAGCCAACTGATCTTAATCAAAATAAGCTGAGGATGCAGAGGGTGATGGCCCTTATCTCTGTTAATCACCCAGTAAATATTCCTCTTTCCCTTTTCAGCAAGAGATCTCTTGGAATCAGTGAATACCAGACCTTGCAAAAAGGACTGTTCAGACTGAAATGTTTCTATACTTTAAGAAATGTGAAGACTGTCAAGATGGAGACTGAAGATGGAAGGACAAAAGAAGAAAAAATGCTTGAAAATAGCTTTCAATAATTTCTGATTAAATAAAAAAGGTGTTTTAAAATACACTCTATATTGTGTGACAAAGAAATCAGGACTTCTAGATTCTGCAACTCTTACATCAAGTAGCACTTTTTTCTAATATCACCTCACTAAACCAGCAGAGCTGCCTGTGAATTGAGGTGTAACTAAAGTAGAGTAATAAGTATCTTTCTCAGAGGGTGCAATGGGAATGGTCCTGTATTTCATTAAATTTATATTCATCATGCCTCTGATAACAGAGCTGCGATACAATTTACATATCATTTCATTTTTCTGTGTACATAAAAAGATTTCCCTATTTCTACCAAGCACTGGTAGAGACAGTAATCCACAACAGTAAGAAAATTCCAGTACTGCTTTCTGGTCTATTAAAACTAATAATCAGTTTTACTGCTGTGACAATGCTGGCAAGTCAAAAAACCATGACTTTTACTCAGTAGGGAAAAATACCATTTTTGCAAGAGAACTGACACTGAAGAGATTCTCAGTAGATAACAAATGAGATCCACAGGGCTCAACCCATCGCTGATTCTCCCAAACCTCTGTTAATTGTCCCTTCCCACCATGAAACAGACTCCAAACGTGGTTTTCCTCGCCTAAGGAGTCTCACCAAGCTCACTATATGATATATAAGCACTCCTAGCGTTCTCGGTATGCCTTTATCAGTCTTCAAATAAAAATGGCTTGCTTGTGTCTGTCAGACACAATCCAATTACTTAGGTGTTCAATTACTGAGACAAATGCTGACACATCCTTTTGATTACTCTCTTTGTATTGGTTCGTACTTCTTTAACATTACTTATGAGCTATGGTGTCCTGTATGTATTTATGCAACACTTGGGAAACCATGTCTTCAGCATGAACAGGAAACAACTGAGCTACCTGTACCTAACCAGGCAGCACATAAACATGTGTAAATTTGTGTAAACTGTCCCAAACTCTGTGTTACCTATCTTTCTTTGCTACTGCTGCTGCCTGGGCTGGGCAGATGAAAGTTGTCTTATGGACCAACTTTTGTCATTTTTATCCTTATTTAAGTTTGAAAATATCTCTGCCTATCAAACAACCCTTTTCAGTACTACAAATCTCCTCCTGGAGGTATATAAAAAATTCACTACAAAGGTGGGTAGTCCACAAATCCAAACAGAGTGGTCTTGTACCTTTTCTGATTGAAGACAAGTTTTACAGTATACTGACCTCATTTCTTCAGTCACTCCCAAGTCAGACTTCATATTAAGAATGCACTTAAGCTTGTGCTGCAAATTCAGGTGGCATTTCAGTACCACTGATGTTTAAATCACTCTATCCTGTTTCTAATGTACTCTTGATCATAGAATGGCTTGGATTGGAAGGAACCTAAAAGACCATCTAGTTCCAACTCCACTGTCATGGGCAGGGACACCTAGAGCAGGCTGATCAGAGCCTCATCCAATCTGGCCTTGAACACTTCCAGGAATAGGTCATCCACAACTTCTCTGGGCAGGAGAGGTCTGATCGAGGACCTTGAACCAATTTGCAAAAGGATTCGAGTTAGAGCCTTCATTCGAGGGTGAAAGACTTTAAACAGCCAACCTAATTGTTGGCTCCTTTATTGCTGGTTCTCTTATTGCCGTTTGCACTGTCATAGAGAAACAAGAGTTTCAAGCCTTTCTTCCTAACATTGTTATTTTTAAAACAAGGTCATTAAGGTCTAACTACCCTACAGCCACCAAAGACAACACAAATAATTGTAATTAAATCCCTGAGAAAGGCAATTCCTCAATTTTTCACTACATTCTAAGGAAAAAAAAGTTTAGACTGCTCAGCACCTATCAGTCACAAGAGAACTGAACAGTTTGTGTATTTATATTCAGCTTTTGGACCTACTTTTCTTCTTTTCTGATGGAAATAAACAAACTAAAAAAAAAAAAAAAGGCAATTTGATTTTAGTAGTGGTTCATATATAAAAACTCCATCCTGGTAAAGTCAACCATAAAGGGTAAGCCCTGGAAGCCTCTTACTGACATTGCTACCTACTGATTAACTGACAAATGTTGTAGGCAAAGTGCATAAAAATACTTGAGAAAAGCAAGTTCAAAACACTTACACTTGAAACATTAAAATACTGAACTGGAAATTTTTAAGATACTCACCTGCACTTAACACTCAGTGTTAGACAAAGCACTGATTGGTTCAAACTATTCATAACTTTGGTCTTGCTGTAGACCTGGATGAGACGAATGTCTAGGAAATTTTTCCCTCTAATTTTAGCAGTAACACACACAACCTCAGAGAAAGGTGCTCCTCAAGTTCCTTAAAGACCAAGTAACTTAGTTTCAGATAGATAAATTAATTTCATTCTTATTTCCGAATTCAATCCTTGGTAACTATATGATACACTAAAGGTGGCTGGACAAACATGAACCTGATTTCGTCTCTTATAAAGAAGTCAGAGCACAGATTAACTTTGAGATTTTAAATTGAGTTTGTATGAGTAGAAATTAAAGTGTAGAAAATACGTAAAAAATCATGAACACAGAAATTAGGTAATAGGCACAAATATAAAACAGCAAGGAAGGGAAGGAGCAATAATTTTAAAAACTTCTGAGTCATGCTTTGGGACTTTGTCACCTTACACGTGACAGTTGCTAGAGCAATGCCTCAGGTTGAAATTGCTCAGAAACGCAAGGCTCAGTGATGATTTGACAGCCTGACTCAGAAGCAGCTCCTTGGAGTCTGTGGAGTCACATTCAAGTAAACCCTGTGTAAACAAGAGGAAAAAGTAGCCCTTTAATAGCCTGTCAGTATTAATCTTAAATAATCTTCAAGTATTCTCTGATTCCTCCTGTCAAGCTAAGACTGGTATGTGAAACAAGCAGCAAGATATGCTGCCTGCCACACAATAGTTTAGTTAGGTTCTTTCTTAGAATAACTAGTTCTAAAATCAGGTTTTTCTCATTCCATCCAGGCATGCAATTACACACCAATTACCAACTGCAGCAGTAAAACAAGTCTCAAATACTATGTCCACCTCTGGAGTTTTGAATTTTAAAACTAGTTCCAGCCTTTCCACTTTGGGTAAACTGGACATCCTGACCCTGATTTGACTTCTTACGAGACAGCTCTGGCAAGAACATTGCTAAAATACAGAAGGAAAAAAAAAAAGAAAGAAAGAGCTACTTAGTGCAGGACAAAGAGGTTTTTAGCTTCTTCATTAAATGGAAGGAAGTAGATCATATACAAAATTCATGAACTGGGAGCGACAGAGATGAATAATGTATCTGTTACTTGTTTGCATAATGGAGTTATTTGATCTACTTTTACTTCTCAGGCAGAGCAAAACCAAAACGTAATGGTTTTCCCACCTTTTTCCAAGAAAGTCTTCAGAAATTCATGTCCTTCTAAAGGCCACAGGATGCTATAGAATACTAATGAACTTCCAGCTGTTGTTGGTACACCTGTAAAATAGCATAGGCAATGTTGCCCCTTTCAGTTCAATTCTAAACAGAATTCAAGGGCATCACTCTCTAATGAGAAAAAGTTGAACATCTGACCAGACCAACAAGCTTCTGTTGACTTTACATGTAGTAGCCTCCACTGTTTTCCATTTTTTTCTCTTTTAATCTTTTAAACTACCCTTGAAAGGATGACATTCACTTCAAAATCAAAAGACACACTTCCTCTGTGGCTCCTCTGCAGTAATGTTCTGCTGGAACATCCTGCAGCAAGGAAGGGATTTTCAGCTTCTCAACTAAAGTTATTCCGCTGTCATAAAAGGTTACAGCCAGACATCAGTGAGAAAGGAGTAAACCAAGACATAACCCTTCAAGCCAAGTAGATTTTTTTTTTTTGGTCCTCATATCATCTCAATATGTAAATTACCAGTTGCCAGATTTCTGTGGTACTTCATATCGTGCTTAAAAGTCAGTACACCAGATCCCTCAGAAGTTTTGGTCCAGCAGCTGAAGAGGACTGCCTGGCCTGCCTCAACTATTACAGTGGCTCTCATGTAGGAATTTTGGGTGTGGGCAGACATGATGAGTCGAAAACCCTGAGACCATGTGTGGACAAACTAACTTTATGGGTGCTCAATAGCATCTTTATAGCAACAACTTCTTGCTCTGCTGCGTCTGGAAATTTCTTATGAATCCTTGTCTCCTGTAACATCAGAACTATACTTATGTCGGGTAAAAAACTTATTATTACAGAAAAACTTTGCATTACTTTCAGTCTAGCTAATCTAAAATTAACACTAAACCAAGGGATTTACCAGTAAAAATACTGCCCGATAAAAATTTAAATTTAAAGTTTGCATTATAACAAATATATAATTTGCATTATAACAACTTTCTACATAGTTCTCTACTGAACAAAAATTGTTCACTTACCTTAATAAAAACACTTGCATCCATAGGACTGCATTTTTCTCAGTTTACATATTTGAAACTTAATAAAATGCCTTTTTCCCTATCTGATTTATTTAGTTAATATCGTCACTAAGCCCTTGCAATTAATTACATCTTTAAGTAAGAGGCTTCTGTCATTTATCTTTCATTACACTAGTTTTGTTTTTTTTAGCTTAGAAGCCTGCTGATCTCTTTTCCTTTTATTTATTGTTGTCAATTTTAAGCTCTAGGAAAAAAAAAAAAATTAGGAAAGGATCTTCTCATTGTGACTTAGATGCTGAGCTGTGTTCCATAAAGTAATAGCACACAGCAAGGTGCACAGGTAATACAGCTATAGCACAGGGCTTCTCTGCCAGAATTTGCTTGGATGTATTGACAAACTGGGTATCAGTGATTTAATTGCTACAACCCCACGTTTGAACTACTGTCCTTATACAACAATCAAGTTAATGGCCTACCTGTCAGGGACAGAGGCTGACAAAGTAGTTCAACAAATGTTAGCTTTAATCATAAGGAAGAGCCGTTTGTTTCCAAGTTTCCTATTCCTTGGCTTGAATACAGTCTACTTGACTGCAACCTCTTCAAGTCTAATTTACAATTGCTTTTAGGAACATTTAATTTCATTACGATAAACATGCCTGTATTCCTTGTATCTGTGATGCAAAACCCATCACACTTCTTCCCAGTACAAATGGGATTTTTTGGGGAAGAGTTGTTAACATTTGTTTCCATACCTTCAGAGAACTAGAGCAACTCTGGCACACAGTATCACACGAGAGAACACATCCTCATTATCATTTGTCCTGAAGAAGTTAGACCAGTGGCCCTTCCCGTGAAGATTAGATTGCACCTCAACATACGGGACTATCAGAAAATGAAATGTCAGTGACATTCTGACAGAAACAAGGAATTCTTAGGGAGAAAAGGGAATAGATAAAAACAACACTATTTTGAGAGTGCTGAAAAAATACTCATTTTTGAGTATATATTGTAAACATCTTTAGAAGTTTTGACAATTCATCAACCCTCCAATAGGTAATCTTTACCTTTCAGTCAGAGCACAGTTTCTTGAGTCAACTCTCACAAGATCAGTGCCAGCAGTGGTTTAAGGGAGAACCTACTTAACACAAGTAGGGAAAAAGAGCAAAAAATAAATTTAAGAAAGTCTAATGTCCACTGTTCTGAATCTGAACCTTTTCCTTAAAGATGGCCACAGTGATGTGGGGAGAAGAAGCAAACTGTACTAGTTGCTTTAAAAATGCTGGGTGTTTTTCTGTCTATCCTAAAGAAGATTGACTTGGCTCACACCTGCAGCACTTCCTCTGTGCAAGTCAAACTGGCAATCTCAGGGAGGCATCAAAAATCTAGTTGTTCTTTTTCTTCTTACAGACTACTTGTAGGGAGAGATGTGACCAGTCCAGTGATGCTCCCCAGGAGGAGCACAGGGCGAAAGACACACATGATGAAATGATTCAGCACTTCTGATACATACTTTATTGACTATATTTTAAGACAAAGGGGAATATTAGAGGATATAATCTGACCACCTATGTAACACAGACCACAGCAATTCAAACAAAACATCTCAATCCAGATCCCAATGGCATGTGAATGGCTAATAAGGGTTTTCCAGAAAGGTATCTGGTCTGCATTTAAACACCAGAGAGAGAAGAGGCTGCGCTGTATTTCATAGAACCATAGAATCATAGAATCAGCTGTGTTGGAAGGGACCTTCGAGACCATCAAGTCCAACCCTTGATCCACTACCGCTGCTAGACCATGCTAGGTCTGCTAGGTTACTAGACCATGGCACTAAGTGCCACATCCAGTCTCTTTTTAAAAATCTCCAGGGACGGAGAATCCACCATTTCCCTGGGTAGCCCATTCCAATGTCTGACCACCCTCTCTGTAAAGGAATTCTTTCTAATATCTAACCTAAACTTCCCCTGGCACAACTTGAGACCATGCCCTCTTGTCTTACTGATAGTTGCCTGGGAAAAGAGACCAACCCCCACGTGGTTACAACCTCCTTTCAGGGAGTTGTAGAGAGTGATGAGGTCTCCCCTGAGCATCCTCTTCTCCAGGCTGACCAGCCCCAGCTCCCTCAGCCTCTCCTCACAGGACTTGTGCTTGAGTCCCTTCACCAGCCTAGTTGCCCTCCTCTGGACCTGCTTCAGCACCTCAATATCCTTCCTGAACTGAGGGGCCCAGAACTGGACACAGTACTCCAGGTCTGGCCTCACCAGTGCTGAGTACAGGGGAAGAATCACTTCCTTGGACCTGCTGGCCACACTGTTCCTGATACAGGCCAGGATGCCATTGGCCTTCTTGGCCACCTGGGCACACTGCTGGCTCATGTTCAGCTTCTTGTCAATTTGACTTGATCTGCCTGGTTAACAACGAAAATATCCCCAGCATCACTATGCATTTGTGATCAAAGTCATCAGGGCAAAATAAACACCACAAGCAAATGCAGAGTTACCTTCACATCCCCTCGCGGGCTGGAAGAAGGGGTTTCACACAGAGAGAAGGCAGCCCTCCATCCAAGAGAGGGTGCAACAGCCTCCTGTTCCCCAAGCACCTGAGTGCGCACACATTTGAACAACACACGACTTTCTGCCAGTTTCTAAACTGACTTCAGCCCAATGCCTTACAGATTGTATTTATTAAAGACACTACATAAGCTGGTAAGAAAATAAAAATGATAGGAAAATAATAATAGAAAATATCAAAAATTATTTTAGAAAGAAAAGCCAAAACTCCAATGCATTTCAGTGGGTAGTCAATCCAGAGAGAAGAAAAGCAAAACCAGACTTAAGGTAGAGTTGCACACAGATAGCATCAGTTATATCTGCATACTTCTAAAAACCAGGAACACAATCTAAAACCAAAGCTAAGCTAAGCTAGAGACTCCAATTTAAAATAAGACTGCAGACTCAAGAGCACAAATTTATATAGTTGTTTAGGGTTGTTTTTTTCCAAAAAAGCAAAGTGTGGTGTGGGTTTTGGTGGAAGGAGAAGGTAAAAAGAAAAGGGTCTGATTGACCCAATTATGATGCTAAGGCAGATTAAAGCAAAAATAATTATTGGTAACAGCCTTTCAAAAAGAGGAAGCAGAAACAAAAGACTTCCTTTAAACTGCACAAAGGTGCTCCAGAAGTCAGAAAGAATGCCAGCCAGGAACCAGTCTGACCTTAACAATTTGGTCCATGTCCACAGAGCTACACTTAAAGTACGCTTATGTTGCTTGAACTGATGGTTCAAAGATTGAACACAAAGATCAATAGCACCTGAAAAGGTGATAGAGAGCATGATCCCCTGAATGGTGAGCTGGTTAGCCTTTGCTGCAAGAGGGAAGAACATATCCCATTTGCTTTCATTCTCCCTCGAAGATCTAAAATGTCTCTCTACAGAGGATGCTCTCGAAAAAGTTCGTCAGCAGAACAAAACGCAACTGGAGCTCTGAGGGCCAACACAATGGGTCAGCAGCTCCACTCACAGATTACTGCTTCTGTTCTTCAGGACAAGGATTAAAATTATATTAGTGAGAAATGTCTGCATGCTACAGACTGAAAGACCAATTCCTAATGTAAAGCTATTGCTATGAACTCATAGAGTAATGGATCATCTGACTAGATAACTATAAACAGTCTCACACTTGCAACCCAAAATTATCCATGACTTAATCAAGGCAAGAAATAATATGGGGAAAAAAAAAACCAAAACCAAAAACCACAAGGACTGTTCTTTGTAACGGTGTTTATATCTTTGGAGAAAACTAAAGGAGTGAAGTAAGAGCACAGAGTCAAATGTTTGATGTTTGTAATTGACAAGTGAGATGTTCCTTCACTGTAAATTAATGTTAACAGTGTTATTCTTGCCATATAAGTCTTACTAAGAAGGTAAGTATTAAGCTGTTGTATACAATTTATGCTTTTCAAGCCCTTCCTCTTCTTCCATCACTCTTTTCTTGGTAGGACATTGAACCTTGTAGCTCTGACTTATGAGAATAGCTCCTCTGGCCACAGGATCCCCCGACATACACAGTGCTTCACATACACACCAACTTTTTTCTCCCACATCTGTAAGACATGACAGTCATTTCTCATGTAGCATACACACAAATTTAAATATAGAATTAATGCAAGGACTACAGAAAATTCAGTGAGAAGTAAAGACTTCAAAATTGATGCATCTCAATTATTATAGGTATTTTAACATTTTCACCACCTAGCAGTTTTACAACAAAGATATACAAATCGGGGAAACACCTCAATTTGCTGCAGTGCAATATAATGACAAAGATGCAAAATGTCTCTCTTTATAATCATGTAATCACTGAAGAAAATATTTTTTAGGTTACGCTTCTAACAAAAGCGACTGCTATAATGTACCATTTCTTTTAAATAATGTTTAAAAAGACAGCAGCTAGAATAATCCACTTATGCATAATTAAAAGCAACAGTCAATCACCTATGGAAATGAAACATAACTGAAATGTGCATTAAATATGCAAAAATATTTCTTCCTTAAGTAGCTGACTGAATAATACTTCATAAAAATTGCCTCTTATAATTACACAGTCTATGTAGCAATATAGCAGTCCCTTAGAAAGCATTATTATGGAGTCCTATCCTGCAAGAAAACTCAAATTTTGAAATTAAAATTCATGCTGTTACCATGAAAAAAAAAATCAGTCTTGGAGTTTTTCACAAAAATATTCCAGAATATTTATATCAGGACAATTGGAACACCTTATTTAAACATTTATTTCAAACAAGAATCCTATTAGTTACCCATATAAAAATTCTGTATAACTAATTTACCAAGAAATGTCTCCTTCAGCTAGTGTAAAGCGGTGTTTACTTTGAAGTGCTCTGGAACAATATGAACACAGGAGCTTAAGCTCTACAGGGCAAATGTTTGTTCTCACACATCTAAAACCTATTTGTGCCATGTCTTGTACACACTGGAATGTAAGGATGTTTTATCATGTCTGGTAAGAGTTTACAAGTTCTGGAGTGGTGCTTTATTTGACTTCCTTTCTTGGAAGAGAGAGACAAGCTGTTTTGGGTGAGCTCAAAAACATAATGAATATCCAACAGCAAAAGATATGATTACTGACAGAACTGGACAAATGGTATCAAAAGTTTCTAAACCTTTCAAGAGACAAAAAAAGAGACACTATTGGTGGGGCTTTGACTGATAGACAGGTTTCTAGAAGTGCTCACGATGTTATCACCAAGCCATTTCCATTACCATACAACAGGACTCTCTCAAAGTGTCCTTTTCTTATTTTCTCCCCATAAGTAAGGATTAAGACTAATGCACATTTTTGATCAAGTTTTATCAGTTTTTCACATTACACAAATTATAGAGCAGCACCCTGAAAAACATTTTCATATTTCAAAATTAATACTTTTTTAAATGTTAATTCAGGAAAATGCACTGCTGGTGTTGGCTTCACTGCATTTCAGGATGAAAAAAAGTATCAAAATGTCTTAATTTCAAACAAGCCTATAACAATTTACTGAGTAGCCCTAGCCATTCTCTAACTCCAGGGTAGTATTTTATACATTGCAGTCTAATTTAGTCTGTTTGGAAACCCCACATTTTACCATGCAGCATACGTTGCCCAATTAAATCCCATTACCATACCCATATTGCAGATCTTCCCTCCACTCAAAGATTTAAGTGTTAGATACTTAGATAATATATATGAAGGGATAAAAATATTTCAAACCTAGCCCAAGCAGCAAGCCCGTATAATTCAAAATTTTAGTGTCAGCTCTACTAAATCAGCTTTCAAAGTACTGAAAGTAAATAAGTAGAGATGTTTACTGCTACTACCTGAAAAAAATAAGTACCTGGATATACTTACTCCATTTCTTCTATTGTAATAGAAGAAAAAAGTGTTGAACTTATTATAGAAAAAGTGCCAAGTAAATGATTTCTCAAAAAAAACTTACACGCACATCTTCACACACTTATAAGAAGTTTAAAAGAAACAAGTGATAAGCAAAAGCAGTTTGAAGTGGAAGAGAATCTTGACATAAGTGTAAATAAAGCAGAGTGGAAACACAAAGGTCAAAAGGGATACCATACTCTCTGGATATAAATCAGACAGCAAAAATGAATCATGCAAAAGATGAAAGAGCAGCTGATCACAAAATCACACAGCAGCTGAGCCTGGAAGGCACCTCTGAAAGCCATCCAGTCCCAACCCCTGCTCAGAGCAGGTTCAGCTAAAACAGGTTTCCCAGGGCCATGTACATTCAGGTTCTGAATATCTCTAACAGTGGAGACTTCATCACATCTCTGGATAACCTCTTCTAGTGTCATACCACCCTCACAATTTAACAACAAAAAAAAAAAAAAAAGTTTCTTTTACTGCTTCAGTTCAAAGCACTGCCTCTTGTCCTGTCACTGACTACCCCTTTAGAAGAGTCTTGTCTGTCGCCTTTACACCTTTTCATCAGGTATTCACACACATAGATAAAATGTCCCAAACATTCTCTTCTCCAGGCGTACAGTCGCAGCTCACTCAGTCTCTCCTCATTCAACTGGTGCTCCAAACACTTAATGATTCAGGTGGTCCTTCTCTGGAGTCCCTTCAGAGCATCCATGACTCTTGAACTGAGGAGCCCAGAAGTGGGCACAGCCCTCCAGAGGAGGCCTTGACCAGCTGGCAATGCTCTGCCTAACACATCCCAGGAGGCTGTTGGCCCCAAAAACACACTGCTGGCTCATGGTCAACTTAGTGTCCACCAGGACCCCCCTAAGCCTTTTTTGCAGAGTTGCTTTCCAGTCATGCAGCCTGTACTGGTGCAAAACAAAGACCACTATCTCCCCAGCCTCTGTAACATCTCTTTACAAAGCAGCTCTAGCAGAATGCCTCTATGCAAAGGACCAAGTCAATCACAGTTCCACAGATACACCTATAAAGATGCTCATGCACATGCATTTATATGATGTTCATACACGTGCACACATACACAGATTAGCTGTAAATATATATTTATATAAAAACACATACACAAAAAAACATTTGAGGAGTACAAGTAATTCAATTTATCAGCTACAGAAATAGTTCAGTTTGTTTCTCAGGTGAAGCCAACATAGTTGTATTTTAAAATGCAACAGTAAGACCATGACTGATTTAGATGAAAGATATGGGACTCACTTTGCTTAAATTAGAATGCATAGTTATATCACTCCGTGAACACTTTTTTTCTCCCTAGCAAACCACATTTGAAACAGGAAAAAATTATCAGAATGGTTTGATGGAATTAGTGGTGAAAAAACCCTAACTATTACATTCTGACAAAAAGAGTGGAGCTCAATAAGCAAATCCTACTATCTATTTCATGCAAGTAAATGAAAACTGATTGCCTTGAGAACAGTAGTTGTGGTAAATCTAGGGACCAAATTTAACTGCAGAGGAATTCTGATCCTGCTGCAAGAAGAAAACAGTGCAGTATAACAAATATAAAATTGTCTGATTGGTCTCTATGGCAATATCTAATTTCCCTCACCATCCCTTGTAAGTTAAGGGGGAATCAAAGACAGTAAATATTTTATTCATCTTAAGAAGTTTATATGTATAAAATGATGGAAAGAAGTGTTTTTTCTTTCATTACTTTTTCACTGATAGATAGAAGAGTAAAACCCTTAAAGGAGATGAATGATAAAAAAATGCAGTAATATGATGAAGCTCAGTAATGGCTTATAAACTAGCCAAAATACAGAAAAAAAGTAATACTCAAAAATCTAAAGATCAAAAATCAAATGTTCTGCATTCTCATGTTAGTACTAATGCTTAATATACTAATGATCTAAAAGAGCAAAGGGCAAGAAAGTCATGAAGAAACAAAAGAAGATATAAAGCAGCTTAGTAAAGACTAAGAAATTTCCAGGAGATGAGCCCCTCCTCAGTGAACAGATGACCTCATAGCCATCAGTTTACAGTACAGGCAAATACAAACCATAAGGATAAATCATAAGGATTACTGGGATTCAAACAAAAGCTTAGGTAACCCAAAAGCAGTTAATTTTCATTTTCAAAAAGCATTCACCTCCTACCAGAAGTCACCAATAAAAATTACTGTATTTGAATGTCTAATGCTATTAAACTGTGCTTCAAAAATAAAACTAAATTAGTTTTTTCCCCATTAAGGCTATTACTATGACTCAGTACATTGCTTTGAATATGAAGATTCAGCAGCTATTTTCTCCAGTTTTTCATCTTGGGACCTTTAATATGTTTTCAATCTAATTTTAATTTGTTATAGAAAAAGAGGAATGAACTTTCTTCTTCAGGTTAAATTAAACTTGCCTCTTGTGCAGGTATCATGAAGTACAAAAAAAGCAGGAAAAACAGTTGCTACATTTCATAAAACCTTTTTTCTAAGTAAGATAAACAATGAACTTTTTCTATTAGTTAGTTGTTTCTCAAGTCCCTGGGGGGTTATTTTCAAGAAAACTGTAGAACGTGTGCATGAGCAGAACTGTCTTAATTTAATAACCAAAAAATTCTCCACAGCTTATTGCCTGAGTAACCTGATAGCTAAATGTGTAAGTCAGGGACAGAGTCTGCACAGTTCATAGGAAGCTGTGTCCTTCACAATGACAGCAAGTGTAGCAACAGTGTGTTTACCTAAGAGGAGGTCAGGTGATTTCATTATTGCCCAGAATTCTATTACAAGTCAAGATCATTAAGAAAATTATTAAGCTGGTCAGACATAGGCTTCAAAAATATATGAGGATGTTTAACTCTTCCTGAAGTATGGAAGTATGGGGTGGGTGGTTGCACACTGGAATGCACCCCAAAATCCCATTCTAAAGACAATGGAGCCTGGGCCCTGGCTGGAGTACATCAGGACTCTCAGTTCAAATGCCTGTCATACCTTTCTGCAGAAACCAAACTCCGGAGGAGGTAATTTGCACACCTGGAGATCACTCTTCAACTCCAGTCAGGGCATCTATCAGCTCAGATATAATCACTTAGCCTCTGTGCCCCAGCTCTAAGATGGTGGTAATAGTCTTTATTTTACCTCACAGGATATGGGAGTACTTACATATCTTCCAAAATAAGCATATCAAAATCCCTCACAGAACAGACCAGATTCTTTGAAATCAAAATAGATATTTATCTATTTGCATATATCTAACTGTGCTTAATGCTATTAGATACATTTTGCAGATATTGTACAGTCCTCTGAATGCAGTAATTACAAACAAGAGTCCTGAATGAAACTCTGCTCTGTTTATGCCTGGATTTGATACAGCTTCTATCACTTCACATCCGGGAAAGGTAATTCACAGCCAGTCTGCCAAGAGAATGGTACAGCCTGGCTACTGTCCCCAGGTTCCTTGCTGCAAGGCTTTCTGTGGCTCCCAGTACACCTCCATCTTCTGTTTCTTGCCCCAGTCACAGATAGAGTTTCTCAGCCTCTCTCCAGGGAAGAGCTCTTCCCTGAGCCCACCCCCCTCTCAGAGACTTTCCCTTTGCTACCACCACGTATATTTTGTTCACATTCCACCAGCTAACTAAAATTCTGGGGCTCACCTCACCCCTTCCCAAATACAATAGAAAGAAGCACCAGTTCAGCTAATCAGCGTTGTCTAACAGGATGCTCTATTAAGCAAAGAAAGATCCCAAGCTGTAGGTATAGCTCTGAAAGAAATGGGAACTGATGCAATGCTACCATTGCCTGTCATATGCAAGATAAACCAAATATCTCCCTGCTATTTTAATTTCTGACAGACAACATCACTCAGCCAACCATCTACCACTTTTCATGTTTTAACTCTGGGGGAAGAAAAACAGCAGCAAATAGAACTGACCCAGATGAATTTAAATGCTCAAAGTTAATACTGCTAACTAGGATGAAAGGAATTGTTGCAAAGGTCTTCTCCTTTCAAGAAAACACTGATAACCAAGATTAGCTCCTGCAAAATACAGTCTCATTTAAAATTTTTCTCTTAAAAGCAAAAATGCTGTAGCTAAGCAACATAGCTCTTCCTTAAACTGAAAGTTGGTTTTCATAGCACCTTGTTTATCACTGAGAACTCTGTCAAACCTCCACCTTATTTTATGTAACAGTGTCTGGGGGAGTGCCAGATTAGATCTGGTTTACAGTCACAAAGGGACTTTTCCCATGAATGCAGATGACGCAAAGTTATTTTTAAAATAGCATCCGAAATGTTCTTTGTGTCTACTGCATGCTCTTCAAATACCCCAGGTTGTGTGAGCAGCGATCAGTTGGAAAGAACAGATACACCTTTCTGCTTCTGAATCCCAAAGTGCTGGCTTTGTTTTCTTTCCCTGCATACTAAAAGGAGCCACTGTCCTTTCTGCCTTAGATTTCCCCTTCAGCCCAGGATTTGATACAGCATTCGGATTCTATCACTAAAGATGTTTTCTTCTAAGAGGAAATATATCCTGACATACAACTCCCTACTCTGGTTTGGGTACTTCTCTTGCCCTATCTTGGATGCAATCTGTAGCTCCAAGAATGATTGTTTCCAAATTAGAAGCTAACTATATTCCGTAAGACCATTTTCTTTCACATTTTCTCATTCTGACTGCACTTTTTCTAACAGACAAGACAGAAAACACATGCAGGTAATAAGCAAAACCAATGACACTGGATATGACCCACTGAGTTAGGACTTCAGATGCTAATCTCCAGCCATGCTTCCTCTCCCACAGACTATGTACATTAATATTCCCACTTTGACAAGGGCATTGAAAAGCATTTGCTTGAAAAACCTGGAAAGCCTTTGTGTTTTTTTCCCCTTCTATTCCAACTCAGTCCCTATTACAATCCTATTTTTAATCAACCCCCGCCTCCCCCTTTTTCAGCTGCTTGTCTGTAGTACTGGGTACAGTATGACAAAATATGACAGTCCCAAATGTTTTGCTAAACAATGGAAAAAAGATTTTGGCTGTAATGCACATTTGTTTTCCTTTCTCAATTGGCTTTGTGTTTGTGTAGAATACACACAATAGGCCTATGCATCTTTCTATAAAGAGACATACAGACACTGTATACAGACAGCAATGCAGCTTTCTTGTTTACTCTGCCTCTCTCATTTCCTCTGGATATTTTTGCACGCTGTCATTTGTGGAATACTGTTGAAACCCAAAGGGATGTCAGCTGAGCCTGCCTCACATTGCAAGCTGTTGGCAGGCTCATTAAGGACAGGGGAACAGTGTGGAGTCCACTGCCACTTTTCACAGACTGCTGCTGGTTGGAAGCAGTCAGCCGAGCTCAGTGGGCTACACCAGCTGATTTCTTCAGATGCTCCTCAGCCTTGATTCTATTGTTGGTGTCTCTACAAGAACTCTAAAGTTGTTACTAAAAGTGCCAGCAGTTGCTGACAGCACGTATGGGGAAGAAATCCAATATAATAAAAGAACAGTCTTCAAGAATTTCAAACAGGGTAAAAATGCATGCTTTCTTCCTCCCATAACCAGTCTTGACAGTACATCGTACTGCATTGCCTGTGCAATGAAATTACTCTGGATTTGTTATTGGGCAACTACACTTTTTCTACATTTGTTAATTTCAGAATTGTCTGCATTATTTTGTGGTCTACCCAATTTAATTATTTTTAACTCTGCAGATATTACATGCCTCATCTCTAGCAGTCCTACAGAATCCAAATTTCTTGCCCATATAGCTTTTGGGGAAGCTGTTCTCTATTTGAGCGTCAAGCTGGAGGCTAGGAAGGAGAATTGTAGTTCTCCATGCTTCACTATGAGCTGACCTTTATTCCTCCAGGTCAAAAAAATAACACCTGGCCATCAGCCTCTTTTGGGCTGATACAATTATTAAAAAAAAAGAAAAAGAGTCACAACTGAAACAGATTTTAACCAGTGCTGCAGTTTGGCTTCCCTGTGTTCCTTCTTACTTAACTTCTTGCCTAATTAGACTCAGCAGCTTCCAGTTATCCTGAGGTTAAAGGAGTGCACTCTTGTTCTTCCAGTTCATCTAGGCTGCTATGAAATTAGGGTGTACTGTCCACAAAAGAGAACAAATCAGGAAAAAATTTGACTATGTATCAGGAATTTAAGTAGTCAAACTACAAATGGGAAATACAAAGTTCCCTGAGGTTGCTTTTGTTTGGTGTTCAATTTTACGGCACCATAACTAAAGCAAGATATTTAAGAGCCACCAATCCTAAGGAAGAACACCTAAACCTAAAGACAGATGGAATTTTAAGCAGGAATAGTATGTCTAGGCACTTTGCATATTTGAATCATAATATTCATTAGTTCCTCAACCAGACGCTATTTTTCTTTCAAGAAAGGACTAGCACTTCAACTATTTTATCACAATCAGGTTACTCTTCATGACTTTTGAAAGACAAATCCCAGTGTCACAGTTAGCATCATGTCCTAATGACTCTGTGCCACGCCATGCAAAGGCAGCACAGTACTTTTCAACAACAGCCTCTTTATTTCCTGGTAGAAGTTGGATCCCATCCATTCGTTCCCTTTTTTTCTGTCTAGCACATACAGACCACTGGCTTACCAAACGCTTACATTCGCTGCAATGCACCTCCATCTCCCTCCTTTCAACTGATTTTTATTTAGAAAATAAACATTTCAGAACAGCATAGAAAATAGGGGAATTTGTCTGCAGTGTGCCTAACAGATTCTAGCCACTATAAAATTAATTGAAATAGAAGACAAAGTAAAGAAGCATTTTAAGTAATCCATCGGTTGGGGTTTTTTTTCCCTCTTCTTCATTCCTTAAGTCACTAGCTATGTTTTCATAGCATCAGGGAAGAGGGGAGTTGTATTTCTGAAATATTGAGCTTTATGCCTTAGATTTAATGGCATTGGTAGCCCAGCCATATGGTATGGGCTATGCAGTAAACAGACTTTCAGAGCCAAAGCAGAAATTCACTATGGCAAAGCTTTACCAAGCAGTCTGCACAAAGCTTATGCTGCACTAAATACTCAAGTCACTTAACAAAACTGAAGAGAGCAAGGAGCATCTAACTTAAGCAGAACTGGAAGTCCAGAAGTCTCCATTCTCTTCCTTACTCAGTTGGAGACAGACTTTGTAAACGGGGGCAGAGCATTCCAGCATCAGCAGATTTCTGTACCTGCCTCTTAAGTAGATAAAAGAGAGCATACAGAGTATCATTTTATCAGCATTTATGAGGAAAACTGTGGAAAACATTGTTGCACAATTACGTAAGTTACCTTTATCCCACATAATAGGTTCCAATGAAACAAAGTACAAAAAGCAGCACAGGAGACTTGCTCCTGAAACTATCCCTGGTTTCAGCTGAGATAGCTTCTTCTTAGTAGCTGGTACAGTGCTGTGTATTTTGGATTCACTATGAGAATAATGTTGATAGCAACAGTCAAAACATCAGCATGTTAAGTAATGCTTACATTAAGTCAAGGACTTTTCGGCTTCCCATGCTCTGCCAGAGAGGAGGTGCACAAGAACCCAGGAGGAAGCATGGCCAGGACAGCTGTCCCAAACTGGCCAAAGTGATATTCCATACCACAGAACATGACGCTCAGAACTGGGAAGAGCATCACTTGTTCTTGGGTTTTATTTTCCTTGTTTTGCTCATCATTTTAGTAGCAGTATATTTTATTATCATTAGCACTATTATGATTTACTTTGTTTTAATTATTAAACTGTTCTTATCTCAACCTACAAGTTTTCACTTTTTTTCCCCAATTCTCCTCCACATGGCTTTGGCAGCAGGGGAAGTGAGAGAAGGGCTGCACAGTACTTAGTTGCCAATTGGGGCTAAACCACAAGAGACCTGCTCATAAAAAAAGTACATTTTTCTTTACAGACTGAACTCTCCTAAAGCAGTGACCACAGGGTAAAAGAAGAGAAAGCTTCTTTATAGATTGTTCCCAGCAACTCCCCATGCCTACTCTTATTAAGCAAGGACTTTCATCCTCTTCAGGTGCAGTAAGAAAAGGCACTCCCTGCCTGCAAGTTCCATTTTGGGGGAGGTTTCCATTACCTATATGTTCTTCTCTTAGCCATGACAGCCTTGTTGATTTAACAGTCTAGTAAGTGTCGTGGAGAAGGAAGAAGAGCTGGCAGGTTTGTGGAGAAGAAAGAACAGTTGGCAGGTTTATTCACTGCATACAAGTTGAAAAGCCTTTCATGAAGTGGCATTCATCTCCTTACCCAAGTTATTAACAGCTCCAGGTGATCCCACCATTGATTTTTTTTTTCATTTTTTCCATTTTCTTTTTGCCTTGTTTTTTCTTAGTCTTCTCACAGAGTTAGGGTTTTTGCCCCTCTTCTTGGTTGCAGAAAGAGATGCAACTTACAATCCCACCCCTCTGCTGACAAATTTTGCTCAAAAGACATCAAGAAAAGGAGGAGCACTTGCCAAAGTATATAATCACATTCAAGATAATTATCATATGTTAAAAAACAAGGTTTACCAGATCACATGGGAAACAACATTTCCTTCTAGGAAGAAACATGAGACATTTAAAAAGTATTCCCTTGAATTCAGAAGACAAAAAGTACTTCACAAAGAAAAATATATTTCTCCATTTGCAGAAATATTTAATATTTTATTAGTCTGTATCAAAGACTTCCTTATTTCTCATTTCAAGTTTATTTTAAGAAAATAATCAAGTTGAAAATCAAAGTGAAAAAGACCCCCAAAAAATAATGTTTACAAAAATTCTGAGTTCTTGTTCAAAAACGCTAGCAGTTGAATTCACCAAGACCAACTGTTTTCCCAAATTCAGATTTGGCTTTGATAAATTGGCATTTCACAGCAAATTAGGGAAATATCTCCTGACTTCTGGTAAACAATGGTCAATTTTCCCTACTGTCCCTTCTCAAAGTACAGAAGTGCAAGAGGTGCCTACTCTCACAAATGGGTGCCTTTGAAAATAACTTCAATAGCCATAATAAGAAAAATCATTGAATGTACTTTGTTTTAAAGTTTCATTGAACACATGACTGGCCAGGTTGAATGATCTATGATACGCTAACAGATGGAGTCAGACACAGACCTTCAGAAGAAAGGGGAAGCAGGAAGGAGCTGAACAGAAACATTTTAGTCAGTTCTGTCAAAATGTTGGCATTTCTACTAAGAAAGAATTTCAGTATCCAATTCTGCCTGTTATTCTGTATCATTCTATCAAAAGATCATGTTTTTCTGACTAAATTACCATTAGCATTTGAGCAACTTCTACTATATTTTGCAAAGCTGTCCAAGCAAAAGTGACAGACATTAAAAGCCTATTTTCATTTTGAGCACAAAATAATTGTTTGACTTGCAAAGCAGAACCTCATAAGTCATTTCATTGGTAATATTCTTTTCCCCTGTAACTGTTACTTCTTCACAATAACTTAGCTTCTGTTTCATTTAACACCAATAATTCTAAAATGCAGGCACTCCTGAAACTCACGCACACCATAACACCTTGCACAGAAAGATTTCTTTAGCCTACAAACCACATTTAACACCTATAAAATTTATACATTTATAACATTTATACTACAGAACTCTACTCACAGTGGAAAGATTTGTTATTGAAGTGAAGTCCCTTATAGACAGACATACCTCAGAATTGTTGAGATGACACCTGTGTGTCCCCGAGAACCACCCTTCACTCGAACACTGGTCAATGTCCACCTTCTGCAAATTGATGTCAACCTTGACAACACCTCTGAAAAGAGAGAGAAACAGTTGCGAACATAAGTCCAGATATAGGTTAAACTTCTTTATGATGCTGTAGCCTGCAAAGCAGAACTACATCTTTCCTTTAAATATGTCTAAAACCAGCTTTGTGCTCCCCAAGCCATGATCACAGAAACACATTCTTATTTTAGACTTTACTTAGATGTATTATGGCAAGAGGTCAGCAAATCCAATGCATTAAGTGTAAGGTGGAAGTTAAGAACAAGTTATACACTCAAACAGTGCAATGCCCTTCACATTTTACAATGCAGCAAAGATCCAAAATTAATACAATGAAAGACATGCACTACTTTTTCTGAGGCAGCAACCTTGCCAGCCAACTCTGAATACAAGGTACCAGGCACCACATCTTACCCTCCATCCAGAGACAACTACATCCTCCCCTGTGCTCCAGGGAACCCTATTTGCTAAAACAACTGGCAAAAGCCTTTTTCTGTATTTTCCCCCGGAGACACTCCAATGTCTGGTGACATTCAGGCCTCCCCTCTGCAACTCAGCATCCTCCTCCAGCAGGCATTCAAACCCTCTCCCCCAGTTCCTGCCAGCTGGTCCTAGTATAAAACCTGATACAACATCAGAAAGCAGCACAAATTAGCAGTAGTCCACTGATGTCTGTGAAGCCAAAAAAAAAATTTCCTACACATGTAGGCCCTCAAAGACCAAGTAAGGACAGCCCTCTGAACTGTGTAAGTCCTATGCCAAGAAGATTCAAGTTTTCATCAAGTTTCCCTCAAAAATTCTTTTGAAAGAAAAGCTAACAAACCAATTTCAAGGCCAACACTGTTTTATAAACAACTCAAAAAGCACCACAAGAAAAAAGTTGAAAGGCTGAAGTTTCAGATCTTAAAAAAAACCCTTCAAAGACTTTGATATTCTCTCTAAAATAACCTCCAGAATGACTTTGGACATAGAACATTTATAGCATCACTTTGTGAGAGTACATTATCTGTGACTGCTTTGCTGCCGTCTGGACTTAGCAAAAATGTCAATATGCAACTTCTAGTTGCTAGATCATTACACAAGCTCACTCACAGTGGATGAATGCTCTCTACTGATTTCTTAAATCTAGGGTACCATTCCTTTTAAGTCAGCTATTTCAGCCACTTTAGACAGACTTTTTCATTTCCGCAAGTCTGAACTTGTACAACTACAAATACCATCATCCCTTCTTTCACACTGTGGACTAACAAGGACATGGCCCAACCTCTATCTCAAGAACACCCCACTCACCTTGAAGTGTCCTGCCTCTTTTAATCAAATCTCACAATAATACACTAATAACAATGACATATCTACAGAGCCATATATTTGAGAGAGTGCTTACTAACAAAATCAGAACAGGCATAAGAGCGAGCTTGATCAAAACCAGGACAATACTGTTGATCCCAGTACAACCAAGTGCTAAATATTCACAACAGCTAAATTTGGGCATTCCTCAGACATGCTATACAGTCACTGGAGAAACATAAGCACATCATTTAAGTGATCAGAAGAAGAATGTATTAGAAAACTACCTAAGACAACCAATAGGAAGTTAGATAGTACAGGAACACTTCATCCCCCTCAATCTCCAGCCTAGAATCAAAATAATCTGATGCCGGGTACACTTAGAAGTTACCTGAAATATTTAAGTGCTGGTTCAAGCAAGCTCAATTTAAAACAGTACACACTACACTTCTAGAATATTTTTATATACTTTTAGTTTACAGCTTTGCACCTTTGTACACTTGTTTTGAACAACAGCTTCTCCAGGAAATGCTCAAACCATACTTCTACCCCAATGAACTGTTTTTTCCATGTTCCAGGTGACTAACAACCTCAAGGGGAAAAACTGCCATACTGCACAGATTATCTCTTTAAGGTGTTGGTATCAGCAGATTACAAACTTAATCTTAACCAGGTAAGAAGGTACCTGACTCAGATGCTCATAGCAGTAGAGGTAGCCAATTACTCATCTAGTCACATGCAGATCCCACCAGGTCCATGTATACAGAAGAAAAGCAATATTGCTTCAACGTTATTCAAACGCCAACTCATTCACCTGAGAAACTCTCAAGCACCTTTGAGAAGGTCTTATTTCCTTTATATGGAAAGTTTTTCCCTCGTGTACATTTTGGTTTTAAGTGGTAGAAGAGGAAACTCCCCTTTGCTTCTACAAACACTTCTGCAAAGAGAAGTACAGATTGCAAATGAAGAGCAAACTAATCATTGCTAGGAGAGGAGAAAGACCTTAAGAATTTGCTGTGTGGTACCACCAGCAAGCCCTGTAGGAACACAGTGTCAGTAAAAAAGGATATAAATATTTTCAAAAGGAAACTTAACTAGACATTACTTGCAAGAAAGACCACACACACACCAGAGGAATTAGGGTCAGTAAGCACACTGAGCAAGCATTTGAGTGTGGCCTTGTACCAGAAATGCTCCAATTTGGAGAATTCATGGCATGTTCTAGTGGGACAAGCATCAGAAGTCAGGATAGTATCTTAAGACAGAGCCATGTACTGAAAAGAAAGGAGTGTACTTCTGGATTTCTCACATCAGAATAGATTGGGTAACTTGTATCCTTTGAAAGCTCCTTAACTCAATTACTTTGTTCAAAATAGATGCAAAAATCAATTCATACAGCAACTGTCATCACAAGAAATCTCTTGTGATCATTCAGTCCAACCACCTCCTCAAAGTAGACTCAGTTCAGTTGGGTTTTTTTATAACTTCAATAATGAAGACTTCACCAGCTCTGGGAAACCTGATCTAGTGACTGACCACCCTTCACAGTGTCAAGAAAAGTTTTCTGATGTTTAAAATAAAATTCCTGTATTTCAGTTTGTGCCCCTTGCGCTTTCTGTATCCCCATTGAATAAGCTGAGAAAGGTCTGTCTCTCCTTTACACTTTTTCACTGGGTATTTGCATACACAAAGTGATCCTGGAGCCTTTTCTTCTCCAGGTTGAACTGTACCAGCTCACACATCTCTTCTTGTCTGTCAGATGCTCCAATCTTGAACTTTGTGGCCCTTCACTAGGCTTGCTTCAGTACATCCATGTCTCCTGTACTGAGGAGACCAGAAGTGGACACAGCACTCTTGATGGAGCCCCACCAGGCTGAGTAAAGAGGAAGGATCACTTCCCTCAACTCACTGGCAACACTCTTCCACAGATCAGGAGGCTGTTGGCCTTCTTTGCCACAAGCACACATTGGTGGTTCACGTCAAATTGGTGTCCACCAGGATCCCCCAGGCCTCTCCTGCCAAGCTGTTTTCCAGTCATTAAGCCCTCAGCCTGTATTGGTTCATGGGATTATTCCTCCAAAGGTGCATCAGTTGGCATTTCCCTTTGCCAGACTTCTAGGTTCTTGTTTGCTCATTTCTCCAGCCTGTTTCAGAGCCCAGAACGGCAACACAAACAACTGGTCTCTCAGTCACTCCTTCCAATTTTTATCATCTGCAATCTTGCTGAGACAACACCCTACCCCATTGTCCAGACCACCAAACAAAAACATTAAAGAGAACTGACTCTAGTATCAACCTCTGGGATATATCAATAATGACTAACCTCCAGCTGGTCATCTATGCACAGAAGGCTCCTGGGTTGGTTAAATACTATTTCCCCTTCATAAACACATGCTGACTGCTCCCAATCACATTCTTTTTCTTCATGTGTTTCACAAGGAGTTTTCACAAAGATTTGCTCCATCATCTTTTCAGGAATTGAGGCGAGGCTGATCAGCCAGCAGCATTTGAACACATCAAGTACCTTGGCCTTTTCAACATCCTGCATCACAAAGTACACTTTTCCATTCAACAACAAAGACCTTGGAAAGGACCTTTAAGATCATTGAGTCCAACCATTAACCTAATACTGCCAAACCCACCACTAAACCATGTCCCTAAGTGCCACATCTACAGAACTTTTAAATATCCTCAGGGAGGGTCACTCCACTTCCCTGGTCCAGCTGGCCATACTACTGCTGATACAAGATGTTCATGGTCACAGTCATATTCAGACTGTCTCTATATTCCTCTCAGGTTACCTGACCCTGCTTCCACCTCTTGCGCACTTTCATTTTATGCTTCAGTTTTGTCAGAATCTCCTTGTTAAGTCATGCAGGCCTGAAAGTCATCTAATTTCAAAATATTTTCATAAAACTTCTTCCAGAAATAATAAAAAATTCTTCCGTTTCAAGTTAAATGTGTTTTCCTTTTGCTCTCTTGTGTTAAAACTTTTCTTATGAGAATGTTTGTCTTTCACAAAATACAATCTTCATCAAATCAATACAAACTTTTCTACCTACACTCTTCATAATGCACAACCTGGACTTCTAATATGGCTAAGTTGTTCTGGTTTTCCCCTTTCTCAGAGCTTTGCAAATTTCTGGGGTGAAAATCTACAGCAAGGAGAAGCAGTACAGCCCAGGAGCAGGATCATGAAAGCAATCTCTAACAGTTACAATCTACCATAGGCTTTCAATTTTTTCCTCCGTGGTGCACATTATTGTTTTTCTTTGAGCAATACAGGTGGCATTTACAGAAAGCATCAGGATGGTACAAGACTTCTACTGCGTTCATTTGGGATGTATTGCCATTTTAAAACACCACCTCAGACTTGTACCCCACGGTTATTACACACAGAGTACACCAATATGTACATGATACATTTTTGAAATTCATCTGTGATTAATACAGTAGCTGGCACAGCCTGTTTAGCCACCCACATTTTCAGTTATTTTTGACTCAGTATTCAGAAAATGGGATGTATGGAAGAATACATCCTCCTAGAACGTATACAGACCATCTCCATGTGTTACATTTATTAAACTAATTGGGAATAATGGCAGTGTTGCTATCTTGATAGAAGCAATCAAGACAAATATCAAGGGTATAAGAGTAGACTCAGCTTGTCAGCATAACACATTCATCCACACTGACAATGCTGTCTGGCTGAACCAAAGCCACAGACATAAATTAACAACAATAGTACTGGTAATTGTGGACCATCTGGCAGGTAAGTATATTTTGCTAATCTCCTTATAACAATAAATATTTTTTTCCTGCCACAATTTTCAGCCTTTTCAAAAATATATATATATTTCAGGATTGCGTGTTCATGTTTAACACGTAGTTAATTAAGAAAGAATTAGCTGAATTGTATATAACAGATAATAATTGAAGAATTATGTCATCAAGGATTTTTTGTCAGGTCAGAGATTTGATTTAAGAGGTTTTAATGTCTGTCTTTATTTCCAGTACCACTGTTTGTTGGCATGCTGTTTGCCTTGAAATCTGTGCCAGAAATTGATTTAATCTTATTTTCCCAATCTACTAGCTATCTTGATAGTTTCAGTAGTTATAATATTTCATTGTAACAACATGTTGTAAAACCTCTATCTACAGAATAATTTTTTCTGCCTCTACTGTTACATCATAAAAAGAGTAGAAGGAGTATGTTCTCTTTCTCCCAGTCAGCTTAAGTTAGAACTGCACAGAATAATAGCTGCCAACATCTAAATGGTGATAAATAATATCTTTGTCCTCTAGATCTTCAAAAGCTTTTTTGGCACAGAGGCCATCACAGCTCAGCTAAACAAGCAAAGCCTGTCTTTTAAGTTTGTACACTTATTTTTATACATGTAAGCACTGCAAGCAATCATAATTAAGGTATAAGGTACGGTTATCACACGCTTAAGCAGACATCAACCCCCAAATCTAAGCAGCTGCTTAGATTCTTGCTGCCATATTCATTCAGCCCTACATGATGTCCTTCATAAGTCCTCCTTACCATAAAATGAGGAGATAAGAAAAACAAGTTCTCTACAGCCATCCCAAATCTGAAAATGCCTGCAACTCTAGACAAATGCCCACTGTATTTAGAATAGCCAAGGTTTTCAGGACAGATGCCTTTTCTGACCACACATTTTGGAGGCTAACACTTTCAGGAATATTAATCTTCAAATAGTGCATACTAACATCTGAAGCTCCTCCATCAAAAGTAATCCTGGTGTCAAATTCCCAAATTACTTTCAGCTATAAGTCTTTCAAAAGCAACTTGAACCTGCAGAAGCTGCTGCTTGTCTGTAAGTTAATATTTAGGATTCTGTATCACTTAGACATTGTTAAAATTGTTACCTCTGCGTATCCAGCCAGATTCATAAAAGGCTACCGGGACATTACATACAACCTAATTTTGACCTAGTCACAGAGTTACCTCTAATTCCAAACTAATAGGACAGAGAAAGACTTACCTAATTCCTCAGCCATAGCACGACTGCTGCTTTTCGGCACACATTTTCATAGGAGAACCAGCTTTCACTAAAAATAAACTGAAGTGAAGAATAATACCTAGCAGTGTGGGCACATGAATTAGGATTCACCCACAAAGAAAATCCCTCTAGGCCATTTGGAACAGTACTACAATGGTAGAATACTTAAAGCTGAAACCTCTGTTATCTGAAGAATTATTTCAATCTGCCTTCATATTTACGGCATGCAATGCTGTCTCTCCGGGGATTTACCTCCAGTTTAGTCAGAGAGCTTCCTAGATACTCCGAGGTGCAGTGATATTATTTTTTCCTTGAGGATGCTTAAGTTGCTGCTAGCATCTTAACTCTCTCACAAAGCATCACCTTATATAGGAATGCTAGGTGTCAGTGATGATGGGGTACCACTTATATTAGATTCTCCCTACAAAAAAGGTCTCGAAGCCAAATTCAAGCTACTTACTAAGAAACCTACACTTCTTTTTTTTTTAAGGTTCCCATTACTATCCATGAGGGGAAAGAAAGGTTCTCAAAGAACAGCACAGAACATGATAGAAGAAAAAAGGTTAGGAACACAAAACTTTTGAAACAGAAGAATCCTACACAGGAGGGATGGTCTCAGCATAACCATACCAAGTCCTCTGAGACTGAAGGTTTATTCAAAGGTAATACGATCATTTTAAAACTGAAAAGTAAGTGGAAGTCAACACTGGGGGGGGGGGGGAAAAAAAGGAAAAAAGAGAGGCATAAAACCGGGCAAGGAACATAAAAATCACAAGAATGTAAGACAAAACCAAGAGACATTTTTTAGAAACAACATGTTAAAAGTATACGTTCTACTAATTAAAAACATTTCAAATACATCAAAAACATGAAAGCTGAAGTAGGATCTCTAAGGTCAACATACAACCAAGATATAAAAATTTCTCAGAGTGAAGACAGCTTTTGCCAAAAATTAGTTATTTTCATCCCTCTTGAAGGTATTAATGTAACAAAAGCCAGCTTTCACAATACAGGACAGTTAACAAGCTGGGTATCACAACTATCCCTTCTTTATTTGGTACGTTCACAGCTGACCACAAATGGGTGGCCATTGACAAAGGCTGCAGGTGATAAAAACACTTGATATAACCCACAACTAAATCTGGCTGACACAGAGAAAAAATAATAAAGAAAACACTTTGAAAAGTCTTCATTCAAGAATCTGGGATGTCCCAACAGTTTTAGATTCATGAAGCAAATGTAAAAACAGAAAATTATGGAAGCCATACTATATACATACTGTGGAATACATAAATACATTATAGAATACAACACCGAACTACATTGCAAAAGATATGTGTTAAAAAGCAAATTAGAATCACAAAGGTCAGTTTAATCTACACTTACTATCAACACTCATCCAGAAAGAGTCTGAAAACCAATTTATTTTTACTGCTTATTATTGGCAAATTGGATATAACCATGATAGGAGAACTCAGCACTTCCACCGCTCTTACATTTTAACTTAAGTACCTGCCAGAAGCTGCTTTGGGATCGAGGGCTAGGTAAGGCTTTCATCTGACCTAACATAGCAATGCTTTTTTTCTTACCTTCAGGAACAATTCTCTACCTCAGCCCACATTCACAAATAGAATAGATGGCAGTCTTAGAGCTGAATCTTGGATAGTAAGGACTGCCACATGCCCATCCCCTTCAAAGGAGCTTTGATAACCTGCTGTGCTGGAAGTCTTGCCCAAGGGGGATGGGGATAGAGGACAGAGGAATTGGAAACAACAGTTTGACCCAAAAAAATAGTTCCTTTTATTGCAACTTAGCATGTGCTACATAATTGTGGACATTTATGCAGTACGTGTTTCAATGTTCTCGTGGCCACATTTAACTTCTTTCTTCAAAGACCTGCTTCTGTTTCTCCAACACTGAAGAAAGCTGAATCGTGTTTCTAAAAAGCGAAATTCCTACTTATTGTTCCTTTCCTATGTTTCATCACCATCCAATCTTCTATCCCTATCCATGATCTCATATGAAAAATGCCAGCAGAGACATAATTGATGGCCTAGAGAATACTTAAAACATACTGGGCGTTTCTACAAGCAGACAGTAAATTATAAGAAGTTTCTTTGTTCTAACTTTTCAGGAATATAAATCCAAGACTTTCAGAAGTTCTAGGAAATAAATTATTCTTTTTCATTTTTAAAACCTGTTCTAAATCCATCCACATATTCAATCATGTTAAGGGCCAGGACATGTTATAAAAAAAATGATAAGCTCATCATTTTAAAATATTTTCTAGATTATACAACTAACATATGATGTCACAAAAATTAAAAAGTCCCCTTAAACAGCTAAAGTGAATTTTCTTTCTTGCCTCAGTACTGAGACTAAAGAGAGATTAGGGGGGAACCTAAAAAAGGGGCTAGAAGAAGAAATTAAACCATGTTTAAAACAAAAAAATTACTAATTTTTACAACATCATCTCTACATTTGGGGTTTTTTACCAAGCAATTTAATAGCTGTAAAATATTTAGCAGAATATGAAATCATGTATAATCCCTAAGAAATTACATATTTGTCATATATACTTCTATCTCCATGGTTTAATCTGCCTTCAATGTTTCCTTAAATTAGAGTCCCATTATAGCCTAACAACAGAGTGGTCTGAGTCATTGTTAACAGTACAGTGGAAATCACTATATTACACTGCCTTTAGGGAAGAAACAGTTCAATTTAACTGTGCAATAAAGATTATCTTTGCATCAAGGAATACCTTCCAAATAATTGAAAGTAGTAAACTTCTGGAAGACAGAAAATTTTAAGATGCTACACCTGATCCAGCCAAACTTCAGAATGAAGTTATCTGTAAATGCTCCAGAATGTGACACCATTCAAAATAAAAATTAAAAAAATTAAAAAAAAAATTCTGAGCTTGCTGACTGACTACCTTTCCGCCAAAACAGATATTATTCCATTGCATTCTCCCCAAAGTCCTTAAAAAAAAAAAAGACAGCAAATACTGTCCTGATTTTGGTGAAAAATTTGCGGAAGCACAGTGGAAGAGGAAAAAAATGTCAATGTCCCTGTATCCTGAAGACAGTCTGACCTACTAGATGGGAAATAATGTGAGACCAATGACCAGTTCCCAAAATGTTGACACATTACTAGATGACATTAAAGAAAATGAGAAGAGCACACATGAGAACATTTTGAACTGCAAAAGCAGCAATTCATTAATCAGAGTTTGGGGATAAGTGATGTCATTGCACAAGGCTGAAACATTGCACATGAATCTGACTAGCCTCATTCAGGAAATACAGGAATAAGACTTGAGAAGAAGGACCACGGCAACAGAGAGCTTATAAAAGGAGCCTAAAGAAAGCCAGTTTGTGTAGTCCAGTAAACAAAGGTGGAGAAGGGATTGCTGCCTATAAATAAGTCAGGGTAGTAAACATCAGCAAGGAATGCTACATCAGACAAAAAGCAGTTCTGAACCAGAATAAATGGATGAGAACTGACTGTGAATAAATTCAGACCAGAAATCAGAAGAGGTCATGTAACCATCAGGTTGTCCAGAGGGAAACCCACCTACTTTAAGATGGAGATTTGTAAATTGATGACATTGAGTGGGCTTGTAACAGCAGAGGACTGAATCAGTGACCCAGAAGGACTTTTGGGTTTAATTTGTATATTCCTAGTGGCTGACTACTTGGTCATCCTTCTTCCAGCTCAAGAAGTGATCTTCCTCGCTTATCTCTGAGATTGCTGAAGCAATGAAAACCTCTCACTTCCTCTCCAGGGGCCAAGCAAATACTTTTAGAGAAGGAATTGTATTTACAACATGCAGCTTCTCATACCTTTCCACTTTCTCAGCAGGGCTCCAAAGAGGCCAGTTGGGTCATCATGTGCTATGAAATAATTTTTCATTCTCATCACATGATAGGCAGTAGCAGAGGAGGGTCACAGAAGTTCTGTGACAAATACTATTGTGTTCTACCCTCTGCAGCACTAGAGCTGAGGAGTGATGAGGCACATTAGATGGTGAATTCCAGCTGCAAACTGCACCAGTTTAGACTTCTTAAGAAAGGAGAAGAGATGGTTAACATCAAGTGATTACTTCTAGTCTCTGTGGATCCTCATTTCTGAATGAGAGCTTGCACTGCATCTTGTAAGCAGGTAGTAATGTTCTCTCTCTGCACTTTGGGTGCAGGACCAGTAAATGCAGCAACAAAATACCAGCAAGCACTGCTAAGAAGCTGCAGCCAGCCAGCACTACTAACTTAGCATTGTACTGGGCTAATGTGGTCCCACTGGGCCTGAACAGCTTCTGGTACATTTATCAGCACAACCAAGTTGTCTTCGGTTTCTGTTTCATCTCAGTATTGGCCTACAGTGTTAGGCCTGACAAGAAAACTTAAACAACCATATTCTCTCCTTGGCGTTCACTTTGGACAGTTTGGCAGTAATCTCTTGGTAAGGAGGGAGGTCAAATTGAAGACAGTAAGCTGTTTGCAAGAGCCCCCTGGGCTGTAACACTCACATCCTCCAGCATAAAGCACTATAACCCTTCACAACGTGAAGAGCAAAGCTTGCTGCTTTTTGCTGCACCTTCAGAATGCCACCGACAACAGCACTACAGTAGTAGCATGTATTGAACATAGCCAGTAGTAATTATTAGTATTGCCTTCATTAAACCCTTTCCATTGCTATACCACATGACATACTTGCTGCCACAGAAGAGATATCAAGAAGAAGGAGCAATGGGTTTTCCTTCTGTAATCTGAAAGAACTCTCTTCCATGGATATAGCATACTCCTGAATGTCTTACCCTCGTATACCATGCCATAAACCTAATACAAGAAAGAGTCCACAAACTGGTAGAATAATATTAAAGTGGCATGCACTACACCATTAACAACCTCGTATCAGATTATTAAATGGAAGGAGCAGGTTAACTAATGCATTAACATCTTCCTAGCAGATGGTTCAAAGATACTTTGTTTGGAGAACCAATGTAGCTTTCTCAAAAGATGGAGGTTAATAAATACTGTCTTATCATACAGGCCTTAAACAGGAATTTAAAGTCAAAATATTGTGTCACTCAAAGACTGGTGGTGACGAGAAATAAAGCTTATTTCAAGAGGCACCTTACAGTGATGCACTGTAATTTTCCAGTAACTACATTAGATTTTACATTTTTCTATTGCGTGCTCATACCTGGAACCATTTTTCCTCTTAAAAACTCACACTGAGGCTGTGTACCTATCAAGTATAGAAAACATTCTGCAAATATTAAGACAAACCATAAATCTTGGAAGAAGCATATTTTGTGTATAGTATTTCCTATGCAGCTGTAAAGTTACTTTCTCAATATCTACAAAAGAAAAAAAAAGTTTGTATTAGAAGCCTATCTTTCATGCAACATACCTCAAACTAGGAACACAGGAAGAATCATTTAGCCTTGGCAGAATATGTGCATATATAAATGTACTTCTTCCACCTGCTTCTTTAATAGTTACAAAAAACATACAGACTCATTCTCTTAGAAATGCTTACCAACTCCTCTCTATTGATACAACAAAACTTTGTTAGTTTTGTCCTAACTGTTGGGTATAACAGCGATACAACACTTAGCACTTGCACAGCATACTCCATCTCAGGATCTTCTAAATACGAAGTGGTTCTCCAAGCTTAGATGAGCTCAATGGATGCCCTTTGAAGTATCAGAGTTATAACAGGTTATTCTATTTCTTCAACTGAAGTGACTCTCACGTGGCAAACAGAGGCTGGGAAGGCGAGGCAGGGAAGGCAGTGCTCTTACTGCATCCAGGAGGACATCTACTGGTTGCCTTGATTGGCCACGGTTACTCCAAAAAGGGACCTGGTGTTTCCTGCACACCAAAGCTACCACAGCAGAAACCTACACCACTGAAATGCCTTCTGGCATCACAGGATCTTGGCACAGAGCTGAGACTGAAGCTTTAGACATGAGTTTATTTCCTCTTCATTGAAGTCAAGATTGAAGCTTCTTTGAATCATGCTTTATATCCGAATTTACATTCTCAAATAGCTGGCTTGTGGCTGCCACCCCACCTCCAGCCTGGTGATTCTGCAGGTTCTGTGAACCTCTGTACCCAACAAGAGAATATCAGCCTACATTAACTTTCATCCACATCCTGAAATCCATCAAGTGCATTTCAGTGATCTGTGAGAAGTTTCCTGAACTTTTCTGCACCCTTTAGGGTCCAGAAGAGCTCTGCAGTAGACCTATTCTTGGGTTTTGGTCTCAAGAGGAATTCAGCAACAAACAGCCTACAGATAAGCTCACTTTACCTTAACCCTACCATCCCCATAAGCAAGAAAATTTCAAGGCAAAAAGCAATTCAATAGAGAAATAAGCAGTCACTCTCCATTCAACAGATTTTTTTTTCCCCCTCTAAGGATTCATGACTGCATTCATATCACTCTGATCCCACTGGATTTCAGACTAAGCCAACAAAAACAGCATTCACAGACACTATTGCCTCATCATCTAGGTATGGCAAACTCTCTTTGGTGTCTGCTGTGTTCTTATCTATTCTTCCCTACTACTAACTCATAGCACAAAGCAAATTCTGTCTTCATCTCTCATCCTCTGAGAAATGCCAGCTACTTCTGGGAAGTGGATATTCCCCAATGGGCAGAGCTACCCATGAACCCCATCACAGAACTGCCAGCAGGAAAATCTGGCTTCTCGTACCCCACAGGTTGCTCTCATTCTTTGAGCAAATCTCTCTGCTGTCAAAATACAAAGATACAAGAAAGAGCCTTTTATATCCTCCCCTCTGCTAGTCACAGCCCAGTGCAAAATCCTGGGATTAACAGTAATAAAAAATACGCAAATCTTTACATATTCCAGGTATCAACTACACAGCTATGTAGCCAGAAGTGTCCTAAGGAATGCTTTCCTACTGCCAATTCAGTTTACAGCCACATGCACTATGACAGAACTGCTGTCACCAACGCTTATTTACCTAAAAGTGTACTGACAACTGACCAGGCTTGAGCACCCCATAGTGGATGCGCTCTGGAGACCAGAAATTGCAGTTTACCAGCACAACACTGATGTTTCCAAGCTGGTTAAAATCATAGTTGGGGTCAAGCTAGGTTTAACTACACAGTACACTAAGAAATAACACCTCAATAAACATCCTCCTCTTGCAGGTAGAAATAAACTTCAACCAGCAACTGCTGCTCTCCTCTCCCCACCACAAACACACTAGGAACGTAACCCACATGCACATCTGCTTCCAGGGGAGCAGGTAAAGCAAACGTTGTCTTACAGATGGAGATGACAGCAATTCTCTTACTGAGCAACAGCTCCCTAAGGCATACTAAGGTACGGCTCAACAGGAAGGCCTGAGGTTGCCCTGCGGTGTGACTGAGCAGCCCGTGCGGCAGGGGTTGATCAGGTCACTCCAGAGACATAGCCCCCCTTCCTTAGGAGGGGGGCAGAACCAAACCCCCACTCAACCCCCCCCTTCTCCATAGAAAGCAGGAAGAACTCCTCCTACCTGAACTCGGGGATGACGTTTTGCCGCAGCCCATAGAAAGCCGCCGAGAGAGTCACTAGCCAGCCGGGTTTGTAATTCCCATTCTCACACTCCAGGTATGGTGAGGACCACCTGATGTGGTTCTTATCAGCAGCGAAGCTCTCCCGCCTCTTCCAGCTGTTCTCCAAAGTTTTGGGGCCCGTGTTTAAGACCTTCCTGTGTAGATGTGGCCTCCACTTGCGCTTCAAGCTGTGGAACCACTCTGTTTCCACAGAGGCATTGGCCAGTCGCTGAGCTGAGGAGGACAAGTCCTGCAGGAGAACCTGGCTCTCGTGCCTGCTGGCCTGGAGGAAAACCTGGGGAGTGGAGGAGAAAGGCTCCGTGCTAAAAGTGATAGCTGCCCTGGAGATGTTGGGGTCCTCCTCCACCAGGCTCCTGATCAAGGCGCGGTACCACTCCAGGTCCTCCTGCAAGTTCTGCTCCCGCGACTTATTGCTCTGGAGGATCATGTTGAGTAAGTTGGTGGCGTGGGTGAGGGTGCCCAAGGCCCCGTGCAGGGAGGGGTGCGAGGTGAAGCGCGACTTGCCGGCGAGGCTGGCCAGCTCGTACCGCCCGGAGCAGTTGGCTCGCCGCAACTCCCGGGAGTCGCCCGTGTAGAGGAACGAGGCCACGTCCTGGGGCACCTCCTCGGCGAGTCGCTGCGCCAAGATGGTGCTCTCCGTAGAGCGGCTCCGCGGGGCCGGCGGAGGCTCCCGGCTCTTGATGTGGTTGTAAATAGACTGCGTCCCTCCGAGCGCCCGCTCCCGGCCGCGCACCGCCTGCCCTTGGCCGGCGGCAGCCCCCGGTCCGCGCTGGGCGAGGAGCAGGAGGAGAAGAAGCCGGAGCAAAGCCATGTCCCCCGGTGCTGCCGGCGGCGCCGGCACGGCGAGGCGGCTGAGGATGGGCTTCGCGCAGGCGGCCGCGGCGCAGGGGCGCGAACGCGCAGGGGCGGCGGAACGCGGCCCCCGGCCCGCGAGTCACCTGTGGCGGCGCCGCCCGCGCCTCCCCGAACGCGGGG